>NC_045426.1:496476346-496791199 GCF_902635505.1 Sarcophilus harrisii | reverse complement strand
ATATTTTCTTTGCCTTCCATGAATATTTTGAGGATTTACTGTGTGCAAAACACATTTGTGTTAAGTATGTAGAAAAGAATAAGACCATCTTTGCCTTTAAAGTACTCATAATCCTGCAGGGGAGATAAAATACTCAGTTACTCATGGGATCAGTTAATTAATCAATAAACATTAAATATGTACCTGTTATGTGCTGGGCATTATGCTAGATAAAAATAAAAATTATTCCCCTCAAGGAATTTGCATCCTATTACAAGAGACAACATGAATATACATATATCTATATCTATATTGATATGCACATACACATGTATGTGTGTGAAAGACAGAGAAAGAGAAAAAAATAACTAATACAAAATAATTATATGTATATTTTAAGAATAACTCAATATCCTCATTATTAAATACTCTTTATTGTGAAACAAAATGATATGCTCCTTCATAAACATTTGATATTTTATTCATTTATTAAAATATTCTTTGATCTGAATTTGATCCATAACAATATGAAGAGTATGTACTTAAAATGTGATATGGTTCCTGGAAAATTTTTTTAAAGCACCACAGCTGTAAATAGAGTTTAAATTCTACAAAATGATTATTTTAATTATTTAGTCTCAGTAATATAGAATCTAATGTTATCTTTGAGAAGAATTTTTGATGCTCCAGTAACTACAAATAATAAACAAAATTATTTCATAGATATGAGACACTCCCAAACCAGTTTGGTGAGTCATCTACAATTTATAGAAAGGGAAAAGAAGCAAAAGAAGTAATTAATATAGTACCTACTATGCACCATTCTCTATACTAAACAGTTTTACAAATATTATCTCATTTGATTTTCACAACAATCCTGCGAGGTAAGTGATTGTTTTTATCCCCATATTTTGTTGTTGTTTAATAAGTTTCACTTGTGTCAGCCTCTATGACCCCAATTTGGTGTTTTGTTGGCAAAGATACTGGATTAGTTTGCCATTTTCTTCTCCAGTTCTTTTTACAGATGAGGAAAATGGGGCAAATAAAGGTTAAGCAGCTTGGCCAGGATCACACAGCTAATAGATATCTGAGAACAGATTTGCACTCAGGTATTCCTGATTCTAGGACCAGGTCTCTATCCACATGCCTGTTAAGGAGGAATCATCGTATAGTGAAAAGGTCACTAGATTTTGAGCCAGAGTGTCTGGGCTTGAATCTTATCTCCTCTAATAATCATGAACTATGAGCACTTGTAACCTTGTTCTCAGGTTTCTCATCTGTCAAATGAAGAATTTTATTTAAATAACCACTGAAATCTCTTATTTATTTCAAATGAAATAACATCTGTAAGGCACTTAGCACACTATGGGTAGGCACTTAATAAATCTTTGTTTGCCTCTCTTTCTCCATTCATTCCCCTTTCCAGTTCTAGATCTTTGAGCCTATGAGGCCATTGAACTCCATGTCCCCTAAAGTTCCTTCCATTCTTATGCTCTTGTGATCTTAAAAGTTAAGTGACTTTCCCATATTTAAACAGTAAGTATATGGCCAAATAATTTTACCCCAAGGCCAGTCCTATATCCATAATACCATGCTACTTTTTAATCAAGAACGAAAACTTGAGGTTTGAGGATTTTAATTTGTTGTCCAGTTTTCACTCATGTCTGATACTGGAGTGGTTTATCATTCTCTTCTCCAGCTTGTTTTACAGATGAAGAACTGAGGCACAGGGTTAAGTGCAAGATCACATAAGTATCTGAGACCAAATTTGAAATCAAAGGAGTCTTTTTGATTGCAGCATTGGCAGTGTACCCACTGTGCCACCTAGCTTCTTGAAGATAATCAGATTCAACTGTAATTCTGATCATAAATATTTACTAACCATCTTTCAATATTTTTCCAATGACTCACCAGGCAGATTCTAGGAAATTTAAGTCATAAGGGAGGAGATTTTTCTGGCTAGAGTATAATTGCAATATTGAAACTTAATACATTTGACAAAAAGGCACTCACCACCAGGTGGGTGACTTAATTTGAATAAATACAGAAAGCTTTCAGGATCCCAAGGCTGAAAGGACAGAGCTTTCTCCATTCTATGGATAGTTATGTATAGCTCTCTGAGTGAGTGGAGTAAAATGTCTGGTTAGTTATTAACAAATGAAATGTCTTTTCAAAAATATATTTTAGTTTTTTAAAGCTTAAAATTATTCTAAGACTTTTAGCATTATATAAATATATATATGTATACATGTTATTCCCCTTTTAAATGTGTTTCTTTTCTGTGTTTTCTAAATTCAAAGAATCCTTGAATTGTAAGGGAATATAAGACATCACCTAGTGTAACCTATATTTTAATCAGCAAATTATCAGAAGGAATGATATCTTCATGATCTTCAAAACCCTGATTTTTATTCTTGATTGAGAGCATGGCATTCTGGGTAAAAGTTTGCCCTTGGAGTAAAACTACTATTTAAAAAAATGGTGACAGTAACAGTAACTTTCTT
This sequence comes from Sarcophilus harrisii, assembly GCF_902635505.1. Classification (NCBI taxonomy): domain Eukaryota; kingdom Metazoa; phylum Chordata; class Mammalia; order Dasyuromorphia; family Dasyuridae; genus Sarcophilus; species Sarcophilus harrisii. The sequence continues at coordinate 496,788,716 of NC_045426.1, read as the reverse complement.
CCACATTAGTCATCTGAATACAGGAAAACATAAACTATACTCTTCTTTTCTCCATTATTTTATAGCTTGCAAGATTGTCTCTATTCTACTGTGAATGAATGGATACATACAATAGGCTCAGTAGATTGATTTTGGTTACTAACTTGAGCTTCCTAATCATTCACAGTTAAAGCATAATTTCTTCCTCTAAGGGCTGGAATGGCAAGGTGGTGGTGGTGGTAAATCATTCCATTGACCTTTTCTTTACCTTCTTGTTGAAAAGTTCCCTTCTTTTTATAAAGAAACTATCTGATTTCTAAACTTTCATAATGAAACATCTACATTTAGGCCACAAAGGAAAAGAATTGTCAGATATTGGAAACTAGAAAAGATGGATATGTTTAATAAATAAAATAGAAATCTGACAAAACTTATAAATGAGTCTGAGACTGTACTGAGTAAGACTACGTAAGATAAAATAGATAATGCCTTTCTATATCTTCTGCTGTTATGATTTTTAAAAATAAAATTTCTGCTACAAGGACTATTAGCATATTAGTTGCCTACAGAAGTTTACTATTATCATCTTCTAATTAATTTCATACGAGCAAATGAGTGATTTTAAAGGCAACATCAATCCAACAGTCATCATCATTAACCTGGAATCAGAGGTCGTTTTTCCTTTGTTCTGAAAGAGAACCATAATATCAGGAAGGTGATGCTATGACATGCAAATAATTGGATTGAAGTGAGGGAGGACTGTATAAAGTCACCAGCCTCACTTTTTTCTCCAAAGTTATCTGCATCCAGTGGCAAGCTATCCATTAGGAAGACAAATGGCCCTGGATGAAATGGGAGACCTTGGCCTTTTTAAGCTAAGGTCTTTAACAGGTCTTAATTTGACTGAAGTCTCACCCCTTCAGTCATTTAAGTCTAGGTAGCAAATGAGGTAAAGAAGACTGAAAACTTTTATACTAGATCATGCTGCTTTGTGCTTCTGCCTCCTTCTCTTATTGTACTGATAATATTGGTGACATCCCCAATAGAAGAAAGTCTGTTCTTCTTTCATTTGCAGATTGGGGTTCCCAAAAGACAACTACCTCAGATTCAAGGTACTCTGTAGTTCTGCATTCCTAAACCTAGAGCTTATGGGTCTTTCCCTGTGTATTTACCTTAATTTAGAGAATACTCAAGGAAAAGGAATTTATTAAAAAAGCATAGCAGTAGCTGTAATAACAAAATATCTTCCTCAATAATTTTGGGGGACATTATGCTGGATCAAAAATAGATTTTACAAATGGGGAGGCACCTGTGTGGGGAACATGTGGTCAATGCAGCCTACACCCAAAGCTCACAGGATTTTTTTTGACTTCTGGTGATATCTTCATGCTGTTCCTTATGGACCATGATACTTCTGCTGTGTGAAACTCCCTTAAATCTTCAAGCGTGTTCTTGGGCTGAGCAAATGAATGCAGGCTTGACTGTAGTTTCCATCAGCAGGTTCCAAAAATTAGTTTGTGTATACCGGCTGACCACTGCATAGTTCTAAAAAGAACTCGTCGTACCCATGTCCTCGAACTGAGTGGAGATAAAGGGTATTACTTCTGGGACCATTATCTGCTAAGTGAAATCTCAGCTCTAGTCACCAGACTCTTGACTCTTCAAACCTATTTGACTCTATAATCATACTCTCTGGGTCTGGATTCTTCTGTGTATGGCTTCTTCTGGGCCATGAACTTCTGTGCAAGACTATTGTCTACTTCAAGGGTTAGGCATGTGGAAAAGGAGAGAGAAATTTCTTATCCTCACAACAGTATGGAAGAGGTGCAAGAGAAAAGCCTCTACTGCACAGAGAAGGGCTGAGCTGTCTACAACCAAAGGCTAAAAAAATTCCATCAAGTAGATTGAGGAACATCACTTTTTTGTTGTTTTTGGATCATTTAGGTCATTTCCTTATACTCTATTGTTCAGATATTTAAGAAAATTGCTAAATGACTCCTTTAATCCTTCTTTACATTAATAATTGACAATAAAATAATACAAATTTTAATTTAAATAGTACATTTTGTCATATCACAGAATATATTAGCATAAATCTTATCTGGAAATGTGTCATAACTATCTACCAAAACTAGACTATTTTTTAACATGGGACATATACTATTTATAAATCTACTGATGAAGAAGAAAAAGAAAACAACTTTTTAAAATGTTGACTATCTACTGACAGTTTTCCTTGAAATAAAGTACCTTTTATCAGACTGAGCAAACTGTAGCTATAACTAAAATGAACTAGGTGATCTGGTGACTTCAGGTCATCCTGTTTCTGTATAATAAAAATTACCTGTAATACTGAGAGAATATGAGTGTTCCAATTAATCACATTTTCTAGTTAACTCAACTAGTTCACCAACTTTTGCTTTTTGTTTAATATTGCAATTTTTTTGGTTATTTTTTCTCACAAACTTCCCTTCCTTAGCAGTTTTATAACAACATACATAATTCAATCTTTTTTTAATGACTGGGGAGGAGGAGGGAGTCATAGAATGTGTTGTGGTTATCATTCTAAACAACAATTTTCACTGTTGAGAGATTTTAAAATAAATCTTTTTGTATTCTATTTCCTCCCCCCTCCGCATCAAAATAAAAAAAGTCAGTAGGCTAGACTGTTACATATGTACTGAGGAAAAGACATTCTCCAGAAGTGGCTAATTAATTAGTCTCATATATCAAGCTGGTTGTCATTTATTTAATTTTCCTCAAGGCAGAATGCAGAAAATTTCTGACTAATTGATAATTGCAATTGAATTTTTGTTAAGCCTCTTAAAAACCACATTAAGAATGGACCATCTTAATGTGAAATATATACCCACATAAATAAAGAAACAAACAAATAAATGTATGTATAGGCTTTGTAGACAAAAACTTTATTAACTATATCTTCTTTCCATTATCTTTATGTCCATTCTCTTGGTCCTGGAAGAAGAATGGGTTAGATTTCCTGAGAAACTTACACATATCTTTTTCTTGGGCACTGATGGTTTATTTATTGACTTCTTTCAAGAGCACATCAATAAAAGAGAGAGAACACACTGATTTTTTTTGGGTTAAAATAATAAAAAAGTAACTCATTTTTTGGCTGTTTTCCTACCCCTTAACTGAAAGAGGGGGTCGAATCAGTTTCAAAATCATTTTGCCAAAGGAACTGGGAGGAAGATATCTTTGAGGCAGTCAAGCCATGATTTCAACAAAGTTGGTACAGAGGTAGAAGTAATTTGTCTGGATATGGTAAGAAGGCATAAGAGTGCATAGGACCAAAACAGTGAGCTCATTATTTAAGATATATATGCAGGCTTTCTTGTCTCCATTAATCTTGGGTCCACAACTAGAATAATAAGCATACTCCTGTCTTAGAAAGATATGATGTGTATATATATATATATATTTTTTTTTTTACCATGTTTAACATATATTGGATTATCTGCCATCTAGAGAAGGGAGTGGGGGCAAGGGAGGGAATTGTAACACAAGGTTTTACAAGGGTCAGTGTTGAAGAATTATCCTTTCATATGTTTTGAAAATGAAAAGCTTCATTAAAAAAAAGAAAGACATGATGGATCAAATCAAATAACACATTTCCTATTTAGAAAGTTGCAAGTCAAATTCCTGCTTCTGTCAAAAGGTTGAAGATATGAATTTTGACATGTGTAACTTGGTTGTAATAACAGTATATAATTAGTTTCAACAAAGTAAAATTGATAAAATTTGCTTTAGGTATGGATTAATATTTTAGAGGAGATACTCTAACCTTCTTCTTCTTGTAATTATTATTATTATTATTTTTTGCTGAGGCAATTGGGGTTAAGTGACTTGTCCAGAATTACACAGCTAGGAAGTGGTTAAGTGTCTGAGGTCAAATTTGAACACAGGTCCTCCTGCCTAAAGGGCTGGTGTTCTATCCACTGTGCCACCTGGCTGCCTTCTTATTATTATTTTTACTTGCTTTGATTTTTATTCAGCCTCTTTTTATATCCCTACCATAGACTCAAAACCTCATAAGCAAATATTCCTTTCATAAGCATTTTCAAATACCTACTTTTGTCTGATGTTTTATGAAGCAAGTTTTTGGTCCCTGCATCCTAGAAGATTGAGATCTGAAACAAGTCTCTTGACGTTAAAAGATGATATTTTCCCCTTTTGCTTTTTTTCCCTTTTTACTCAAAGAGAATTTGTCAATATTTAGCATTACTTGAAATTTGATTTCTGTTGAGTGTACATAGTACTTTTGGGCTTGTTTTCAAATACATTTTTACTGATAATTTTCATTTTGATATCACATATTTTCCCCACTTTATCTCTTGTCTCTTTCACCATCTGTCTCTTGTAAAAAAAGGATAGTTGACAGGACATTGAAGCTGGATTTAGAAGCTGTGTTCAGATTTTGTTTTAGATACTCATTGTGTGATCTATGACAAGTTACTTTAATCTTTTAAGTCTGAGTCTTCTTGAGCTACAAAATGAAGGTATTGGAATACATTACTATTTAAGCTCCCTTCCTGCTATAAATTTATGATCTCATGAAAGAATGAAAGAAAAACTATCTGAAAAATGAAAATACGTGTATGCAATATCCCATATAAAGGGGCATCCACTTGTACAAAAGAACAGGTGTGTCTTTTTAATATGCCTTCTTAGAAATTTAGCTTGTTAATTAAATTTTCACAGCATTAAAATTTTACTATTTTATTTTTGTTCTTTATATTTACATTGTTGTAATCATTGTGTATATTTTTTTCTCCTGGTTCTGCTTACTTCACTTCTTATCAATTAATTTAAGTCTTTATACACTTCTCTGTATTCACCATGGTCATAATTGCTTATGAAAGTGTAATTGATATTGCATATAATTCATGTGCCACATGTTTTTGCTTAGCAATTTTTGTTTAGTAATTTCCCAATTAATGGGCATTTGCTTTGTTTCTAAATATTTTCTACTACAATGCTTCTATGAATATATTTCAGTATATGAGGCAATTCTGTTTGTCATTGTTCTTCTTAGAACTTATGCTTAGCAGTGGAGCTTATGAATCAGTAACTTTCATTATATATTTTTATATTGCTTTCTAGAATGGTTGTATAATTAAAAATAACCAGTTCACCACCAGCAATGTGCCAATTGCTCACTTTTACATAAGCCTTCCAATGCCAACTCTTCCTTTCTTTTGTCATCCTTGCTAAATTGCCAATTATAAGATAATTTAGCAATGATAATTCAGGGTTGGTTTGATTTTTTTCTTGTTATTAGTGTTTTGAAACATCTTTCCTATGGTTATTAATGGTTTCTAATTTGTTTTTGGACTGTTCATATCCTTTGACCATTTATCTATTAGGAGATGACTTTTGGTTTTATGTATACTATATATATATATACATATATGTTACACAATACACATATATCTATATACACCTATTGATACCCATATAAACACAAATATACATATATGCTTATATATGTACACACACATAAAAACAAAAAATATGTACATATATTATTTGGTTATATATTTTGGACAACAAATCTTTTTTAGAGACATTTGATATAGAGATTTTTTTCCAGCTAATCACTCCATTTTTTATTTTGTTTGTGCAAAATTAATTTGCTAAATTAATTGTGCAAAATTAGTAAACTTAACAAAAGTTAATTTTGTTTGTGCAAAATATTTTTAATTTCATATAATCAAAATAATCTATTTTAATTTATGTAACTGCCTTTATCCTTTGTTGGTTAAGAATTCTTTTCCTAATCACATCTTTGTAGGGATTGAAAACATACATTTAAGTCTGAGAATCAAATTTTTGGTTTGTTCTATTGAAATGCTTTCCCTAACACAGTTTTGAAAAGAAATTAATTATAAAAGCTTTCAATTAGAGATAGAAGAGGGCTTACAAATTATTTAGGCTAATCCCTTTATTTTTGCAGTTAAAGAAACTGAGGGCCAGAGATGTTAAGTGATGGGTTCAAAGTCATACAGGTAGTAACTTAAAGAGGTAAGAGTTTAATGAGAGAATGGCTTCATATTTGGAAAGTAGTTTAATAGTAATTTTGAGAGGTCTAAATTTTGGCTTTGTAGATTGAAGAAACTCTGATCCAAATGAAAGCAACACATTTTTAAAAAGATGAAATAATCCCTTCATATGGGATTATAAATATTCACTTTTTTTGATCTCACTATTAAAAAGGTATAATCACCTAAGAGACACACACATATCTACATATATATGCACACAAAGATATATATGTGTGTGTGTGTGTGTGTGTGTCCACTATATGGGTGTTTAAGGGATCCTCAATGCATAGGATCATTGATTTATAGCCCAAAGTGACCTCATATATCATGAAGTTCAACCATGTCTTTTGTTAGATGGGGAAACTGAAGACCAGAGAGATTAAATGTCTAGCTCAGGGTCACATAGCTCATAATTGTTTGAGGCAAGATTTATAGCCAAGTCATCCTGATTTCAACTCCACAGGGGAAAGTTACAACAGCAGAAACTCCACGGTTATCTTCCAATTGAAAAATTCAAAGAACTGACATTTCTGATATACCTCAATACAATTTTGCAACCTGTTAATTGACACCAATATGAAAAACCAAGCTGAATAGAACAACTAGACTGCTGGGGTAATTATTTGGGCTGACAGAGGATTATTTGTTATTCTTATTTGTAGTTGGTTTAGGGTTAGCTCCTGTAGGGGTTTTGGCAAATAATAGAGAGGGCCTGAGATTTACACATGCAGATCATTAGCATTTTCTTTTGGGCCTTTAAAAGAAAAGTCTGAGGAATTGGAAGAGAAACCCTGGGGATCCACATTAATGAACTATTAATGAGGCTTTAAAAAAATAAATGAGCTCATTCTACCCTTTTCCCTTTTTCCCAATTCCTTATTATTCCAGATGAACAAAGATTAAAAAAATTCAACTGTTTCTGTATGCAAAAGCCAAGTGACATGATTAAAGAAATATCTGTTGTCAATAAATAGCTCCTTTGACATCTGCGAACATTTACATTGTCTATAGCCTTGACAGAGAGTAAATATCTTGGGGAAAAAGGATGTGATATGTTAATAAAATAATACAATTGCAAAGAAAATTCTGAAAAGAGAAAGAGACTAATGTGGCTTTAATATTCTTCCATCGTTGATTTCTTGTTATGAAAAAAAATGGAATGAAGCAAGAATTTGATTAGCAGTGCATTTAAGAATAAATAATGGTTGTATTAAGGAAAGTGAGGAATGACTAATGTTCTACCAGAACAATAAGGTTCCTAGTAAACATTAATAAAATCCTGCTTTAGCCAGAGCCACTAGGATGTCAAGAGTAATCCAGAAAGCTAGGTGAGCCAATTTGACCTCACTTTCAGAGAGAGAGAGAGAGACACTGAGAGACACAGAGACAGAGAGATAGAGACATAAAAACAGAGACATAGAGACAGAGACAAAGAAACACACAGAGAAACAGAGAGAGTCAGACACATAGATACACACACAGAGAGAAACAAAGAGAGAAAAACAGATGCACAGAAACAGAGAATAGAAAGATACAGAAAGAGAGAGAGGAGGAAGGGAAGGAGGAAGAGAAAAAGAAGGAAGGAGAAGGAGAGAGTGAGAATGAAGAAAGAGAAGAGAGAGAAAGTGAGAAAGAGTAGGAGGGAGAAGGGGGAAGAGAGAGATATAGAGAGAGAGAGAGAACTAGAGAAAGACAGAGAGTGATAAACAGAGGTAGAAACAGTGAATGGAAATCTACTTTTTAATTTTCTAACTAAAAACAGCAACAATAAAATTCTAAGTTCTGCTCTTCTTCCTAATCTGCATAGTTAATCACTTTACTGCTTTATTTGAGTCATAAAAAAGTTCTTCATTCACCTCACTGTAAGTCAGCATCTCAGCCATAGTTGTCTTTCTTCTTTAAATGTTTTTCACACAATTTTAATGAAATGAAGTATACAATAGCGCAGATGCTAGCAGCACATTTTGGTCTATAAAAGTGGGTCCAAAATAAAATACTACCAAGAATCGCTCCTACACTCACAAGAATGGGTGAGTCAGATGTTTTTAAATAAGATGCAAGCTCAGATACTGAGGATAGACAATGAATATTCATTCCCACTGGGACTACCATTCAAAACTCTATCAACCTTTGTCCTTTCTCCCCCCCCCCCCCACCCCCACCCCCCATTCATTTGAATAATTAAATTCAATGGATATTTTTAATTAAATATTGGATGTGCTATAAATGTAAGAACATTCAAAATGCTCACCTCCATTCATAAAATAGATTCCACTTTAAAACTTGAATTTAATCCAACCTGCAAAATCTCTTTAATTAATGTAAAGATGAAGTAGGGAATGTAAATATCTTTAATTTTACCAGCAATAATATATTATTAAATGAGAACACACAGTGTGATGAATTCATTGAAAATCATTAAAGCTTCAAGAAACCTTAGTGTACTTCAATACTAATGTTTTCTTTTTAGGGATAAAGAAATAAGCTCTAACTGGTTGTGTTACAGTGAAGATTGAGCATGTAGCTTGATCCCAAAACTTAAAATATTGGGAGTTTTCTTTCTTGTTCTTGTTCTTGTTGTTTCTTCTTTCTTCTTCTCTCCTGTTGTCTCTCCCTCCCTTCTTCCCTTCTTCCTTCTCTCTCTCTTTCTCCCCTTTCTGTGTCTGTCTCTCTCCTCTCTGTCTTTTGCTTTTACACTCTTTCTCCTTTGTAGGTTAGTTTTTATTTCATGATCACAAACAACTGCAGTATTATTAGATTTATAAAAGGAAAAGGGAAGTAAAATCCCAAGAAAATTGTAACAAGTGAGAATATCTTTGTTACAGGGGATGAGAACAAACTGACTATTGTGTGTGTGTGGGGGAAGCATGACTTAGATATTTCCAAATGTTAAATCACCCCAGATATAGAAAATATAGCATAATGTTTAAGGCAAAAAAAAAAAAAAAGCAAGCAAAGAAATCAATAAAACAAACTTTTGAGAATTATCTACAGTCAGTAGTGGTTATCTTTTTGCTAGTTTTATTTTTCTGGGAACTGAACATTCAATAAATTTCAAAATGAGTGTATCTCTTTTTTTCATTGGTTTAACTCATGCTTCCCATACAATCAATCTGAGTAGTATAGATGAAAAAAAAGTGGGATCCATTTGTTCTGGATCCAGCATTTGCCATGGAGAAGAAACCAGGACCAGTATGGTTTTGAAGTTCTTGTTAGCCAATGTTTCTTAACTGGTAGACTTTGACACATCATTATGGTATGTGAAATTACTATCCTGGTACATGACCCTATGAAAGATTCTGGGAAAGCAAAAATTTTTATAATTCCCTTCTTTTCAAAAATTTATCGCTCTCTTTGGAAATCTATCTGTAAATGGCTTGAAAGTAACTTGACCCAAATGCTTATGGCTGTGGATTGCTGGCTGAAATATCAGGAATCAGTATCTGAATGTCTAAATAAAGCTGTGGATGGTGTCTGCAAAATAGCTTTTGTCTAATCTTCTAGGTCCTCTGTTCTTTCTCTCAGTGATTTCTAATTGGTTCAGTAAGAAGTTCAAATTAAATTTCTTTTAAAATATTTTCAGCATTATTTTCTCTTGGTGATGCTTTATGTTTATAAACATGTTTTGGAATACCACACCCTTTAAAACACAGAACTTATAGGTAATCAAAAGGGGGTAGCGAGACGCATAGTGTATGTGAATAGTTTGCATTATATTATTAATTCTGACTTCTATGAATGAAGTGGCCCAAGAGCTATAATTCAAGAAATCAAGAAATATGATCAGAAAAGGAATTGGGTCAATCATGTAGCAAGAGTTGGCAGGACATATATTCAACTTGAATGCTGAAATGGCATCCAAGAAATGAAAATAGATCCAGAGGTGCTTTTTGGTGCTTTGGATAAATTCTCGGTGGAGAATCTATGGGAAAATATTATCAAGAAATTCAGAAGATGAGGAGAAAGAGCTTTGTGTAGAAGAAAGCGAGTTTGGTCTCCAAATCCTGACTCTTGCTCCTTTATGGCTTTTTAATCTTGGGGAAAATTCTTTATTTTTCTGGAGTTCATTTTCTTGTTCCATAAAATGAAAGCATTAGTTTAATTGAGCTGTAAGATTCCTTCCATCTCTAGAGCTCTGATCCTAGTTTATGGTTTGTGCTCAATGCTAAGGGAGTATCTATACACATTGAGGAGATCATGGCGCTAGTGAATTATTTTTTAAAAATGAAACTATGGTGGAATGGGAAAAGCATCAAATTTGCACTTGAAAGACCTGGTATCCTTGTTCTGATACTATGTGACCCTGAGTCACTCACTTCACTATGTAGACCTCAGTTTTCTTATTTGTAAAATAGATACCTACTTCAGAGGGTTTCTGTAAAGTGATTTTATAAATTCAAGAGTACTTTATAGAATTTTAGCATATTGGAACTAGAAAACCTTTGGACCTTGGAGATCCCCTTGTCTAACACATATATAGCATGTAATTTTGTAGAATGAGAAGACTGGGTTGTTCAGTGGATCATTGATTTGACTTTCTCAATCCATTTGATGAAGTTATTGAACACAGAACTTTCTTTAAAAGGAGCTAATATTTGAATGATCTGGGAAATGACATATTTTAGGAATATGTGACAGCTTCCTATTTGATTCTTGTGTTTTTCTATGAGTAGGAGGCTTGTGTTGAAGATGACTTCATCATTCCATAGCAGTCACCTCATCCTGAAATTATACTTTCCCTCTAATGCCTTTTTTCCTTGGAAAATCACTGTGCCCTATGGACCTTTTCTTTGACTATCCAATTCCTCCCAAGAACTTCCATTTTAAGGAAAGGAACCAGGTCAGCAATATTTATTCTTCCATTCTTCTTTGATTTCTATTTCTGATTCTCTGGATTTCCTTGTCCTTTATGCCTATGCACTATTATCTCTGTCCTTTCTGTTTCCTTGTGTTGTCTTGTTCCATTAGAATATAAACTCCATTAGGGCAGGGATTATCTTTCTTTTCAATTTTATATGTTTCCCACATTTTATCTCAGTGCCTAGCATGTAGTAAATACATAATAAATACTTTTAAAAATGTAAACTTTACTTTGTAACTCAGTTAGGAGAAATTAGTGGTCTACAAAAAGGTAGAAGTGGCTTTCATTTCTTTTCTAATTCTTTATGTTTTGGGGCATAACTAGCACTTTCTTTGTACTTCTAGCAAGATGGAAAGGGAGTTTCTCTTTTTACCAGCAGCATTGGTGGGGGACGATGTGCTATTTTAGGCAAGTTTGTTCTATAACCAGGAATAAGCAACCTATATTCAAGAGTTACAGAATTCTGGAAGTGGATGGCAGCCAGTCAAAAGAAGCAGAGCTTCTCATCAAAGAACACTATTACTCAGGATAGCACTAAAGCTGAGAAGTCTGAAGAAAGTCAAAACAATATTCTTTATGACTAGGACAAGTAAACCAAATTCTACTTTAGTTATATCAATCTTTCTCAGCCTGTAACCTCATCCACAAAATAGGAATATAATATAATAGCACCTAGTCCACAGGATTGTTGGTAAAGACTAAATGAAATAATTTATGTGAAGCACTTTGCACATTTTAAATATTGTATGTTAACCAGTAACTTGTATTGTTATCACCACGATTAATATCATCATTATCATTCTGAATGCCAGGAGGGCAGACATGAAAAAATTGTGGCAATTAACTAAAGCAAAATAGTCTGATTTTTATCCATTTCATAGGCATTTACTGAATGCTCACTGTGAGCCTAGTATAACAGCAGACACACACACACTAAAGGATCAAAAAGAAATGGTTAACACAGTAAATGAGTCTTAGAAACAAAGGGCAGGCAGCATGAACACAGATGAAACAAGAGGACATAACAAGAAATCTTTAATGTAATTACATTTTAGTCAAAACAGGGAAAGAATATAAATTTTATGAGGGAGACATTTGGATAGGGTTGATGCAGGAATGCTCCTTGTATTAAGCAAAATTTAGAATTTATTGAACAAGGGATCAAAGGATCATTGATCTAGTCTGAAAGAAACCATCTAAGAAGGCTGTCTAAATCAATTCTCCATTTTACCAATGAGAAAGCTAAGACCCAGGGAATTCAGTGATCTCTCCGAGGTTCACACAAGTAGTAAGCATCATCTTCTCAGACAGGAAACAATATTCCTATGGGGAATATTTGGTATCACTTATTATTTGGGTTGGGAGAAGAAAAGAGGGCTGACAGAAAATAAGTTATTCCTGCCTCTACCATTTGCCTTGATTGGTATATTTGCTCTTGAGGGGTATATAAAATCACTGAGGAGAGAGAAGCCACACAAAGTAGGAAAAACACAATATACAGACAGAAGCAAAGACAAATTAATGTTTAAATAAAATTCAAAGTTCTCTTTTCCTGGATCTATGGACTTAATTCTAGAATGGCTCATGAGACAGAGGGTGGATTGTTGTCAAAGAATGACCCTATATTTTTGTCTGCAGCAGCCCAGAAAACTCCAGTCTGGTCTAGAATATTCTGGGACTGAATACCCATGGAAAACATTGAGTTAGATTACAATGAATAATACAGTGCAAACTATATAGTGCAAACAGTGCCACACTTGGAATTTCTGTGTGATCTTGGAAAAGTCAACTTCTGAGCTTTAGTTTACTTTTCTTGTAAAGATGGGGGTATTTTTGATCAAAGATTTTTTTCTCATTTGGCCTTTTCCCTTCTAATTGCATAAATTTTGTCTATATGAAAGTGTTTCTGATTCATGTCATCAGCCACCTATTTTTATCTTATATAATTGCCTCTACCATTTGCCTTGAATGGTTAAGATTCTTCTGCCCATAGTAATGAAAGGTATATGATCTATTTATCTTCTATTTTTGAAAATAGTATTAACTTTAATATTATAGTCATATATCCATTTAGACTATGGTGAAATATGGCATAAAGAATGGGTCTAAATCCAATTTCTTCCAGAGTACTTTCCCATTTTCCCAGAAGTTAAAAAATTACATATATATGTATATACATGTGTGTGCATGTATATATATAAGCTCTTTCCTAAATTCTTTATGTTTTTTGGTTTATTGGACATTGAATTTTTGAGTTCTATTTTCTCAATTATTTTTGTCTAGTCTGTTTCATTGATATATCTCACTATTTTAAAAAATCAATACTATATTGATAATTTCTGCTTTATAGAATAATGTGAGGTATGGAAATACTATTTCTCCTTCAACTTTACCTCTTTTCATAATTTGCCTTTTTATTTTAATCTTTTGTTTTTCCAAATGAATTTCATGATTTTTTTCCTCAATAGTATTTTATATTTCCAAATATATACAAATATAGTTCTCAACATTCATCTCTGCAAGATTTTGTTTTCCAGTTTTTTTCTCCCTTCCTTCTTATGCTCCCAAACCCAAAGAGCAAGCAATCTGATATAGGTTAAACATGTATAATCCTTCTAAACATATTTCCATTTTTGTCATGTTGTACAAGAAAAATCAAGCCAAAAGGGACAAAACACAAGAAAGAAAAAGAAAAACAAAATAAACAAAAAGCAAAAAAGTGAAAATATTATGCTTTAATTCATATTCAGTCTCCATAGTTCTCTCTCTGGATGTGGATGTCATTTTCCATCCAGTCTATTGGAATAGTTGTGGACCATTGTGTTGTTGAGAACAGCTAAGTTTATCACAGTAGATCTTCACATAATCTTGTTACTGTGTACAATGTTCTGGATCTGCTCACTTCACTCAGCATTAGTTCATGTAAGTCTTTACAGTCTTTTCTGAAATCAGACTGCTCATCATTTCTTATAGAACAATAATATTCTATTACATTCATATACCATTACTTATTCAGCCATTCCCCAATTGATAAGAATGCACTCAATTTCCAATTCCTTGTCACTATAAAAAGAACTGCTATAAACATTTTCACCCGCGTGGGTCTTTTTTATGATCTCTTTGGGATATAGACCCAGTAGTGATACACAGTTTGATAGCCCTTTGGGCATAGCTCCAAATTGCTCCCCAGATTGACTAGATCAGTAATTGGATCTAGTATGATCATGTATCAGTTCATGTAAATCTTTTCAGGCTTTTCTGAAATCAGATTGCTCAATTTGATAATTATTTTATGAAGTTCTGATAGTCAGATAGACATTTATTAAGTGTCTACTACATTTCATACATCTAGGTGACACAATTAATCAGGTAGTAGCCCTGGAGGCAGAAGGGTCTGAGTTCAAATCTGGCTTCAGACAGTTATTAGCTTTGTTTGTCACCCTGGGCAAGCTTCTCAATGCTGTTTTCCTTGGGTCTTCATCAAAATTGTCTGGAGAAGGAAATGAAAAAATCTCCACTATCTTTGTCAAGAACACCCCAAATGGGGTCATAGAGAATAACAATTAAAACAACTCAATCAATTATATTCCATGCTTCATGGGTTGGGAATGCAGAAAAAGACAAAAAAATTAGTCCTGCGCTCAAGATGATCACAGTCTCATGAGAGAAACAACATTGAAATAATTATGTACAGGCAAGACAAATATAAGATAATTCAGATAATTAATAGAGGAAAAGAACTGGTATCAAAGGGGGTGAAGAAAGGTTTCTTTTAGAAGTTGAGACTTGGAGGAAGTCAGAGATGCTAGGAGACAGAGATTAGTAGAGAAAGTATTTCAGGCATTAGGAACAGTCAGTGAAAATATCTGGTATCTGGCGATGGAATGCATTGTTCTAGGAAAAGCAAAGAGTCCATTGTAACTGGAGTGGAGTATATGGTCTCAGATGAAAACACAAAAAGTTACAAGGGGACCAAATTGTGGAAAGCATCGAATGACAGAGAATTTAATATTTTGTCCTGGAGGTGATAGAGGGACATGGGAGTTTAATGAATAGAAGAATGACATCTACTCATGTTCACATGTGGTGAATAGTTGGCAAATTGTTATTATTATTATTTCAAATTCAGCCGAAGAATTTCATGACTAAATTTATCAACCTGTGGGTATCTACCCACAGGAAGCCAGTTGGAATGTATTACTCATGGTCTTTATATCAGAAGAGTCTTCTCAGGTGCTATTTCACTTAAATAAATAGCAAAAGGGACAAGAATCCCATTTAAGAGGTACTGAGGGGCAAGTTGGAAAGGAGAGTAGTGTATTTATTCTCATTGTTGACACAGAATGTTATTTCTTTCAAAGACAAGCCAGGATGACAAGCAGAAATCTAAATAGTTCTAAAGGTCATGATAAATGAATTAGGAAAGTAATCACAATGGCTTGGCATGGCTGTGCTGCCATCCTTCTTCTTAATGAATCTTTTAAAAGAGACAGTAGAAAGAAAAAGATGAAAATAATTGTTGGATGTATACCTAATTAGTAAAGTTCCTGGTGACTCCCAGGAATATACTATAGAGTGGAGGCTATGAGTAAAATCCATGGGTCTATAAAATATACATGGAAAGTTGGATTTGAGTTAATCAGTCCTTTCTCCTCTGATTCCCTCTATTGGATTTAAAAAATGTAGACCTTTCTCCTCTGATTCCCTCTATTGGATTTAAAAAATGTAGACCAAAAAAAGGACATTAGGATGTAATCTTGTACTTTTCACTTCCCATTTCCTACATTGATTACAAAAATGCTGTGTGGGCAGAGGCAGAGGGTTTTAACCTTTTTCTTGGCTATCTTGTTGTAGAAGATATAGCTAATCAATAGTGACGTATGGCATAGCATTTTGATTGAGCCACCAAAATGCTGTGTCAGATTTGTTAGTAAGATAATAGTGAGCAAACAAGATGTCTACAATTACTGTGGTAAATAGAGTTATCATTTGATTGATAAATAATATGTATTGGTAGGAATATTCAATTAACCAATCAGTAAAACAGCATGTATTAAGCACTAAGTATTTGCCACATATTGTGCTAGAAATTGGGAATATAATTATAACAAGCCACTGTCTTTACCCTTGAGGATTTTATAACTTATTAAGGAGAGGAGTGAGGTTAGATGCATAGAATATTTATAAAATAGATTCAAGGTAATTTTGAGAAGGTTGGGAGGACGCCAACAACAGAAAGGTAGTTATTTACCATTGACTCTCAGCATTGCTAAACAACAAAGCGCCTTCTTTGGATGTAAATTCTCATTTTTCCATGAAAAGAGGAAATGCTTGGCAGGAGAACCTTCCAGATTTTTCTGGTATAAAGATCTACAAGCATGTGATACATTTTGATTTTTTCCCTGTGGGCTGTTTTCTTCTAGTTGCCACAGTCAGGCGCCAGATTTTTTGGATGTATTTCTGTTAAAAATTTAGTGAATATTTAATGTGTTCTGAACAACAGGTGCTGTGGGCAAGTACAAAATCATCATTGAACATTGCCTTTGTCCTTTAGGAGCTCACAATCTCCTTGGAAAAACATGAAAAATGCAGTTACAAGGCAGCAGCCAGAGTTCCTCTGAAACTGCATCCTACAAATCAAACATATAAACGCTAAAGATTATAGTTTCTGGTGGTGCTGAGACTTTGAGCTGTGTTACAGTTTGTAGCAGATACACCTTGGTCTGGAATCCATTATTGTCAGAATTCTTCTCTGGCTTTGGCCCAAGCTAGGCCCATTGTCAGAAGTGAAGAGACACAAAAATGTTTGATTCTGTAGGTTTTAATAGTGACAAAAGACAAGAGTCAGCCTTTAGTATTATAAATAATCACATCTTAAGTAAAACATTACAGATTATTTTGATAATGGTTAAGTATTATAGTCTTCCAATGTGATCTCTCAAGTGAGGAAAAGTTTTCATAGTCATGTCAGCAACAAGTGACATTGTATATTGTATATTGTACCCTGGTACAATGTATAGACAAAATGAAGTTTGATATGATATCAAGCCCCAACTGCCTTAGGAAAGGAGGGGTGAAGAAGAATATAATTTTTTGGAAGAAGAATATTTTATACAGCTGTAAGATGTAGGATGTAGAGTGCAAATAACAAAAAGAAGCTGTTCCATCAGCTGAAGCATAATAAATTCTGTTTCAGTCTTTTGCCTTTACGCTGTATTTGTCTCACTGTGTCAAATGTGTTTCTTATAAACAACATATTTTAGGATTCTATTTTTTAATCCATTCTGCTGTTTGCTTCCATTTATGGGAGAGTTCACCCATTCACATTAACAGTCATGATTATCAGCTCTGTGTTTCCTTCCATCCTATTTTCTCCCGTGTATATACTTTGGTTCTCTCTTTCCACCCTGTCCTTAGTATTGTTTTTTTTTTAATCCACCCCACTCACAATCTTATCTTCTATCAACCCTTCCCCACTTCTTTTGCCTTTTTCCCTAGTGTTTTTGCTTTAATTTCTTTTCTGTCCCTCTCTTTTTTCCTCTTTTTCCTCTTCCTTCTTTATAGGATTAAATAAATTTCTATACCCAACTGAATGATTAAGTTATTTCCTCTTAGAGCCAAAATTTATTAGGTATATTGAGTTATAAAATAGAGACAATATGTTGGAAATTCAGGATCATAGATTAACAGCAGGAAGGAATCTCAGATCAACTAGTTCAACCTCCTTCTTTTAAAGTTGAGTTAATTAAGGCCTAGGAAGGTGAAGTAACTTGCACACACAATGTCCATAAATCGGGGAATAGCTGAGCAAGTCATCACTTGAATATGAATGGATGTGATATCTATGATGCTATAAGAAATGATGATGCTTTCAAATAAACCTGGAAAAACACGTATGGACTGAAACAAAGTGAAGTGATCATAACCAAAAGAACAATCTAAGATAATCAACTATGAAAGAATCTTTCTTATCAAATACAATGATCCGCTCCCCTCCAAAATACTCATGATGAAGGATGATATCCACCTATAGGCAGTGAATGATTGATTGAATGGATGGAATTGATGAATTCAGAAGCAGATTGAAATATATTTTTCCCTTATTTTTTCTTTCCAAACATAGTTAATGTGAAAATATGTTTTGCATGACTTTATGTATATAATGGGCATTTTATTTCTTATCTTCTCAGTGAGTTGGGGAAAGAATGGAGGGAGGGAGAAAATGGTCAAGAAACTAGGAGTTTTTTAGAGACACTAATTTCAGTCAGGAATAGAGATACTTTTAGAGCCAGTAGAACAGAGAAGACTATTTGGTGCATTCCTATATGAAAATGTAAGCTCTTTGAAAATGGAGCCTGCTTTTCTTCTGTACGTCTTAGAAACTAGTATAGTAATGTACATATAGTAGGTGCTTAATAAATATTTGTTGTTTTGATAGAAGACAATATTTAGGGGAAGGAGGAGGTCTGGAGAGCTGAGTAGGTGCTCAGAGACAAGTTCTCCTAGTTCAGGCTAATTCCTTGGTATATTAGTGGGTATGAATGCCTGAAAATCATCAACTCTGGTATTTTGTGAAATGAATTTGCTCAATTTAAAAACATGGATGGGACTTCTAGGGATTAAAAAAAAAACAAAATCAAAACCAAATTCCATTTCTAATATGTGATATCTGTTCAGCAACTAGCATGTTGATCCACTAATGTCAGAACTGAATCACATTCATATTGATATAAAAGGAAAGACAGAAAGAACTTGAAGTTAAATAGAAGGATAGGCAATTAAAGGGGTTAGTTTTTTTGAGTATACAAAAAAACAAAACAAAAGAAGCATCATTATATAGAATACTTGTTCATCTTGCCTTTCAAGGTCTTGATGAATATAAGAAAAAAGGCAATCATGAAGAGTAGTTTATGCACTAATAATATCAAAGCATAGGCCAAGAGCTGAACCAGACACTAGAATTTTTCATCTAAATCCATCATTGTGCAGATGAGAAAATGGAAACAGAGAAAGATAAAGGGACTTGTTCAAGTAATTTGCTGCATAGGTAGTAGAGACACCATGAAAAACCCATGCCTTCTGACTCCATGCCTAATGTTATTACTCTATCCCAATATCCATTATAGAATGAATACATGTGAAAGTATTTATTAAATCTTTATTGTATAATAATCATTCTGTTAATTTCAAAGATAAAAATGAGATAGTTCCTATCCTCAAGGAGTTTGTTTTCTAATCAACGGAAATTATACATTTTGGATAGTCTTGGCCAGGAAAGGAGATTTTTATTTGGGTATAATGAGTTGATCCTAAGGCAACTAATTAAAGTGCTTTCTGCAGAAGCAATGATAGTTTTGACATACTCTGTACAGGGTAAGAAGTAAAAAATATAGATGGATGAGAAGGCATTTGGCAAGTTGACCAAAATAGATGACTGAACAATTTGTGAAGCAGAATTTGATTTGAAGTTGACTGGCTATACTGGACTAGCTGAGTTTGTACTCATTCATCAAAGACAGTACAGATATAGTGTGGAAAGTCCAAATCTGGATGATTAACTCCTTCCAGAAACCAGAGGCATAATTTTTGGAATGTGTCCTGGGGGTGTAGTTCTATTTGTAGAGAAATGGATCAGTGGCTGAACAAGTAGCAGTATGGCTGGTATGTATAGCTGTATGGGTTGTGAAACAGAAGAAATAAAGAAATTCTATGAAGATCTTTACAGAATCCCTCAAGTTAAAATGTTAAAAATTCCATGATGATTTTAATTTGAAGTGAGTAATAGGGGAGGATAGTGACAATTATATCA
Organism: Sarcophilus harrisii; assembly: GCF_902635505.1. Taxonomy (NCBI): domain Eukaryota; kingdom Metazoa; phylum Chordata; class Mammalia; order Dasyuromorphia; family Dasyuridae; genus Sarcophilus; species Sarcophilus harrisii. The sequence continues at coordinate 496,768,999 of NC_045426.1, read as the reverse complement.
GGAAATGTGGCTTAGGATCAAGAAATGAAAGAGGTCATTATATTCCAAATGAGACAAATTTTTGGACATCACCAATTTGGAAATTTGTTTGCTTCATTATGTACATTTATTATAAAGTTTTTCTTTTTTCCCCTCCTTCCTATTATGGCATCATAGATAGATCACAAGGAATCCAAAAACATACTTTTTAATTGAAAATAAAATTTGAAAGAAGAAATAAAAGAGGCCACAGTTTTATAAACTATTCAGAAGCCTTACATTCAGACCAAATTATTCATGAGTATTTTCTTTATGAATGCATTAGGAAAGCCCTGACTGTGGAAAACATCACAATAAATGAATCTACTTATATTTTAAATCACAGGAAATGACTGTTTATAGATCTCTCTGTAGGCAGATAATTGGTAGGATAGAATACAGATAAATTCAAATAAAAATTTAGAATAATGGAAATAGCTAAGATGAAATTGTGTGTATTACTTAAAAACTTAAAAAGCAGGGAAGAGGGATGGACAAGAGCTAAGACTGTTCACTGTATTACTATATCAGAAACGTTTAGTTGAGAAAAAAATGACATAATAGAGAAGCCAAAAAAAGTTAAGGAATCACCTCAGTTAACAAACATTTAAATATTTGGACAAATGTAAATTCTTTAAAACCAGAGCAGCATCAGAATTTAATGCAATTTTATTTATAAAATATTATGAAGGAGGATAGAAGACCAAAAAATAGCAAAAAAAGTCAAGGAAAAAGTAATTTACAGAGATTCCCCTCTTGCCTATTCTCCCACTCCCATCTCCCCATAAGATCTGGTTAAACCACATCATGTAGAGTGCATTTATAGCTAGTATCAAAAGGAGGAAAATAGAAAGACACAAAGTTAACTATCTTGTGTTATCTTAATAGATTTTTACATTTTTCTTGGCAATGACAAGAGAATCATTGTATGTGACAAGATAGAGCACTTAAGAAAAAGATAGGGAGAATATTTAGATCTGTCCAAATACATTCAGTTTAGCCCAACTCAGTGAGCATTTAGTAATCACTTATATGCTAGACTCTTTATTGAGGATATGAAGATTAAAAAGTTCATGTCCTCATGGAGTTTAATATTTTGGAGGCAATATCATTTAAAAGGTACTCAAGGATTCATTTATAAGTTTAGGAGTTTGGGACGGGGAAGCTTTAGAAAGGTTTGTAAAGGCTGCATATACACAAAAAGGAGACCAGGAAATAACTATTGAAATGTGCCTGATTTCTTATCTCTTTAAGATAGTTATGAAAATGTTTCCTGAACACACTGGAAATGTCCTTGATGAATTAAATGAGAAAGGAACTGACAGGCTCTTTTGTTGATGATTGGCCATAATAAACAACATCCTCACATTCACATTTGACTGAATGACACAAAGTGTATAAGATCTTGCTCTATTGTTCATTAATTTTCATAAAAATATATAAAAATATAAAAGTATTTATCTCAAATAATAAAACACAGCTTTATGAACTCCTATTAAACAAGATGTTTGCCATGAATCTCTTACAATTATTCAATACTCTATGATGGATGCATCTACAGAGATAACTTGTTCAGTGATCTACTGGGTATGGGTATCAGGTGAGGTATAGATCAGGGAAGTGTTTGCCTATGGTGTTTCTTATTGTCTTGGGGGATATACTGTGCAGAATGTAAATGAAAGGATTTTCTATTGTGGGTAAAATTCCTTGAATGTTCCCATCCACAGATTACATAGCATCAGTTGAACAGAGCTAGGGATCACAAAGCCTGAGCAGTATAATCTAACAGCATTGCAAAAGATCTCAGCCTAATTAGCCACAGTGGAAAAAACAAAGTGAATGAAAAACATGTATTGCTCTCACCATGACATACAAGTCGATGGGGAGTCATTGAGCCAATCCATTAATATATATGCCTTGAATGAGCACTGCCAATAGACAACCTGCTGGACCCAGAATTGAGTGAAAGAAGATGGGACCATAATAAATTTGAAAAATTGTGCGGTGCTTTCAATTATTTCAAACTGCTAGTTGCCTTCAAATCCCGGCTCTCTAACACTAATATTCTTCCAGGGATGCTATAAGGTTGTGAATCAAGGGACATCACATCCTTAGAAGAATGCAAATTATTATAACCCAAAAGGCAACAGGAGGATACATAGTAAGTGTAATAGGTAATAGTATGTTATAAGGCACAGGATAGTTTATGTTTGCTATTAGAACAAAAGGTGGACAGTCAATAACCATAGGAGATATAATTAATCATGATAGAAACAAGGTATTTACTAGGATAACTATTTTAGAGCTGTTTTGATATGAGACAGCTGAGTGAAGCTTTTTTGCCTAAATAGTCCATCTTTTTTTGTTAGCCAGAAATCAGAGTTTAGCATTCCTTATGGCAGTTTTGTACTTAGGTGATTAGTAATTGATATTAGTAGTAGCCCTTGAATGAATAAATTTTTGGGGAATTATTTCAAGAACTTTTAAAGGAAAAAATAGTATTACTTGCATGGTAAGGGGAGAGACTAGTATATTCTTATCATAAGTGACTTGGATGTGGGCAGTGAGGATGAAGAAGAGGATTTGGAATCGCAAGGCAAGGGAGAGGTAAAAATACAGCATATTATGTTTAGATAAAGGAATTTCAGATTCAGTACAAGATATTTGTGAGTGGTGCTAAGATAAGACAAGGTTGTGACTATCTCTATATGTTATTATGGTGGAGTGAAAGTCATAGGAAATGAGCAAATTAGGTAATTAGGAGGATAAAGTGTCCAATTCGGCTCATCTCTGTGGAGAGAAGAAAGCTGTGGACTTCAGTATGCTGGCTTGGGGGAAGGGGAGGCAGATTAGCTCCAGGAGTGCTCCTGAGACTGGGTCCTCTTTTTTTAGTTTCTCAGAAAGGTATTGGACTAGAATTATATTATTCTTTTACCTTCAAATACCTCAGGACAGATTCCTTTTCCCAGATCACTCTTAAGGGAGAAAGAAGTGTTTAGCTTACATTCATCAACTTGACTTGTTTTCACTAAATATTGGTTACACAAAAGTCCATCACAAATAGGTGAAGTGAACGAACCAATTTATTCAAGCAAAATGGCAAACAAGTTAGAATATACTAAGAATACAGAAGTGAGAATGAACTGTTCAATTCAGAGTAATACAAGATAACAGAGCAAACTAGGAGAAAGAGGACATTTTTTACTTAGAGGATTCCATTACCAGGTTTGTTTGTTTGTTTTTTTTTTTGGGGTTTTTTTGAATTTCAAACAAGTACTGAGATATTTTCAATCTAGTTTTCCTGGAAGGTTTGCCATTCCAACTCTTTCTGCCTCTTCTTGCAGTATCCTCTGTATAAGTATTTTCAGTAATGGCTCTGGAACCAACTTAGCAAGTCTGTTATGCAGCTGCACAGTCCCCTATCAGTATTCATGTCATCCTTTGAATATGCAACATCATTCAACCTGTCCCCACCAAAGCCTTGAGTAGAAGCCTAGTTATCCACACATTTTTTCCTGCTGGAATATTGTAACAATAGTAATCTTAAATTTCTGAAGAATTCATAATAGAAAAGTCTAAAGTTTAGTTATGTTGGCTACAAGAAATTGGAAATGTTAACCACTGATTATGCCCTTTAATTGCTCTTATCAAACATTCAGAAGTTCAGAATGGATGTTCTTGTCTTCCTGAGGAAAATTACATAGGAAAAAAAAAGCCATACATGTGTTTCCTCCTCCAAATATGGGTGATGTGACATTTAGAGGCAAAATATGATATAGCAATGTATTTGGGACAGTGGAAGGGAGAGACAGGAGATGGGATTATATACTGGCTTGTAGCACTATTAATAGTTACATCTATTGAGTCACTAGAACTGCAAAATCCTTTGTTCTCCTCTCCTACTTTAGTCCATTTTAGTGGTTAGATGAGGCTTTATATAACTGAATGTGGTATATGCCTTTCAGTTCTTAATGCTGAGAAATAAACAATTTTATTTTGTTTCCATAGAAAAAACAAAAATGCTTCAGACTTCTGTTATCACTGAACAGCCAGGTGAGTGGGGATTCTAATGGACATTACTAAGGCCCAAGTTCTGGAATTTATTTCCCTCTCCCTTATCACTGGTTGTTTTCCTATCTGTCTGGTTGCTATTTCTTAGTCTGTTTTTGTATGACTATATATTTGAACCTCCCTAGCTGGTGACCTTTAAAGTTCTAGATTAGACTCACGTTTTTTCTCTTTCTAATCTGTCTCGGTGATCTCATCAGCTCCCAAGGGTTTATTTACTTCTCTTTATGAAATGAATGGTTAAGAATATATATGTGCATGTGCGTATGTGTGTAAGAGAGAAAGAAAAAGACACACAGACAGACAGACAGAAAGACATAGAGAGAAGCAAAGAGCATTACCTATTATTATCTCTCTGTTTTTGTTTTGTTTTTTTTTGTTTTTGGTTCTATTTTCTCTGGCATTAACCACTTCCTGGGTTTGTATACAACCCCTCTTTTAATCCATCCCCCTTTTCTCCTTTTGTTTATTTATTTCATTTCTCGGGCCCTTCTCAGGGTAGTCTAGCTTTTTTTTTTTTTTTTTTTTACACATTTCTGTGTTCTAGAGCTTTGTTTTCTTTTTTGTCTGTGTCTATTTTACATGTGTACCATAGAGAGAGGAATGCCCTCTCTTGCCTGTGAGGCAGACAGATAGGTCAGAATGAAGGTATGAACTTGACCATAAGGACTAATGAATTTTTTTTGGGAGATGTATAGCTTATATATCCATGTTCTATGATGTCAGATCTCCCTATTTCCTAAAACTACTCAGTCTACTTTTAACAACAACATCAAAAAGTTTCTTAGCATGGAACAGTGACCTTTAAAAGTAAAGACCTGACAGTCAGACAAACTGCACACCATTTACTGAGGGATTCAGTGGAATTTGCTCTACCGATTCTATTCATTTTCTCTGCCTCAAGAGGAAATTATTCATTCTAGAAGGGCAAAGCAGATTGAAGAAAGAAGACATTCTGATTGAAAAAAGCCAATAGTATGAACTGTATTTATGGAAGTGAGAATGATCTTCCCCTTTGCTTGGCAGAGAGGGTCTTTTAGTCACTGGGGACAGGTTTTCTTCAAGGAGCTCAACATGTAATTGAAAGAATTTGACAGATAAAAGAAAGCAGAGGGATTCCATTTGGATCCTCAAAATTTTTTTTTGAAGCACCCCTTGTGATGAACATCTTGAAAATAAATTTTAAATAACTTATTTGGTAGCTTTTGTTGCCACAGAGGTGACTTGTATAAAAGGAAATGTACTTAGTTAAATTCTATTGCAGAAATGACACAAAATTTGGCCCTAAGATCTCAAGATAACAATTGGTTCAAAGAGGTATAGAATATGTGTGTGTGTGTGTGTGTGTGTGTGTGTGTGTGTGTATTTGTGTGTGTAGTGTGTGTGTTTCTATATATGTATACAACATATATTTGTGCTTAACTATAACCTACTTGGGAGTGATGAGTCAGGGGGATGAAAGGGAAAAAAGAATAAAGTAAAAAAAAAGTATGCAGCAGAAAACAAAAGAATAAACTACAAGAAAGCAAAGCAAAGATGGACGCCCATGAATATAATTTCATCTACTATCATATATCCTTTCTTGAACTGATGATTAATTGTTATATATGTTGAATCCTCCCTGATGTTCTATTGTGTATTTGATAATAGTCTGTTCTGTTTTATTTTGTTTTCCTTTTCTGTTTTTCTTTTTTCTATTAAAAAAAATAAAATAGATTAAAAAAGAATAGCTTATTTCTAAAAGAACACTATGCTGTTATTTAAGCTGAATTTATAACAAGACATGAATGGTCGGCTGAACAATCTAAATATAAGAATTGGTTATAGCAATCTCCTTCCCCAGTGTTAGTGTTAAACTTAATATTATGCTTTAAACTTCATCAAATTTATCTTTGCATATTCTGCAGGATCAATTGCATGGTAGATTCTTGAGCTATCAATTATTGAATGAATGAATAAGGACTAATATTGTGTAATGAATTACATTAAAAAATGCCATACTAATGGCTTTTACAGAAAAAAGATAAAAATAGGTGGTATAATGGATAAAGCACTCAGGCCTCGAGGTAAAAAGATCTAAGTTCAAATCTGGCCTCAGACACTTTACTAGCTGTGTGATGTGGGGCAAGTCATGTAAGCTTATTTGCCTCAGTTTCCTTATCTGTAAAGTGAATTGAAGAAGGAAATGGCAAACCATTCCAATATCTTTGCCAAGAAAACCCAAAATGGGGTCACAGAGAATCAGACATTATTGAAATAACTGAACAACAAAAGAATAACTAGAAGCACATACCTAATACTTGTGATGTTATTTGTATTAGAGAGTCCCAGGATAGTGGAAATTTCTCTATTTATGGAGGTGGTACTTGATCTATATCATATAATCTTAGAGAGTTATCTGGGGTACTGAAATATTAAGTGACTTATCCAGACTCACATAGGCAGTATATATCAGAGGTGAGATTTTGATCCATATCTTCCTGACATGAACATCAGCTATTAACTATTAAATTAAGCATCAGATTGACAATGATCCCAAGATTCATATGGTGAAACTTTGCAAAGTTCACAGGATAATAGTATTCCACATAGGGAGTTGGTAGGGACTTTGGAAATCTCCAATTCAATCCTTTCATCTTATTAACTACGATGCTGAAATGACTGCCTTGGGTCACACAGTAGTGAGCATCATAGGTGACCTTTGAATTCAGGTTTGCAGATTCCTGAGCTGGTATTCTTAGCAAATATTATTCTCCCCCAAATTCAGAAATTTTAAACTGATGTTTCTAACGCCCTAGATAAGAACACTGAAGAGAACAATAAAGGATTTTGTTCCAGAAAACTTTTTTCCATGGATCACATGTTGAATATTTGTCAAATTTATGACGTTTCAGAAAGGCAGGATGTGAATTTTCTCTGTTTTTGTCTCTGACTGTGTCTGTTTCTCTCTTTTTCTGTCTGTCTGAGTGTTTCTATTTCTGGCCTTTCCTTCCTTCCTTCCTTCCTTCCTTCCTTCCTTCCTTCCTTCCTTCCTTCCTTCCTTCCTTCCTTCCTTCCAACATGGAATATTAAATAGAGCACTCACATTTCTGACCTCAGTCTCAAAGAAAGTTTCAATGCCTTTTAAAGAAAAAACTAGCCCAGTTTTCTTGAGTAAGACTCTAGAAAAAGCCAACACAGCTCATGTGATAGAGTTCTATGAGAAACTGCTCCTAATGAAAATGAGAAAGAAAAGAATGGGGAGTCAGGTAAAAATATTTAATAGAGGTTCCATAAAAATATTATATAGAAGATAAAAACATAGAGAATGTTAAGTACATTTTCAACATATATCATCAGAATAGGAAAGAACTTTAGAGATTCTTTAATCCATCTCTTTAAATTTACATGTAAAATGAAGTGATTTATTTTAGATCATATAACTACTAAGTATCAGGGATTGGATTTGAGCCATGATCCCATGACTCCAAATCTAGAAATCCTTAAATGTTAGTGTTTTGTATTTCATCTATAACAGAAATTTCTTAAGATCATTGGATAGAATAAAGACTTTTCAATTACTTTTCAATGAACATAAAAACTCTGCATTTTAGAAATCATAAATCTTCCAGTTCTTTGAAAGCTCCATATTTAGCAGAGGAGACATGGAAGAGGATAATGGTAGAGATGTATACAGGGAGAATAGTTTGTATTTTTATTTGGATGCCTGAAAAGGTGCAGTTGATGGAGGGGCTGGCCTAACATCAAGAAGACTCATTCCTCAATTCAAATTTAGCCATAGACACTTACTAGTGTGTGTGATTCAGGGCAACACCATTTGCTCAATTTCCTTATTTTTAAATGAACCAGAGAGAAATGACAAACTTCTCTAGAAAATTTGCCAATAAAACCCTAAATGGGGTCACAGAGAATCATATGCTACTGAAAATGATTGTACAAAACAGTTCAGTCATTTTGAATTTGAATTTGAAACAAATATCCTAAGTTTTTAGGCTTGCTTATTTTTATGCCAAGAAATAAATAAAATTATTTAAATGTAATGGGAGTGTATACAGTCATTATTAGATTTATAAATCTTTGCTGTCTTTCTTTACAGTAAGGGGAGCCATAAATATCAGAAATTTTGTAGCAATGAATTTCATTGTTTTGTTTAGACTTCTGATTTCATCCATATAGGGAACTACCAGTACAGAAATACACAGATCAGCAATATATCTTAATCTTAATTAAACTGTTTCAATTCAATCATCATGGAGAGCAATTTGCAACTATGTCCAAAGGGCATACTCTGAATACACTTTGATCCAGCCATATCACTGTTAGGTTTGTACCCCAAAGAGATTTTTTTTTTAAAGGCAAAGAACCAATTTGTAAAAAAAAAAATACTTATAGTAGCTTTTGTGGTAGCCAAGAATTAGAAACTGAGGAGATATCTGTCAACAAGTTGTGGTATATGATTGTGATGGAATATTATTGTGTTATAAGAAATGGTGAGCAAAATTATTTCAGAAAAACATGGAAAGACTTACATGGATTGATAAAAGTGAAGTGACCAGAACCAGGAGAACCAGTACATTAAGAGCAATATTGTTCTTATAACATAACTTAGTTATTCTCAGCAATACAATGACCCAAGGCAATCCCAAAGAAGTCATGAAAAATGCTATCCTCTAGGAAAAAACAAAACAAAACAACAACTGATGTTATCTGAATATAGACAGAAGCATTTGGTTTTTAACTTTCTTTCTCTTTTCTTTTTTTTTCTTTTTGAATCTTGTACAAAATGACTAATATGGACATGTTTTACATGATTACACACATATAACTTATACCAGACTGCTTACTGTCTCTAAGAAGGAGGAAATAAGGAAAACTAGAATTTGAACTTAAAACTTAAAAATTCCCAAGCAAACAATGAATATTAAAATTGTTTTTGCATGTAATTTGGGAAAATAAATATTATTTTTAAAAAGAAAAAATTTAAATGCTATTGTATTATACAAGGTTGGTCCTCTCTGCACTATATCATGCTTTCTCTTATTGTGTTCTGTGATATGGTTCAACAAAGAATACTGGGGTTTGATTTATAGGATGCATTTCTTGCTCTGTACTCCTAAAACTTACAATTTCTTTAAAACATTTTTTATTGCCTCGAGGAACTATGGAATAAGTTTATCCTAAGGCTATAAACTCCTACCTTTTAAATTTTCTATATTCAAGGTATTGTGACTGCTTTAAAGCAACACTTTTGACTGAAATAATGTTTGAAGGAAAAAACAGAAATCATAAATTGACATTATTGGTACAGAGGTTATTGAAAATTTTTCTTGAATTCTACTAAAATTCTTACTTAGAGAACAACAAAAAATTGGGGATTGGTAAATAAAGATTACAAAACTTTTTGAATATGGTGATATTTCTTTTTTGTTTTTTAATTTTAATTTTTTTCTTTTTCTTTTTTTAATGGTGATATTTCTAACCTTGAAGAGCTATTTGGCAGAGAGAATTCACTTTTCCTTGTCTTGTACTTAGACATGATGTTTGGAAATGGTTCAGTCCTCAGGTACCTACATTTAATAAGAAAAATTAGGTTTCTTTTTCTCACAATCTCTTTGTCTCTTTGTCTCCCATTTCAATGTCCTACGGGTAATTTTATTCATAACTCATGTCTAGGGCTACTCCCAACAGGGGAAAATAAAAAAAATACTCATTGTATAATATGATTCAGATATAAGATAATTTATTCCTATAAACAAAGGGAATGTTAAATACAGGACACTAGCAACTACTGTTACAATCTTCTGGGAGGCTGATACTTAAACTTTATTAGAATATAAAGCAAGCTATATGGATTGCTAATTACTCATTTTATACTAGCTCTGTACTAATTGTCAAAAGCATCCTTGGTATAAGTTTTCTGATAAAATGGCCAGATTTGGACCAGTCTTCTTGTTTATGAACATCTTTTATAATTCAGAGCCTTTGTTGCTTGCTGCTTCCTCTTATTGGAGCCAAAACCTTTGAACCTTTTGAACTTATAAGATCACTTCCAAATCTGGACCCATCCACATAAACAACTCTGTTCAGACCTTTCTTAGAAATGGAAATAAAAACTATTTATATAGCAGCAGGGCCTCCTTAACATGTCAGTTGTTTAAACATTACCTTAGTTTGAAGATGAATTTTGAGAAAGCCTCCAAACAAAAACCAGCATTCATGAGCATCCAACAATATAGTTAAGTAGATTATCGTGCGAGGTATGGATTTCTTTATATTATATTAATTTTGTGGCAGTATGGATTTATTTAAAGAAATCAATTTATTTAATTAAACAAAATAGCAAAATAAATGACGATAAACTACCCCTTTCCACAATGTTAGTTTATTGACTGACATAGTATAGCCCTCTCCCCTAAGTTACGTCACTTAATAAGGTAAATTGTACACTCATTTGTGATTCTTGTTGAATTTTTTGCTGTCATTAACAACACTGTTTGTTTTGTTAGCAAGCCATGATCTCGTAACACTTCTCCAGTTGGAAAAGATCTTGGAAGCAATTTAGACCAGTTCTCTCCTCTTACAGGGAGGAAATTGAGGCTGTTTCCCAAACTTTCATAGGTAGTAAGCTTTAGAGCTTTATTTTGAGCAGAGGTTCTTTGATTCCAAACTAGTTGTACAATATTATTTCCCAGTATATTGGAGTTAGAGCCACTTTTCTTTTTACATTGACATGGGTCCTTTGGGTTCTGTTCTCTCTGCTGCTCTCTGCTGGTCCCAATTTGAACAGTTCTTTCTTGCCATCTACTGGTATATCTCCTGCATTGCAACTTTTGGCATCTGCTCTTAGCTCAAAATCCCAGTAGTATTTCATCTCTTTAAAAAAATTCTATATATACCACCCGGCCATATAACTATAGATTTCCATATGCAGTTAAGTTTATCTTTTGGATCATATTCCTTGAATGTAAGTTGGATACTCTCAGACAAAACTTTTATTTGGGTTTTGGAAAGGAAATTCCTTTTATTTTACCTCTGATTGCTAGGCTGAGTCCCAGATTATCACCCCAGAGTTCTATTTAGCAAAACTACAAAGTGGGAATAATTTGGATGAAGAAATTCCTTTGCAACTTCTATGATGACTCTCATTTAGCCTGGGTCCAAGAAAAATCCTGATGGCAATAAGATTGAAAGGATCTGTATGATGCTGGTGGAACCTTACTTTTCCCCAACAGCCTGTTGTGATCCTTGCATTTACTTATGTTCATCTTTTCTCAACTGTACTTTGAGAATTCCTTGAAAGTAGGAAATTATCTAACCAAGCCTCTGTAAATTCCACATTATCTATTCTAGCAGCTTTCTTGCCATTCTTTCTGTTTTTTTAAAAATATATTCTCTAATTCTTCCTTGTATAATGTCCAGATTTATCTCGTCTTAATATTGTTCTCTTCATGTCACTCCCCTAGTCAAAACCTTTTAATATTTTTCTATTTCTGAGAACACATAATCTTTGTCTTGTCTTCAAAGTAAAAAAAAATCAATCATTTGTAGGTTATTCAGTAAAGAGGATTCTTGTTTAGGTCTTAGTTGAGCTAGATAGACTTTGAGGTCCTTTCCAATTCTGAGATACTGTGGTTATGATATTGCAAATGGACAGAAACCTATATCAAGATTAAAAAAGATATATAGAACTGGTTGTGTTGTATTTGATAAATTGGGCAGTATTTTTATTGATGCTAAGCTTCTTTTTGAAACAAAGACCCATCTTTTTTTAAGCATTGATATCCTTCCAGGGATGCTATATAGCTATGAATTAAAGAATACCCATCTCTGAAGATTAAAAATCATAGCTCATCCAATAGGTAATGGAGAGATACCTAACAGGTCTAAACAGGCTGTTCCTTTTTACCAAGAAGGGATTGCATAGAAGAAGAAGGGTGCCAATGATATTATTAAGAAGGTGTATGGCTGGAAAAGAAAGTTAGGTCAAACAATCAATCAACAGACACTTATTAAGCACCTGCTCTGTGCCAGGTGCTGTGCTGGGTGCTGGAAATAAAAAGATGAAGAATGAAGCAACCTCTGCTCACAAGCAACTTTCATTATCTCCCCCTCTTCTGGCTCCCCATTTAATAGAATTTTATTTTCCCAATTATATGTGAAGATATTTTCCAACATTCATTTTGGTAAGACTTTGAGTTTCATTTTTTCTCTCTTCTTTACATGTACAATGTTGCTGTTAATTATGTCTGTTTTTGATTCTGCTCACTTCACTTAGCATCAGTTCATGTAAGCCTTTCCAGGTTTTTTTGAAAGCTGCCTGCTCAGCATTTCTTATAGAACAATAATATTCCTTTACATTCATATATTACAACTTATTCAGCTGTTCCTCAAATGATGTGCATCCTCTCAATTTCCAATTTCTTGTCACCACAAAAAGAGCTATTACAAACATTTTTGCACATGTGAGGTCTTTCCCCTTTTTATGATCGCTTTGGGATACAGACTTAATAGTGGCAATGCAGGATCAAAGGGTACATATAGTATTATATAGCGCTTTGGGCATAGTTCCAAATTGCTCTCCAGAGTGGTTGGATCAGTTCACAACTCCACCAACAATGCATTAGCATTCCAGTTTTCCCACATCCCTCCCACATTTATCATTTTCCTTTCCTGTTAGCTAATCTGATAGATGTGCCTCAGAGTTGTCTTAATTTGTATCTTCTAAACAAGAGCCATTTAGCTCTTTTTTCATATGACTATTGATGGCTTTAATTTCTTCAGTTGGAAATTGCCTGTTCATATCCTTTGTTCATATATCAATTGGGGAACGACTTGTATTCTTATAAATTTGACTCAGTTCTCTATCTATTTTAGAAATGAAGCCTTAATCAGAAACACTGGCTGTAAAAGTTGTTCCCTTGCTTTCTGCTTCTCTTGCAATCTTGCATGCATCGGTTTTGTTTGTGTAAAACCCTTTTAATTTAAAGTAATCAAAATTATGCATTTTGCATTTCATAATGTTTTCTATTTCTTGTTTGGTCATAAATTCCATCTTTCTCCAAAGATCTGACAAATAAACTATTCCTTGCTTCCCAATTAAGCAGTTTACACTCTAATGGGGGAAGCAAAGAGAACAAATACAATAACTGCAAAAAGAATAAATACAAAATAGAGAAATAAATGCAAAAATACTGAATAAAATGTTGCCTGGGAGTTAGGGCACTAGAGGTTGAGGATGATAAAGTAAGGACTTTATGTAGAAGGTGTTGCCTGAGCTGCATCTCTGAAGGAAGAGAGGCATTCTGTGCAGAAGGAAAGGAGTACATTTCAGAAAGGAGTGTACAGCCATGCAAAGACAGACAGAGAGGAAGTTAGTCAGTCATGTAATGAGAAAAAGGCAAAACTAATGGGTAGCCTGTGCCCTCTATTACTATCTATTTAAAGTCAAGAAATAGAGGGAAGGCACTTAATATGTTGGATATGCTACTTTTGCTGATCTAAAGAAGAACTTAGACAAAAGCCTCACAGGATGAGAAATTATGGATGGGAGGGGGTATATATAAGAATGAGAATACCAAACCATGAAAATGAAGTGATAAGGAGTATGACTCTAAAATGAACCTCAATTGTTTCAGCCTACCTTCTAAAGCATTTATATGTAAAGATACAATATTTCACCAGCAAAGGAATGTACTTCTGATTCCTTCTGAATCTCTGAGCAACATTATTAACATTTTGATATCTTTGGAGGTCTGGTACTTGGCAAATCTTCTAGACTGTAAACCTTGAGAAAGCAAGGACTATGTCTTGTTTTTATTTGTATCCTTCTCAATATCTAGTCTAGTTTCTTGTGTGCTATAGATACTGAGAAAATATTTGTTGAGTGAAGCTTTTGCTCAATGAATAAATTCTTCAGCAAAATATTCAAGACAGGCACTGGTGAATTAGTGATAATGAGGTCAGACTGCCATAACCTATAGAGCGGATTATGAATCAATTTAGGGGAAACAACACAATGGTAGAGGTTGTCAATCACCTTGAAAACAGCTGAGGTCATATTTCAACATTCCTTTTTCCTAAAAACTTCCTTGGCAGCTCAGACTAGAAAGATTGTTATTGAATTTCCTGCTCAGTAGCCAGCTGTCAAATATGTGACAAAGTCAGTATGTCATTTGGCAGACTAGTAGAGGCTGGCATCCTGACCTACATCAGGCAGGAAGAACAGAAGGTAATGGGATTTTCCATTTCACTGCAGAAATGCGAGACCTGGCTTTGCTATCAGTATCCCATTCAGAGAGTGGAAAAATTTTAATGCATAGACTATGCACACTCTATTTTTCTCTGTTGGATAAAGAAGAGTAGCATGGCAAAATAGGAACTAGCTTGTGTATAGAGGCAGGGGTTGTTAAGGTGATGGAATAGAGAAGGGGAAAAAGATGGTGATTGGAAGAAATATTTGAAGGATGCATTCAGAGAATAAAGTGATGTTCTGAAGTCAGCTTCAGGTGAGAAATGTCAGTAACAGATGGAATCTGTTGTTACCCAACCAGGTGGCAGGACTGATAGGAGGCGGCTAGATGGTACAATGAAGAGGGGACTGTGCTTGGAGTCAAGAAGACCTGAATTCATATCACTTCTCAAATGCTTACTAGCTATGGATCCTTTCAAATGAAATGATGTTTGTGAAGCTCTTAGCACAGTGACTGGCATTTAGAATACTCTATATAAAGCTAGCTATTATTATTACATTCCACTTAAGGTCCAGCCAGTATACAAAGAAATGTACTTAGTTTTGTTTTGTTTTGTTTTGTTTTTTTTAAAGCACTGCCACAAGGAGTGGCAGTGATTTTGAGAAAAGTTAAAAGTATATGTCAAAGACAAAACTCTTTGATTGATTTTTCAGTCACAAAAGAATTTGTATATAGCTTTTAAAAACTGACTATTTGTCTTGCCTGGATCATTTTTGCAATGTCCTTGCAAAGCAGGTACTGAAGGTATTATTTATTCCATTTTACAGGTATTGAAACTGAGGCCCAGAGAAATTAAGTGATCTGCCCTTGGTCATGCATCTAGATACTGTCAGGTATGAAGTTTAAATCTAACTGTTCTTTACTCCATGGCCATTTCTCTAGCTGTTAAATATGTGGCATTGTTGGCAGTTAATAAATGATTGTAGAATTAGAAGCTGTAAGGATAAAGGGAAAAGCCTGATATCTGCAAAATGAGGGGATTGGGTCAGATAATGTCATAAATCCCTTTAATCTCTGTGATGGCTGAATAATGCATACACACACACACACACACACACACACACACACACACACTTATTGGCAGTGATTTAATATGAAGAACTAAAATGTGGACATGTATAGTAGAAAAGTTCATTATTCAATGAAGTATGATTTGAAACTTCACTCAGCTTTTTAAACTTCTGCAATTTTTCTTTTTGGGTAGATTTAAAAAAGGAATAGCCTCCAGTGTGTATTGGCAAAATCTATTCAAGTCCAATCTTGGTACAAATAATAGCTCTTCTAGATCTAATCACTCTCTTTCAAGCCTGATCACATGCCACTTAGAAACTGCCTTTCAAATTCTCTTCTTTTCTCTGGTCTATTGAATGTGTAATGTGTGTTCTGACTTGATGTTTAATAGGCTTATTAACCTAGGAAGAGCTCATTGATAAGGCTGATATTTGTAATTTGGTTTCTGAGTCAGTTGATTTTCCTGTTGGGCATAAGTTTGATAATGGGATTTTAAGTTTTATGCAGAAAAAAATTCACATTTTAAAAGATGTTTCAATATTGTGCACAATATGCTCAGATCCACCAAGCCCAGATTACATTCCTCTTGTTTATTTTCAATTAGTTTTTGGTATTTCCAAATTAAAGCATTTGAAATTTAAGACAATTTGAAGTTCCATGTAAATAAAATTAATTCAAGGAATTTATGCCCTTATTGATTAAATCTGACTTAGAGGAAATATATGATTCAGAAACATAGGTCGTGTTGTAAAACTCTTTTTAAGATGGCCTTATCTTCAATTCCTGCTTTTGACATACTTCTGACTGACACATACTGTTCAGGTAATCTTGAAGAAGTCACTAATTTCTTATTGTCTGGGATAATTCTTGAGACAATAATAGCAAGAGTATATCAGCTAAAGGTTGTTTTTCACTGAGAATTCTTTATGTCAATGAAATCACAGGTCTGGTTCTAAAACACACATACCCACAGGATCATTATGAGGAATAAATGAAATAATTTGTCAAACATATTGCAAATCTTAAAAGTATTATATAAATGTCAGTTATTATTCTTGATATTATCTTGTTCTTATCTTTTTTGGGGGGGGTTATAGTTCAAACAGAAATGGTCTAAGGGCAAGTCACTGTCCTTTTATTCTATTCTATTTAATATTCGGTACTCTATTGTATAAGTAGATAAAATGATTTGATAATTGAATAAAAGTTTTGGGATGTAAGCTCATCTTCTGCAATCCACTGAAAAGATCCTTGGAATAAATATTGCATTTCCACATATTTTTAATTTTTACTGCTATTTCTATTTACCGGAAAGGTTTTCATACCATGGAGTTTGGAAATTATTATTATCTGGTATGTAGACATCTATTAAAACTTGTCTTAAACTTTTAAGGATTAAGTTATGTCTGGGAAGTTGTGGTTAAAAGTTGGGTTAAGAATGAACTGTTTATAATCTAATGTAGATGGAGGATGTTAAAAAGGTTCTTTTAAAATACTATTGTTACAAGATGTGATAGTGATAGTTTAATTGAGATAAGAAACCTATAAATACTTTTATTATGTTTGGAAGATATAAGGAAAAAAAGAAAAGAGAAGTAGGTATGAGAATACATTAATGGAAAATGGGAGAAAATAAGGGGATACATTATCAGTTTGTATCAGTAGAAAGAATTAAATGCAAAAATGGAAGGAGTAGGGTATGTACAAATAATTTGAACTCCATTTTCACCTACATTGGCCAAAAGAAGGCAGAACACATATATGCAAAGAGTTTGGTATAGAAATGTGTTTATCTCAACAGGGATACAGATAAAAAGAGAAAGGAGAAAGGAATATAAGAATAGATTCAGGGAATGATATTAATTATAAACAAGGCAAACTTTCACTTAGAGAAGGAATAATGAATTAAAGACTAAAAAGAAAAAAAAAAACCTAAAGTAATTACCTGAAATAAACAGGGAGAGAGGGGAATAGAAAAGAAAAAGTACCTGAAAATCAAATGTTGGGAAATAAAAAAAATTAGCCATCATAATTGTGAATAGGATCAACTCACCCCTAAAATTTAAGAGGTTAGCAGAATAATTTAGACAGCAAAATTCAATGATATAGTAAAAAGAAACATAGTTGAAATGTAAAGACTAAAATAAGGTGTTGAGTGAAATCTATCACGCCTCAGCTGAACTCCAAAAATAAGGGGTAACAATTTTTATGTCTATCAAGACAATAGCAAATATAGATAATTTAAAAAGATAAAGAATGAAACTGTGTACATTCTCCTGAAAGGAAATAAAAAATTGCTTTAAACATTTAACACATTACCAAATAGCATAATTTCCAAATGCTTAAAGGTAAAGTGAAATAAATGACAAGGAAAAATAGACAATACCTCTCTTTGAGAGGCATACCTATTTATGGGCATAAATAATGCCCATACTAGGTATTTCTTGTGCCCCTCCATCCACTTTTAAGCTTTCTTTCGTGTATTTTTTCCTTCCATTAAATTATAAACTCTGTGAGGGCAGGGACTGTCTTTCTTTTTCTTATTTGTATCCCCAGCATTTAGCACAGTGTCTAGCACATTGTATGTATTTTTAAAATATTTATTAAATTGAGTTGAAAGTACTTGAATAGAATTAAAAGAAAATTAGGATAGATATTAAGTTCTCTCTCTCTCTCTCTCTCTCTCTCTCTCTCTCTCTCTCTCTCTCTCTCTTCCTCCCTCCCTCCCTCCCTTTTCTCTCTCTCCCTCCCTCCCTCCCTCCCTTCTCTCTCCCTCTCTCTCTCCCTTCTCTCTCTCCCTTCTCTCTCTCTCTCCCTCTCTCTCTCTCTCTCCCTCTCTCTTGGAGGGGGTGGGGGGTAAGAGGTGAAAAATTGGAACAAGAGATTTGGCAATTGTTAATGCTGTAAAGTTACTCATACATATAACCTGTAAATAAAAGGTTATTAAATTAAAAAAAAAAATAAGACAAGGGGCAGCTAAATGGTGCAGTGGATAGAGTACTAGCTCTGAAATCAGGAGACCCTGAATTCAAATGTGGTCTCAGATACTTAACACTTCCTCGCTAGGCAAGTCACATAACCCCAATCGCCTCAGCAAAAATAAGTAAATAAACAAACAAACAAATAAATGAAACAGTTGTTGGTTATCTGGTATGCAGTAACATATCACATTTATATGCTATGGTAGCTAAGTACAGAATACAGATGTAATAGTGTGTCAAAATGTTTGATTGGCTTGCATTATTTGAATTTTGGCTTGCATGTAATGTTACCAAATACCACTTATAATTTTCACTAAATGTAATTTATTTTTTTATTTAAAAAATTTTTATTTTCCTTATATATATAGAAACACCATTTAAAAACTATACATATACATTTTTTTTTTTACATTTCCTTATGAATCATGTTAGGAAAGAAAAATCAGACCAAAAGGGAAAAACTATGAAAGAAAAAAAAAAACATGGGAGAAAAAAGGGGGAAAAAAAGTGAACAAGACGTGTTGATTTATATATTGTCTCCATAGTCCTCTATTTGTATTTGAATGGCATTTTCCATCCAAACTTTACTGAAATTGCCTTGGATCACTAAACCATTGAGAAGAAGCAAATCCATCATGTTGATCATAATGCAATCTTGCTGTTGTTGTGTACATTTTTTTCCTAGTTCTGATTGTTTTGCTCAGCATGACTTCATGTAAATCTTTCCAGGCCTTTTAAAAATCAGCTTGTTCATCACTTTTACAGAACAATAATATTTCATTACTTTCATATGCCATAACTTATTCAGCCATTCCTCAACTGATGGGCATCTACTAATTTTCCAATTTTTTTGCCACCACAAAAAGAGCTGCTACAAACATGTGGGTCCTTTTTCCTTTTTAATGATCTCTTTGGGATTCAGATCTAGTAGTGGCACTGATTGATCAGAGGGTATGAACAATTTTATAGTCCTTTGGGCATAGTTCTGAATTGTTCTCCAGAATGGTTGGATCATTCCACAATTCCACCAACAATGCATTAATGTCCCAGTTTTCCCATCCTCTCCAATATTTATCATATTTTTCTGTAGTCTTAGCCAATCTGAGTAATATGAGGTGATACTTCAGAGTTGTTTTAATTTGCATTTCTCTGATCAATAGTGATTTAGAGCATTTTTATTTGATCATACATGGCTTTGATTTCTTTATCTGAAAATTGTCTGTTTATATCTTTTGACCATGTTTTAAAGCCTTTTGTTTTCAAAATATGCATAAATAGTTTTTAGCATTCACCCTTGCAAAATCTGTATTCCAATTTTTTTCTTCCTCCCTTCCCTCCACTTCCTCCCTGGATGGCAAGTAATCTAATATATGTCAAACATGTGTAATTCTTCTATACACATTTCCACAATTATCTGCACAAGGAAAATCAGATCAAAAATGGAAAAAAATGAGAAAGAAAACAAAATGCAAGCAAATAACAACAAAAAATGAAAATACTATGCTGTGATCCACATTCAGTTCCCATAGTTCTCTCTGTAAAAATGGCACTTTTCATCACAAGACCCTTGGAATTGGCCTGAATCCCTTTGCTGTTGAAAAGAACCATGTCCATCAGAATTTATTTCTTTACCTGAAAATGGTCTGATTATATCTTTTGTCCATTCATCAACTGGAGAATTATTTGTATTCTTTAAATTTGACTTAGTTATTTAAATATTTTAGAAATGAGGCCTTTTCGAGAAACATTGGTGGTAAAATTTTCTCTCTCAGCTTTCTACTTCCCTTCTAATCTTGGATGTGTTGGTTTTGTTTGTGCAAATCCTTTTTGATTTAATACAGAGTTGTCCATCCATTTTGCATTTCATAATGTTCTCTAGTTTTTCTTTGGCTATAAATTCCTCCCTTCTCCAAAGATCTGATAAATAAACTATCCCTTGTCTCCAAATTTGCTTATAGTATCACCCTTTATGTCTAAATCATGTACCCATTTTGACTTTATTTTGATATGGGTTGTGAGATGTAGATTTATGCCTACTAAATTGAATTTCACATTATTTGAACTCACATTATTTGTGACCTAACTATACAGAAATTTCTGAACTCTGCATAGAATCTTTATAAAAACTAATCAGATCTTAGAACATAAAAACCTCACAAACAGATGCAAAAAAGCAAGTTTTATGCATAGCTTTTACTGTGCACAACATACAATAAATATTATATTAAATAAAGGACCATTGGGGAGGAAACGTTAAAATTAACATGAGATTAACTTAAGTCTAAAGAATTGTGAGGTCAATTAAATTACAGAAATAATACATAATTAAAGATAATAACAAATATGAGATAACAGTCCAAATTTTTTCATATACATCCCAGGAAGGATCTAAGGGTTTATATTTTCAATTAACAAAAAAAGAAAAAGGACAACAAAAAAACTAGAAAATTAACAAACTAAAAACCTCTAATTGAGATAAATATCTTGAAAATCAAAGAAGAAATTAATAAAATTAAAAATAAAGAATCCATTTGAATAAATGAATAAAATTAGGACCTTTAGAAAAATATATAAACCATTAAGTAAGTTGATTTAAAAGAAGTAAAGCCAAGTTACCAGTATCAAAATGAAAAAGGAGGATAATAAATAAAATAAATGAAAAAAGAATTCAAATTCAAAATAAATGAAGAAAAGATAATCATATAAATTAAAATTAATAATATGATGCAATAATATATTTTTCTATCTATCATAAAAATAAGAACTTAAATGAGTTAAATATTTATAAAACTATAAAATATTCAAATTTGGCACAATGAGAAATAGAGAATTTAAGCAGCTCAATTTTAGGGGAAGAAATTTAACAAGCCACAAATGAATTCTAATGGGGGGGGGGGGGGGAAGAACTACAAGGCCAAGTAGATTCACCAAAAAAATACATCACACATCCAAAGAACAATTAATTTTAATATTAAGTGAATTATTTTCAAAAATAGCCTCAGAATGAATACTACCCAAATCCTATGACTCTAGTACAATATGAATATATAAACCAGGAAAATCAAATAAGAAAATAAAACTACAGACCAAAATTCTTGTTAAACAAGGATGCAAAAATGTTCAATAAAATATGAGGAAAGAAGCTAAAATAATCCATCACAAAGATTGTATATCATGACCAACAGATTTATATCATGAATATAAGGTTAGTTTAATATTGGGAAAACTAGTATAAACTTAATCAACTGCATTAGTTACCAAATCAACGAAAATATATGATCATGGTAGATATAGAAAAAGCTTTTGAAAAAATAATCGCACTGATTTCTGTTGGAGACACTAAAACCATAGAAATAAATAGAGTTTTTCTTAAAAATGATAAATATATTTAAAACTAAGATCCATTGTTTATAGTAGAAATAAACTAGAATCCTTAACAAAAAATTCAGGGGTGATAGAAGGATGTCCATTATTTTTTAATTTACTTGAAAAAATACTAGAAATTCTGACTTTAACAATAAGATTTAAAAAAAGAAATTGAGGAAATGATGTATAAAGAAGAAACAAAACTGTTTTGGGGAGTAGATTATATGATGATATACTTCAAGAACTCTAAAGAATCAATTAAAAATTAATTGAACCGATTTATAAATTTAACAGACTTTCAGGATATAAAATAAATCCACACAAAATCACCAGCATTTCTATACACCAATAAAATCCAACAGGAAGAGATAGTACAAGAAATTCCATTTTAAATTACTACAGAATGTATAAAATATTTGAGATTCTATCATCCATATAAGAACTATATAAGCACAGGTACAAAAAACTGTGTATAGAAATACAGATCTAAATAATGGGAAAATATTCATTGTTCATGGATAGAATGATTTAAGGTGATATAATAAAAATAACAACTATACATTAATTTTTTAATGTCATACAAATCACACTACAAAAAAGGTTTCTTTATAGAATTAGAACAATGAATAATAAAATTGACAGAGGTTAAAAACATCAAATATCTTAGAAAATCAGGAAAATAAATATGAATAAAGGGAGTATAGCAATGCTACATCTCAAATTATTGAAACCATTAATTATTAAAAACAATTTATTGATAGTTGAAAAATAGATTAATCAGTGGAATAGATTAGATGCACAACACAAACAAATATACCTAATAACATTATTTGATAAGCACAAAGATACCACTTACTAGGATAGGAATCCATTATTCAACAAAATTTTCTGGGAAAATTGGATAGCAGTGTGGAATAAATCAGAGCTAGACCAATACTTCATATATATCTTATATAAAAATAAACTCTGAATCATTATCTACATATAAAACAAATTAGAAAAGCAAGGGAAAAATACCTATCAAATCTATGGATACAAGAAAAGTTTATGACAAAAAAAGGAATAGAGATAAAATGGTTAGTTTTAGTTATATAAAATGAAAAAAAATTTTTTTCAGAAACAAACTAAATAAAGGTAAGCTTGAAAAGGAAACAATTTTTAAAAAACAAACAAACAAACCCCAAAATCTTTGCAGCAAGTTATTCTGATAAAGATCTCATTTCCAAGATATATAAAGAACTGACTCAAATTATAGGGAAAAAGTATTTTCTAAATTAATAAATGGTATAAGAATATGAATAGATAATTCTCAAGGAAAGAAACACAGGCTATATATAGCCATATGAAAAAAATTCTCCCAGTCACTACTAATTAGTAAAATGCAAATTAAGGTAGTTCTGAGATTCCATCTCAAACTCATCAGAATGTCAAGATGATAAAAGGAGAAAATGTTAACTGTTGTAGAAAGTGTAAGAACACAGGCACCTTAATGTGCTGTTGGTGGACCTGTGAATGGTATCTGCATTCTGAAATTAGGCAATTAGTAATTATAAATAAAAATTTTTAAATAGCACATGCTCTTTGACCCAGCTGTTCCTCTGCTAGGCCTATACCCAAAAGAGATCAAAGAAAGAGGAAAAGGTCCTTTTACGAAAATATTTTAGTAGCTCTTTATTGTGGTAGCAAAAAAAGATAGTTGATAATTAAAGGGATATCCATCATTTGAGAAATATTTGAATAAGATATGACATATGTATGTTATAGTGTACTATTGTGCAATAAAAACTGAGTAAATAGATGATTTTTAAAAGACATAGAAAGACTCATATAGACACAGAGTGATGAAAGGAGAACCAGCAAAACAATTTATCATAAAATGTCAATATTACAAAAATGAACAAGTTTGAGGATTTTTATAAGGTGATGGATAACAAAATGATTAAAATCAGAACAATTTATGCAATTATACAACACTGAAACAACAAACAGTTTTGGAAGCTATAAAAAAATGTTATGAATAAAATGGTCAGTTATGATTCCAGGGAATGATGATGCAATATTCTCTCCATGCAGAGAAGTGATAGATTTAGGTTGCAGAAGGATATATCCATATACTTTTGAATAAAATCTTTAAAGGAGGTTTTTAAATATGATAATGTATATTTTTATGAGAAATTTTCTTTTCTTTTATTAAATGGAGTTGAAGGTGGAAGGAAGAGAAAATTGATTTCTGTTAATTTTCTTACAAAATAGAGCGGTGATTAATATTATTTATGTGGAATATTCTGCATGGTTTCTGATGAGATTACCATAAGTATTAATTTTACCTATCTTACTTTGTTGTAAGATACCTTATATAGAGGAGAATAATCTATAAATATTTGTAAGATAAAAATAAAAGAAATCAATGAAAATCAGGTCTCTCTCCCACACCACAGAATCTGACATTATATATAAGGATATATATGGAGGATGTATGATTATGTATGCATTTGCATATCAATAGGGAAGAATTTGATGCCTCAGATTATCTTGGAGATGAGAAGGGGGTATAATGTAATATAATACATAAAAAGTCACTTATTTAGGTGCTGAGAAGATTAAAGCTACTTTTACAAAATCAGATCTGTTCCCTGTATCTTTTGCTTGAGCTAAATGGACTCAATAAAGTACTTGGTTGCATTTAGACTTACTTTGGGCCATCAATAGCCCTCAGCTTGAGGGTCTGGAAGCTAACAATCATAAGTCTTGCCTGAATGGAGTGATGGATGGGTTCTTCAATTATCTAAAGATCTGCTGATGTTCTTTTTATACTTAAAGCAGAGCAGCTTATAGTTTGGCTGGCTTTAATGATAATTTCATTGATGGGACCAACAAAGGGGAATCCTATTCTGAATCTATCACTAAGAGAAATTAACTAGTTACTAGAATGCAAATAATGGGAACCTTTAGGAGAAATGAATTTGTCATAGACGAATAAAAGAAGTCCAGGCATAGTCTGAAACTTTTGATTTTAGGAAAACAGATTTCACAGAGTAGAAAATTTGTTTTTCTTAAGATCTAATGGAGTAAAATTTTACAGGAAAGTCAGCCTAGGACAGATGAAAAGCTCAAGAATATAATTTGGAAGACACAAAGGAAAATAATTTTGGTGAGGAATAAAGTTTTATTAAGCATTTATTCCGTCAGTTACTGTGCTAAGCACTTTACAAATGTTATCTATTTTATCTTCATAATAACCTTGGAAGTAGGTGTTATCATTACTCCCATTTTACACTTAAGGAAACTGAGGCAATTAACAGTTAAGTCTTATTTAGGATCAATCTGGTAGTATGTGTCTAAGACTGGATTTAAACTCAGATCTTTTTGGTTCTAAGCAGGGCACTCTTATCTATTGCAGTAGCTAGCTGCCTCTAGAATTGTTTAAAGAAACCAATATAAAAAAGTAAAACTTCACCAACCAAATTAGATTAAAAAAAAAAGAATGTGCAGAAAACAAAAAGCAAAGGTAGGTAATAGAGAATGAATCTTAGAATAAACTTATAAGAATAGCATCAGGAACACTAATCATCAGAATTATCCAAAGCTGGTGAGAAAAGCAAAGCTAAAAAACCCAAACCAAACCAAAACATAAAAAAACTGAAGTTTTAATTAGCTACTCCTTTAGCTAATTAATTATCACTACAGCATGGAAAATGAAAAGTCAAAGGAAAGCTATGATTACTGTTTTGGGGTGGATGATAGGAATAATGGTAAATGACTACATAGAAAAGGAATAGTTACTTAACTCTAGTTTTGATTTATTTTATTTTATTTTTGTTTACTACTAGGGAAAATGATATTTGGTTGGGAAGATCCAGAACAAGGGGACTAACAAGTTCAAACATAAGATTACTGTTTTTTAATAGCATTTTTTCTAATTACATGTAAAGTCAATTTTTAACATTAATTTTTTAAAATAAATTTTTGAGTTCCAAAATTCCACCCCTAAAGACAGTAAGCAATTTAATACAGATTATACATGTTCAATCATGTAAAACATATCTCCATATTAGTCATGTTGTTAAAGAAGAAACAGAAATAAAGGCAAACACACACAATAAAGGAAAAATAGAATGTTTCTATTTGCAATGAGACTCTATCAGTTCTTTCTCTGGATGTAGATAGAATTGTCCATCATGAATTTTTTGGAATTGTCTTGTCTCATTGTGTTCTGGAAAGAGCCAACTAAGTCGTTGTTGATCATGTTCCTGTTACAGTGTATAATGTTCTCCTGGTTCAGTTCACCCTCACTGCTCTTAGTGAATTCTAGTAATTAGATCTAGATATGTTACATGATAGGGTGCTGTGTTGAATGATTTTACATCAGTGGTTGCTGAATTACTGTCTTTGAAATGTGGAAATGGGAATGATGCTGAAGAAACAGAGAAAGTAAAAAATGACCCAACTTTCAAAAAAGGGAAATTAAGACACTGTGAACTCTTGGTAAAATCTTAGAAAGTATTATTAAAGGGACTGTGAGGGAACCAATAGGGAAGGCAGTGGGGATACCAAAGAGCCAACATGACTTCATCAACAAAAGCTTATGTTAAATAACCTTAATTCCTTTTTTGATAAATTTATTGCACTGGTAGATTAGGGATATGTTGTAGATAATTTCCCTAGATTTTAGTTAGGAATTTGACATGAAGAAATGTGTGTTACAGTAAAGCATTTGATAAACTGGGTTCTAATTTGGTTGAATGATTAGATAACTTAATAGTAACTTGGAAAGAAGGAGGTCTTCCATGGATCTTTGTTCTTATGATGATTAACATTATAAAAATAATTTTGATGAAGCTACCAGCAGAAGATTTATTAGAATTATAGATGACACGAAGCTTGAAGGATAGCTAACATATTGAAAGATAGAAATAGTATGGTAAAAGACAGCTTTGGTCCTAGAATATTGTACTAAGTCTAACATGATGGAATTTAATCAGAATAAATGTAATGCCTACATTTGGGCATTTGGGTTCAAAGATGAATTTCACAAGTATAAAATTAGGGAATGCCTAAATGGTAATTAAAAAAAAAGATGAGATTTAAATGGAATCAAATTCAAAATGAATATAATAGGGCAATAAAAAACTTTATATTGGGCTTTATCCAAAAGGATTCAACTTCTAAGAAGCAACATTTCTGAAATGCTACTACCAAGTGGCAACCTATTCCACTTATGTAATAATACTAAGAAAATAATAACAGCTAACCTTTATATAATGCTTATTGTGTACCAGTTACTGTGCTAAATGCTTTACAATTATTATTTCATTGGTCCTCACAGCAACCTTGTGGGGTACAAGCTATTTTTCTCTTCATTTCACTGAGGCAAATAGGCTAAGTGATTTGCCTCGGGTGATACAACTAGTAGATCTTTGTGTCTGGTTTTAAACTCAAGTCTTTCTGAAACCAGTCTCAGCACTCTATCTGCTGTGTCACTCCAATGCCATAAGTAATGCACAGTGTCAGACTGAGGGAGCTGGTTGGGATGGTGCATCTTACTGCCCAGATCACATTTGCACTACTGTGTTCAGATCACAGTTTCATTTTTTAGAATAGAAATTGAAAAATAGGATGATCACTAAATGGGGGCAAATAAAATGCAAAGGATCTTTAGTTAATGGTTTGTAAAGAACAAGAATATACTTATCCTGAAAAGAAAAGACTTCAGAGTGCATAATTGCCTTCAAATATTCAAATAAGAGGGATAAGACTTGTTATGGTTGTCTTTAAAGGAGTACATCTGCTAAGTCCTCACTAATTTTTTGTCTGCTCAGATCATAAAGTTATTAAAAATCATTGAACCTTTCTTTAGAATTTCTATATCCTACTCAATTTAAGAGTTGGGGCAAAATTGAACTTTCTGTGTCCTGAACACTTTGCCATTATCTGATGGTCAATTGAACAATCAAGATCTGAGAAAGCCTTATCCAGATAGTAAGAGAAAGCTAACTTTACAATCCAGTTATTTTTTATTTAATTGAAACCCCCTTTCTCAAAACCAGTCTTCTGAGATGAACATGATTAGAATGTGCATGATGAAATCCCTTTTTCAAATAACAAAAAAATTAATGAGAAGTCTTTAGATAACTATAGTATTAGGAGATTAGGAGATAAAAGTAGTAAAGCACACAGTGGTTCAAAATTTAGAGGCTAAATAATTTGGACACCAACCAGATAAATATCTTTCCTGTTTTTAGAGTGTATATTTCATATTACCTTGGTGGAATATTTTGTTCTAAAACTATTGGACAGTCTAATATTGTTTGAAAGACAACTTGTTCTCACATTTTTTTAAGAGATCACTTCTAGAAGGAAGCATTTAAAATTTTAACCCTTATTACAAAGTTGGAAATCTACTTTAGGCTATAAATTCCATTATTTTGAGGAGGTTCATGATTTTGTGGCCCCTTTTTCCAAACCTTAATTTCATGTTTTGGTAATGAGGTTATTTTTTTGCAGTTTCAGTACTATATTATAATTCTTACTTTGAAAATTTCCATCTACAGAAATGAGGGAATGGAAACCAAAAATTAAAAAAAAAAGTTATATTTCCCCACCTTTACATGGAAATTCTTTTTTTTACATTTTTTTTTTTTTAAGTTTTGTGTTCCAACTTCCCTTCCTCCCTGAGATGGTAAACAGTTCGATACAGAATAATACATGTACAATCACGTAAAAACATTTACATATTAGTCATTTTATGGATTCAAACTTGAACTAAAGAAGAAAGTGAAACATACTATGCTTTAATCTGTGTTTAGACTCCATCAGTTCTTTTTCTCAAAGTGAATAGTATTTTTCATCATGAGTCCTTTGGGTTTGTCTTGGATCATTATATTGCTTAGAATAACTTAATAATTCACAGTTGATTATCCTTACAACATTGCTATTACCATGTACCATGTCCCTTGGTTTTTCTCACTTTATTTTGCATCAGTTCATGTAGATCTTTCCAAATTTTTCTGAAATCATTTTGCTCATAATTTCTTCTAGTACAATAATATTCCATTACAATCATAAACTTGTTCAGCCATTCCTCAAATGATGAACATATTTTTAGACTCTGGATATCAGGCCATACACCCCACTCTCCCCTTTTTCATTTGTGCAATTAGACTTGGAAAAATTGAGTTTAAAAAAGAACACTTTAAACCTTGAGGCTATGACTCCCCTTCATATACTATTATGATACAATGAAGGATAGAAGTAAAAAAAAAAACCACTATCCAGGTGTTTGCCTCTCTGACTTCATCCCTGTCCAAAAACTACTCTGGGAATAGAATTATCGTCAAGGACAATCTTGTGTCCTGCAGTTATGCCTTTGTTGGAGCCCCTATCTAGCCAAGTATGGTCCTATTCCCCTGTCTGACAGTCACAATCTCCAAGTTGTAAATACCAAGTTAACTCCTCTCTCCCAGACTTGGCTTTGAAGTAAAGATAACAGCTGCAAGACTAATTGCACTCTTGCTTTTGTATTTTGCTTGCTAAAAAAGCTTGTATAAATGGTGTGCCTCAGGGTGCTCTGGACTGAATGCTTTGGATATATATTCCCATTTCAGTTAGCCAGTTTACACTCTCCACATTAAAGATTATAAACAATCTTTTCTAGCCTCAGTTTCTCTAGTATTACAATATCCTCAGTCTGGAATGGAAACAATCTTGACCTAAATTCCCACAAACAGCACTTCTATTTGGATCTAATTTTTTTCCTCTGTAAATTGAAGAGGTTGAGCTAGATCATTCCTAAATTTACTTTTTTCTCTAAATCTATAATCTTATGGTATTTCATATTCCTCAAAAAACTGTTTAGAAGACTGAAATAAATAAACAAAGTAAGGTTTGGTGTCTGAATGTAACTGAAAGGAAAAGGAGAAAATGTGCTTGGATGTCATTGAACTCTGAGTCTGTTAAAAGTTTTTTTTTTTTTTTTTTCCTGATGTACAAGTAATTTTATAATCAATTGTAAAACACATGAGAGCCAGAGAAATTTAGTCAAGTCTTTGGATGAGAGAGAAATCAGAAAGATAAACAATCTGAAGGTGTCCAGGAGACCTTTGATATGAAGAAGTATCAGATCGATGAAAAATTAAGGTGGAGAGAATATACAAAGAATATTACCTAGCTTGGGCAATGCTAAGTTCTGTCTATTGGAAAGAAAAGTTTTACTACAGATTATCAAGTGAGCAAATTATAGAGGTTTATAGGATGACAAAATTCTATTATAAGAAGTAACATTTCTTAGTTTTTCATAATTTTTCACATTAATATTTTAAAAGCTTTTGAAGTAGAATTTGAATAATAATAATAGTTTATAAAATGCACACAACAGGGCTTAGTTTTCCATCTGTTTTAAATAAAATCTTGTTTTTTCAAAAGCATGTCTATGAAGAGAGATTGAAGGTTCTATTAAACAATCCCCAAAACATTTCTTAATTGCTAGTATGATTTTCAACCAATCAAATCAACAAGTTGTTATGCCCTACATAAAATATGTCATCTTGTAAAAATGTAATTTTAAGAATCAGTGAAAATCTATTTCACTTCCTGATTATTTAATATACTTGAAAATAAAAAAAAAATGACTGGAGGATTTTTCATATTTATTTTAATAAAGTGTTGGAAAATTATATCCTCCATGTCATTTGGAAATGGTAAGACTGATGAGCTATTTATGCCAACAAGTAGAATTCAGCTCAGTCACTATTTAAAAAATGCATCGTTTCCAGTTATTTTTAGCTTAACTTGATTGCCCCCACTATAGTCATTCTTGAGCGACATGTACAATGAAATTAAATTAGTTGAACTTATGCCCCAAACAATTTGAAAAATAACTAAAGATAAAAATTGTTGCTCTTTTCTGAAAGAAAAAATTTTCTTTTTCTTCTTCTTCTTCTTCTTCTTCTTCTTCTTCTTCTTTTTCTAAGATCTTTCTTGTCTAGTGAAAATATATGATAATCACACTTAAGTCTTTAATATTTTTGGGTAATTTTGAATCTCTGAAATTACATAACTAATATAGTTAATGTGATACTTAATTTGTTCTATCACTAGTAATTAAAAAGATAAATTGACAAGATTTCTCATAATGAGGGAAAAATTGTCTTAAATTTTTTTTTCTAACACTCCCCTCACCAAATAACAAACTATTGCTATTGGTCATTTTAATTTAGGTTTATATGGGGTGCTCGTATCACTGACATGTAAAATTCTCATGATCATTTTTTTTTTTACCAGAGAGAATATAAAATACAGTATTTTTTGTTTTCAGTGAATGAAATCCACAAATTTGTAAGTTGAGGGAAGAGGGAAATTATATGGAGGAAAAATAAAAACTTTTTCATTTTGTTCCTAGAGCTTTCTTGAACAAACTGAAAAGCCAAATTACATTGGTTTAGGAAGGCTAGTGGAATCAATCTTCCAACTCATATCTCTGTTTTTGAAGTTCCCAAGAGACTCTATTTTGAAAAACTGGAATATTCTAGGTATGATTTAATGATCCTATTTATCAACCAATTAGTGATCACCAGATTTTGGCATTGAAGTATGGGGACATCTGCAGTTAGGAAACCACTGGAGGTCAGGAAGTAGTATCCGTACTAGAGTGGTAATATTCCTACTGGAAGAAGGAGGATTGAGTAAAATGGCTTTTCTTTATATTCTTTAATCTAAAGTGGTTCAGTCAACATGTATTAAGTATCTGTTGTGTGGAGCAGTGTTTTAGACATGGAGGGTTTAAAGATATATTAGATATAATTTCGGATCCCAAGGAATTTGCAAGGTAGTCCTTATGAATCTGCTCCATTATTTTTCTTAAGTTATTGACAGCTCAGTTAAGACAGTTCTGAGATACCACCACAAACCTGTCAAATTGGCTAGAATGACAGAGAAAGATAATGCTGAATGTTGGAGGGGATGTGGGAAAACAGGGACACTGATACATTGTTGGTGGAATTGTGAATACATCCAGCCATTCTGGAGAGCAATTTGGTACTATACTCAAAAAGTTATCAAACTGTGCATACTCTTTGATCCAGCAGTTCTATTACTGGGCTTATACCCCAAAGAGATCTTAAAAAAGGGAAAGGGACCTGTATCTGCATGAATGTTTGTGGCAGCCCTCTTTGTAGTGGCCAGAAACTGGAAACTGAATGGATGCCCATCAATTGGAGAATGACTGAATAAATTGTGGTATATGAATGTTATGGAATATTATTGTTCTGTAAGAAATGACCAACAGGATGATTTCAGAAAGGCTTGGAGAGACTTACATGAACTGATGCTGAGTGAAATGAGCAGAACCAGAAGATCATTATATACTTCAACAACAATACTCTATGATGATCAGTTCTGATGGACCTGGCCATCCTCAGCAATGGGATGAATCAAATCAGTTCCAATAGAGCAGTAATGAACTGAACCAGCTACACCCAGCGAAAGAACTCTAGGAGATGACTATGAACCACTACATAGAATTCCCAATCTCTCTATTTTTGTCCGCCTGAATTTTTGATTTCCTTCACAGGCTAATTGTACACTATTTCAGAGTCCAATTCTTTTTGTACAGCAAAATAACTGTTAGGACATATATACATTAACATATTTAACATGTATTGGTTAAACTGCCATCAGGGGGAGGGGATGGGAGGAAAGAGGGGAAAAATTGGAACAAAAGGTTTGGCAATTGTCAATGCTGTAAAATTACTTATGCATATGATTTGTAAATAAAAAGCTATAATAAAAAAATTTAAAAAAGTTATTGACAGCTCATTTTTGTTTGTGAAGAATGGGGTATAGGTTACTCAACTGCTTTTTTCTTAAGGTAAAATTATGTTTCGTCCTTATAATGTGACTTTATTTTATACATCATTGGATTTTGGTAGCTTTTTATTAGAGGTAGGTCAAGTTAAAGATTATTTTGCAAAGAAGGTG
Organism: Sarcophilus harrisii; assembly: GCF_902635505.1. Lineage (NCBI taxonomy): Eukaryota > Metazoa > Chordata > Mammalia > Dasyuromorphia > Dasyuridae > Sarcophilus > Sarcophilus harrisii. The sequence goes on along the minus strand of NC_045426.1, from coordinate 496,736,331 downwards.
TAGATTTTGCTGAATCCTTCCAGAGCCATTCAGGATATCTTAAATTGGTTTGGCAATCACCATGAATATAAAATTACTATTTATGAAATGATATTCTGTGTTGCAATGACACTGAAAATCATAGTAATTTAGTAATGTCATATGTAGCATGTGCCTCTGTGAAAGAGTTGGTAGAACTAGTAACCTTCAACTTGAACTGACACCACTGGTCCTTTGTAGGACCTCAGGGAGGCAAATTCATCCTAGAAGCCATGGCTATTAACTTCATATTGTGTTCTCACTATTTGCAGAATGTCTGAAAGTTTTTTCCCCTTCTGCTTTCAAGCCCCAAGGCGACAGACCTGAGAAATGAGATTTCAGCAAGATAGGAAACTACTCACCTATCAAATATGTAACTACAAGATTCTGTTGATATTATTAGATTGTTAATGATGTGATAAAGTAAAAATCTTGCCTCTGTGCCCACCAGCTAAGGAATGAAGAATAGCACTGTGAGCCACAGGCAATTAGTGTAATGATAGAGAGGCTTCCAGAAACATTCTCTGTTTTTCTTGCTGAATTTTCCCAATTCCCTTTCCATCTAATAAATACCCCCCTCCCCCAACTCTTCTCTCTCTCCGTCAACCAATTGGCAGACCATCACCTTTCACATATGTAATCAGATTTGGACTGGTGGTAAGAGTAAGTAATTCCCAATAAGGGAAATATTCCATGGTTCATTCTACCCTTACCCTTATTCCCTTCCTGGTATCCTACCTTGAAACCTTTGAATTAGGCTTGCTTCTAAGATAATTTACTTTTAAGATGATTTACTTTTCCCAGAAAAAGAAAGGAATCAATATTTTTTTCAACATAAACTTAAAGTACAATTTTGTGATTTCATCACTACAAAAAACTCCCTGGGAGGAAATTTTCTCAACCATTTGAGGTGGTCAATTTATCTATACCCTCTAGTCTTAGAGAGTTCCTATAAGGCCCTGATAGATTTAGTAATTTTTCCCTAGTCAAATGGTTAGTATTTATTTATCAGGCATAGAACTTAAATGCTGATTTTCTTAACCCCAAGGTTGCTCTATATATTACATTATATTTTCTTTTCTTGAAATTAAACATTTATTAAAAAATAGAAATAGACACAAATGATACTTGGACTCAGTACAATAGCAGGAAATAAACAATATCTGTAGGAAAGTTTCCACAACATGAGTAGGGTTGAAGCTCTTTTTGTGTTTTCCAGTTCTCTTGTTTACCTGTACTTCTGTCTAGAGGCCCTTATTCCTACAGGTCTTGCCTTGGGCCACATAGACTTACAGGCAGGTATCTGACATGCAGTGCATTTTTGGCAGTAGCTGTTTTGCTTTTTATCCTTGAATGCCTCTTCTTTTTCATGTATATTGGTATATTGATTTTCATCTTTCCTCCAGAGTAATTACTGTTCATCTATTAACATTTTTGTTCTGGGTACATGGCTTCCCAGGAAATGAAGTACTTGCTTTTAAACATATTTATTTACATTATTTTCATGATTTAACAAATTTCAGCACCTGAAAATTACCTGAAATACATATGTATAATCTATAGTTATCTACTGTATATCATTACATATAGTATAGACAAGACAGTTGATGTTTTGTGTAAACAACCTTATAACTGGGAACCTTCCCAGTTCCCCATGGAGCTACTTGGAAAGGGAGGTATTTTGTGACTTCTCCAAGGAGTAATATATATGTATATATATGAAAGAATTTCATATTTCATTTGGGGTTACTGAACAAGATAAAGTTCCCCATAAAGAAAGTGGGACAGACTATAGGATATGTAACAAGATTTTGAAGACAATAATAACCTTTATCCCTATGACGAATGACTAAATGCTAAAAGAGGCTGTGGAAAGATATAGTATGAGGAGACTTATAGCAATTTTCAGGGAGACCTACATATCTAGGTGGGGAGGACATTGATATTTGGTTAAAACATGTTACAGGAGTATCATAGGAATAAGCAAAGAAATGTAGGTGATTTATCAGAGATTCTTAGGGGAACTGCTTTGGCATTTTATCTCAGAAATTTAATTCCTTAAGAAAATATACTGAGATATATGGAGACACAAGATAGATAATTTGATGACATTGACAACTCAGAGGATATCTATATTTTCTTCTCAAGAGGAGGAAGTGGGGGTGGATGACTCTAAATGCAAAGTTAATTTATATCTTCATGTTTCATTTTGTTCCTACTCATATACTCAGTCTTGGAACTCTTGAATTTAACTTGCTACTAGGATGATTTATGTCTTCTATCAACCATGATAAAATCAAATACATGTAAATTATGGGTTGGGGCCCCCAAACACTTTTAATTTCTAAGTACTAGATCTGATCCTGTGGGCTTGACACCAAAATGTTTTCTTTTCTTTTTTTGGGTGTGTGTGTGTGTGTCTTATTTTTTCCCTTTGTAGTACTCCAGAATTCTAGATATAGCTACTCTTCAGGTTTTCCTAAGTGTGGGTAACAGGGTTCCCCAAAATTCTTTAGATGATCAAATGAATAAGTACATATGGGATAGACTTGCTTTCACTCTCACAGAAACTGCAAAAGACATAATGTAGCCAAAGGATAGAATATTCAAACTTGTAGGCTACTTAAATAGCTCATCAGTGCTCTACCAGAAGGGAATTGAACTGAGATTTGCTAAGATTTGCTATTGTTCCAATGAAATCCCTTTCTCCTATTTAGTGTCCCTTTCAGACTCATAGTACCGAAGCTGTTAAAAAACAAACCCTCTTTTAGAGCTACATTGCCTGAATAACTTATTTACTTTGTATATAGCTTTAAGGGAAATAGAGACATTGATCTTGATGCCTGGCCTCTTGGGGTGTGATCTTTACCATCAGATTATCTTTCTATCTATCTATCTATTTATCTATCTGTCTATCTACCTACTTATCTATCTGTCTGTCTTCTGTCTGTCTGTCTATCTATCTAGATCTAATCTAGCTCTATTCTAAATTCTGAGCTAAAAACCAAATGGTAAGGTACAAATGCAACAATCAGTTTGTGAATGCATATGCCAGTTATATAATTACAAAGCTAATATCCTAACAATTCCTATTGTCTTATGTTTTATATTTATACTTATATTTCATATTTTATTTATTTTTAAGTGAATATCACATTTCCTGGTATTCAGAGTGGAATTCAACTGGAAGGCAATTCTGAGGGAATGAACACATTAGTACAATCCTAGGAAAAGAAAATTATATTGGAATGAATAAGGATTCCCTTTATTCTCTTTAGCCCTTAAGAAAGATGTGGAAAATTTAATAGTATCTTTTAAAAAATCAACTTAAAATAATGATAATAGCTGTTCCAAAAGCATAAATACAGGATGTGAATAGCAGTTCTGGGACAAAGAAGGAAGTCATCTTCTCTGCATTGATAGCATGAACTTTTATGATTGGTTGATAGGTATATTAAAACACTGGTATTAAAATTTCCTGCCTCTAATCATATCATTTTCTTAGCTGAAAAAAGTCCTTCGCTACTGATCTGCTGAATGTCTTTATTTTTAAATGATCTGAAAGGTGGTCAGTTTAGATTTATTATTGATATATTTTAAAGAGGATCATTCAGTAATTTCACAATATTTAAAATGTAATTGATTTTCATTGTGTTTGTAGAACTTAGAATATGAGACATATTTTCTGTATAGCTACCTTCATGTAAAAATAACTGTGCTGAAAATTGATTTGTCACAGAGGGTCTTGTTGAATAAATGTTTTCTGTTATGTCATAGATTTTCATTATCTGCTTGAAGTATTGCCTCAGTAAAGCTTTAGGTTTGTGAAGGAAATTTGGGGGATTGATTGTTGGTCAGATTATTTTGCATTATTCCTTAGAAATGTTAATTTTGATAACTTTTGTTACTTGAAGTTTTTCTGGATGTAAACTCACTCCCACTGAATATCAATTTCAGTCAACACATCCTTGTAATTTTACTACTTTCTAGTGTTGACGTTATTAGTCAGATTCCGAAAATGGTAGCTTTAATAGCTAAGTAGCCAAAACAATAGTTGTCACTCTAATATATAGTTTAATGGCTAAAGACAATGAGTTGTTCTGTAACTGTGATTAGATACAAAAAAAAGGGAGTCTATGAACATTGGAGAGTAATTATTATAATCTGACTTAAATTTAAAATAAAAGAAGTTAAGAATATAGTTTTGCTATGTAAATATATAATGACTGAAAATATGTAGTAGTAAAATAAAAAAATAATAGAGCTTGCTATATGTAATGTCCAGGCTAGCTTTCTGGGGGGCTTTGGGACCAGCCTTGGTCTCAGCAGAATAATTACCACGAGAATAGTTAGGAATAAAGTCCAAATCTGCCCTCTATAGCTATACTAATTACACTCTTTTCTTCTAGAATCCCAAAATGCCTTAGAGGTGTTATCTAATTGATCTCCCCCATCTCTTGGTTTTCCCTTATTAGACTGATTAATTGAGAATTGAGTATAATTAATCATTCTGTTGGCAGATGAAGAAGTCTCTGATTATATGCATGAAAATAGCATAAAAGAAACAAAAAAAATTTGTCTAAAGGAAAATAAACTTCTTTGAGTTGGAAAACATAATTTATTTCTAACATTAGATAATTTATATGTAAACTAAAACACTTTCTCAAATGCATTAATTTGTAACAGAAGTTATCGATTCACTTCCCAATAGACATTTATTATGTACATATTATATGTTAAACATTAATCAGAAGATATAAAGCAAGGCATTTAAAGACACATGAAAAACAATCACTGCTTTTTAGAAATTTGCAAATTACTTATGACTAGTTAGTATCAAAAGATATTCCATGAGAAGTGGAACAAAAAATTCAAAATAATAGATAATTAAATGAATTTTATAGATGATGTACATCATAGCAGCTCATAAAAGGGAGAGAATATTTTTATTACTCATTCTTGTCAGGGACTGTTATTCATGGAAGGAAGACTTGAATGAACCTTTGAAGTATGAATTAAATTTAGATAAGAGATGTAGGAGGATTCTCTGGGCATGTACAGTATGGCAGCCAAAAATGTTAATGTGGTCTTAGACTTCATTAAAAGTGGTATGGCAACTAAATATAAGATGATATTTCTGTTGTATTCTGCTTTGGTCAGATTACATTGTATTATATTTAGTATTGTGTGTTACATTTTAGGGAAGCTGATGAATGTCCTAATGAGGAAAATAAAAATACTAAAGGGTCTCAAACTCAGATTTTAGGAAGATCATTTGATGGAACTGGAGATGTGTAGCTTGGAAAGATTTAGTCAGGGACATCATAGCTAGAGAAGTTAGAATTGATGTGCTTGGTTCTAGGAGTTGAGTCTAGGAGTTGAGAAGAAATCATAGAGATAGATTTAGGCTTAGAAATGAAAAAAAAAACACACTTAACAATTAGTTATTTGAAAGTAGAATGGATTGTGGCAAGAAGAGGTAGGTTTCTTCTCACTAGCTTCTTCAAAAAAAAAGACTGGGTGACTATTTATTAGGGATGTTATAGAAAAGGGTCTTTATAAGGCATTGAATGAACTAGTTGACCCCTGAGGTTCCTTCCAACTCTTCTGATTCTGTGCTTAAATAAAAATAAGAAGGCATATTTGAGAAATTATTAATATACCAGTTTTGGTAGAGTAGTGAAAGATAAAATTGAAAAAAAAAAAACTGAACCAGTTTTGGAAATCCTTGATTTTTCGGCTGATAAGTTTGGACTTTATTTTACAGGCAATCAGGAGTTTGGATACTTGTTCTGCTAGGTCCCATATAACAGAATTAGGAGCAATGTAGAAAAATTGAAAAGACAAATTTAGTTTCGCCATAAGGGAAAACTTATTAGCAATTAGACTGATCCCAAAATATCATGGGTTGCCCCACTGGGTAATGGGTTGCTTGTTTGATTGTTCTGGTAAATGTTTAATTCATTTTCTCGGGAAAAGTATGGATGACATGCTTTAAAGTTTAATCTATATTAGTAACATTTTCTCTATCACTTTCTTATGTATAATCAACAAAATAGCAAATTTAAACTTGATTTATAGTGGTTGCTGATTTCTAAGGTGTAAATAAGTACTCACATTGAAAATTTAACAATTGATCCTCTCACATCTATTTGAATTGGCTCCAGCACATGCTGTGGTTCCTCTTCCCTAAGGATTTTCCAACATAGGTTGTGACGAGGTTAGTGGCAGTCAGAGAGTTGTTAAAATCCTCTTTTGGTCGGCACAGGTTCAATGAACCGAAGAGTTTTTAGGTGGCAAAAATGAAGGTTTATTGTTGGATAGGAACCCAGTTTTGCTAAGAGACTGACTTCTTTAGTGGCAAAGTCCTATTAGGAAAAAGGAGCCTGGCACTGAGAAGAGAATGCCTTCTCAGCGAGCAGGATCCTAGAAGCTGAGCAAGCTGCTTTGGACCTTCTGCAAAGAAATAAGTAAAAGGAAGCCTGTTATATGGGTAGCTCTTGGTGGGGGACTAGGACAGGCTGAGCTGATCAGACCAGGATTTCTCAATTGAATGAGAATTTAGAATTTCCTGGATAAGGATTGACTTTTCAGAAAGATCAGTGGGAATTGATTTGCCCTTGAATAGTGTTGCTTCTCTCATCCTGGGAGGAAGCGTCCTCTCCTAGACTCCTTGGAGTCTGGGAGAAACAGATCTCTCAGATCAAAAAGGGGACACAATTTCAGAGTGATAATTTTAAAGGGAAAACAATTTCAGAGTGATCAGTAAAGGGAACACAGTTTCACTCCCCTTTCAGGTTTGAAAAACACTGATGAATATTTTGTGAAAGGTATTTTTGTTCAGGTATACCATGGACTAAATGATTTTTGAGAGCCTTCTCAGTTCTGTGGCTCTGAGCCACATATAACTTTTTTTTTTTTTTTTTTTTTTTGATATAGTGGAAATATACAGAACAGAGTTGGAATATCTTCTCCTTTTTACTTATATGACTGTGAGTAAGTCACTTAAAGTCTCTGGGCTTCAGTTTCCTCATTTGTAAAGTGAAAGGATTGGGCTAGATGATATAAGAATTTTTCTTTTAATTAGCCATTAACATTTAAAAATCTTTTATTGGTCACTTTTTTTACAACAGTAATTTTTAGACATATTTCTCCAACTGAACTTTCTACTTGATAGAATAGTGAAAAATAAAACTGAAAAAATAGATTGGACAAACTGTCTTTCTTTCTGTTTCTTCTACATAATACTCAGTCTCTCATTTTGTATTTGCTGACCCCCGTGTTTGGTATACACTATACTCTCTGCTTAACTTCATAGAATCTTCTCTTCAACAAAAGCTCAAGCCACCATCTTTACAGGAAGCCTTTCCTTAGACTCACAATTACTAGTGTCTTCTCTCTCAAACTACCTTGAATTTAACTATTTTGTATTTATTGTGAATATGCTTATATTTGTCATTCTGTAAACAAGTATTTATTAAGCACTCATTAGGTGCAAAGAAGGATGCTAAGCACTGGGGATAAAGAGAAAGGTGAAAGCTAGATTCCTGCTTTAAAGGAGCTCATATTACAAAAGATGGAAGGTAATTCCAGAGAGAAGGCACTAGTGAATATGAAGTGGGAGAGTTGGAAATGACAATTGATTGATTGGAAAAGGCCTTATGTAGAAGATGGGATTTGATCTGAATCTTGAAGGAAAGAAAGGAATCTAAGAAGCATAGGGGAAGTGCCAGAATATTCTAGGCATGAGGAACAATCAAGGCAAAGGTAAAGAATTGAGAGATGGATGGAGTGTCATGTGTGAGGAATAATAAATAAATAGGCCAATGAAATTGGGTTGTAGAATATATGAAAGAGAGAGTGAAGTATAAGAAGATTGAAAATGAAAAGGTAGAAAGGGATCATGTTATATGAAAGGCTTTAAATGTTAAGTAAAGGACTTCATATTTTATCCTGGAAGTAATAAGAAGTCACTGGATTTTATTGACTAGGTTAGTACCATGGTTAAGATTAGGCTTTAGGAAAATGACTATGGTAGAAGAATAGAGCATAGATTGGAATAAGGAGAGATCTGAGATAAGGATGATTAGAAGGCTAATGCATTGGTCCAGGTGAAAGATAACGAGGGACTGAACCAAGTGACTATGTGAGTGCAGAGAAGTAGGCAGATTGGAACGATGTTAGGAAAATATAAATGATAATATTTGATGAGTTTGGATATGTGACCTATGAGTGAAGGATCAAGGATGACATTGAGGCTAAGAATCTGGAAAACTAGAAGAATGGTAGTGACCTCTGTATAACAGGAAAATAGGGAAGGTAAAAGCTCTTTTTCTCATCTGTCTACCTGCCTGTCTATCTGTCTCTATCTCTCTTATTTCTCTGTCTCTATCTCTTTCTAACTTATCTATTTAACTTATCTATCTATCTATTTATCATCTATCTATCTCTCTATCCATCCATCCTATGTGTCTTTCTATCTATCTATCATCCTATCGTTGTAGCTCTCTCTTATCTATTTAATCTATGTAACTATCATCCTATCTTATCTATTTCATCCATCTATCTATATCTATCTGTCTTATCTACCTATCTCATCTATTTATTTAAAACATATCTTTCTATCTATCATGTTATCTATTTCATCTATCTTATCTGTCTCTATCTCTTTGTCTGTCTGTCTGTCTCTGTCTCTCTATCTCTATGTCTGTCTGTCTGTCTCTTGCTCTCTGTTTTTTTTTTTTCCTACTAGGACCTTCTCTTAGGTACTATGAAAATATGAAGTCCTTTACTTAACATTTAAAGCCTTTCATATAACATGATCCCTTTCTACCTTTTCATTTTCAATTTTCTTATACTTCACTCTCTCTTTCATATATTCTACAACCCAATTTCATTGGCCTATTTATTTATTTAAAAAGAGGATTTTTTAAAAATTGCAAAGTATCTAATATGAAGAAATGGTCACACTGTCCTGAGGAAATGAAGGAATATAGAACAATTATTGGAGTTACAGCAGTGATGTTGGAGTGAAGGTTGAAATGACATTTCCAATTTAGAAATTCCATGTAAAGTCACTGATAACTTTCTTAAAGTATTCTGCTGTGTCTAACTTGTTTTGAGGGATGTTCTCATTTAGAAGTTAATTTATTTGTATAGTTTTCTGCCAATATGTTTGAGATGGTGTCATTTGATAGGAAGAAAAAAAAGACACACCAAAAGAATGTTTCCATAAGGAAGGATGATGTTTAGCTGCTTTACAAATGATGGCTCATTGAAAATATTGTCCATTTCAAAAACGAGAATTCTGTAGTTTAGCATTTAAGTGTCACATTTATTTGTTCTTTCTAGACGCAGAGAAGATATCTTCTTCTTTTTTGATCTACAGATTAGAATGTTAGCAAATGCATTTTCATCCCAGAAAGAGTGCCCCAAAGAAAAGGCATTTTTGTGATTAAAGACCAGTTTTCTAATGCTTCCTTTAGTAAGGAAGTTCAGATGATCAATCAACAAAATATAGTAGTTGCTCTTACATCTACTAATGAACAAGGGGCTGCAGATTCACTCAGCTTCATAAATATTTAACAACACAATATGTCATTTGGGTATTCCATTAACAACTAGTTTGTTGAGATCTGATTTGTGATTGCTCCAAAATCTTTAAATCACATCTGTCAGAATTAAGTGCTTTTGTTTCCTACAAAAAAAAAGTAAACAGGAAATGTGCCAGAAATGGATACCCTAAGTATACCAAACCTCACTGAAGTTTTAAGAGGCTGATTCAGATAGAACAGTTTAAGAAGAAAGAAAGGAACAGGGTTTAAAAGGGAGAAAGTTGTCTGCCCTTCCAGATCTTTTGCATCTGGAAATCTCAGGTTGTCTCCTCCAGTGGAGATCAAAATAAGATGTAAATAATCATTTGCTTTACCAAATCATTATTGTGCATTTGTTCTGGTGCTCTGTCTGTTCGCTAGCAACTCCCAAGGCAAAATGAGCAAATGGGAAGAAGATACTAATTTCTTCGTTTTGTCAATGTGGCTACAAACTAGCTCCAGAGGGACTGCCTAAGGACTAGTCAGTCTGCCAGAGGCAAGAGATAGAACAGAAATAGAGAGATTTATGCTTTTTATATAACCTGCCTGCATCAGAGAAACATAATGTATTTCCCAAAAATTATCAATATTTGATCCTTGCAAATTCACAAGAATAATTGTTTTCAAGCTGCCTTGGTTGAACTGCCAGAAAAACTTATGAAGCCATTCATGACATTTAACTCACAGAAGTCTCATTTGATCATTTGCATTGAAATCTAGTGAAAGGTTCAGGGCTAGGACTTTTTAGTCCTCTCAATTTGCCAGTCATTAAGCAATTGGAATATTATTCAGCAGAATCAGCAGTACAGCCCTGGTTCTCAGAGGAAAAGGACTTGTATTTCTTTTATTAGGTGAGCTTTTCTGGCCTAATTAAAAACCAGAAAACTGTGTCAGGCTCCACATGATAAATGATGTACCCTTGACCCAAACTGGACTACAGCACTAAGGGAAGTTTCTTAAGTTTTAACATGTAGGATACAACTCATTAGGTAACTCCAATGTTGATTTCATTCCACTTGCCTTGGTGCTGGGATGGGCGTCTCCAGGGCCTGATTCCAAGTCCTCCTTTATGTTCCTTTTGAGGTCACTGAGAAGTCTGTTAGCTTCAGAACCTTAGAGAATAGATCTCTAGAGAAGAAAAGTACTGGATGATAGGACCTATAGTAAAGTTTTAAGGCTCTGAGATGGATTGCTTAGAAAAATACATTGTTCTCTAGGAAAAAACAGTGATCATATGGGAAATGAGGCAATGGAAGGTATAAAGGACATGATTATATAAGATGGGACCCAAGGACCAAAAGGAATATTTATTGTATTTTCACTTATTTTTGTTAACTCCTGGTGGCAACTTCACTTGTTTTATTCTTTAACAAAATTTCTTTTGAGCTCTGTGTAATCTTGGTTCCAATATTATAATGGAGAGCAGTGTGATAATGAAAACCATGCTTTACAGTAATTATGAACATCATTTATATTGTCCATAGGACCCTATGTCCTATCTTATCATGGTGTAGGGATTTTCAAAGGCTAAGTCATTGGGTTTGTAAAAGTAAAAAGTGATTTTTATTAAGCAGGTTCAGACATGACAGAGGAGTTAGTCTACTGCTAAAATGACTCATTTTGGGAAAAGTTAATAATAGTTTATATAACTTTCTAACAAAGGAAGATGGGAAATGGCTCATTTGGGGAGGAAAGTGGGTGTTGTTATGGATGGAGAGTGCCAAGCATGAGGGAGAGTTCCAGGAACTAAACATAATGATACAGAGTCTAAGGTTTGAGTACAGACAACAAATCCTGAGCAAGGTCTTGAGTCTGCCATTTCTGCTCAAGATTGCCCCTGAGCTGATCAAATCTCATTCTGTGATTTCTGGTAGCTAAAGGAATCTCCAAATTCATCTAGAGTTTACTCACAATGGATCACAGGTATGTCAAGCTGCTTTGAGCTTCAGAAATTCTTTTAATTGGCTGGTTTTGTGTGACCCTATTGTCCTGCTCCCCTGTGAAGAAAAGAAGCTCTAACATATTTAATTGGGAAGAACAGACATGTCCATAGTTTGTAAACTCTGGCAGATTCTACCATACTGAAAGATTTTGAGAATGGTGTCAGCCACATATTATGTCTTTTTTCCAAGATTTAATATGGAACGCTTCATTACTAAGCAATATAGCCATTTGGTGAACAAAGATTTAGCCATGACTGCCCTTGAAAACAAACAAAAAAAATTTCAAAATGTCTTCTCTTGCTTCTATAGTGACAGTGGAAGTTGTGGAAGAAGGTAGTAGATGGTAATAAGAAAAATAGCGTTTTTAGATTACTCTAAACATTATTTAGCTGTTTTTTTAAAGTATGAGAACCTTATTTGTTGGCCAATAGTGAAACATATTCTGGAGTTATTGAATCCTAAATTAAAAGATTAGCTTAGGATTTGGGTCTGCCAAATTCTACCATTTCATGGATATGGAGACTTGCAGAAGAAATTTCCTCTCCAGATTCAGGTGAGTACCTTCTCTGCAATTTATCTTATAGAGTTGTTTAGACTTGTTCAAGGTCATATAAGCAGTAGGTAAGGTGTCAGAAATGAGACAAACTGAGATCTTCCTTATTTTGAGGAAGGCCTCTAGCCATTATATTATGCTGCCTTTTAAATATTTTTATTATATATGAAACCAAAAGACAAAAGGAAATTGGGGTAATATAAAAAAGAATAGCTTACAGAATTTTCTTAGAGAATCAAATAAAGAAGAATCAACAGGATCTTGCCCTGGTGAGCACCAAATGGAGTCATAAAATTAAGTCTATTATATTCTAACAGCGAGGAAAGAACTGAGTACCAATGTGGGACTCATTTCTGAATCATCCATCTCTGTATAGTCAGAGAAAAATCAATACTAAATTAGAAGAAGAAATAAAAATAAGAAGATTTTATATGCAATTGAGCATTGCAAAATGACTGATTTAAACTGGCTATTGCTGATGCCAAAAAATAGAGAAGATGAAATAATTGGCTTTGACGGTCTTAGGGACATAATGAGAAAATCCAAAATAGCTTAGAAACCAGCTAAGCCAAGAGCCAGATATTTTCTTTGCCAAGGTCAGAGATATGGTGGCCATAGGCAACATTGCTTTAAGTATGAATTTGTTTATAAAATCTTATGGAGAATGCTTGAACACTGTGAGCAGTCTCTCCTTATAAGATAGTAAGAAGCAAGAAGAGAAAACTAGTTTATAGAAATTCTATTAAGAAATCAAATTAGCAAAATGATATTGGAACTAAGGATGAAAATGGAAGAAGGACATGGGATGGATGAATAATGGAGAAAAATTTTAACAGTTTTTTAATACATCAGTCAGTGTAGGACTTGAACATTTGGACTTTAACATCAGTATGTAACATGCTATATAGAAAAATAGAAATTACTTTAAAGAAAAAAAAATGAGTATAATGATTATACTAGATCAAGAATATAGAGAAGGAGTGGGGCTAGAGATGACATGACTTTGAACACTGAAGTATTGAGTCTAATGTATCTAAAAAAGTCAAAATCAAATATTTTGGAAACATGGACTTTGTTTTTATCAAAAAAAGTGACAGATAATAATCTATGATTTATGCCTATTTTCCCACCTCTGCAAAATAGTCTATTCTCAAATTGGCAGAAAATGTGATGTTTTGTGAAGACTTCAGGAAGGCTTTTCCTAATTATATCCTACATAGTTCATATCTTTACATAATTAAACAAAAGGGATACAGAATATAAACTCCCACTGCCTTGTTTTTTGTTGACTTAAAAAAAAAAAGCATCTGATTTGTAAAGTAAAATACTGTCTTACAGGTCCTCCTGGGTAATGGTAAGAGTCCTTTTCAGGTTTTGAAAGTTACAGTAACTTGGCTGTCTTGTTCCTCTTCCAATAAACAATAGCAGAGACAAACTTGTTTAAAATAATGATAAAGATCCTGAAGCAAAATGCAAACTTGGCTATACAATAGATCAAAGACATTCACTTGAACTTAGGACAGGAAAAGCAGTCTACAATGGAGAAAAGTACTTGAAGATATTGATATGATAATTTTGCTTTGATGTGTATCACAACTATTTACAATTCTACTGAAGTAGCCAAAATATGGGCTTTGGAATTATATATATGCTTCTCTGACCAATAAATTTGAAGATTTCATAAGAAATTCTTTCGCCTGGCCCCTGATTTTCATCCCCTTTATCATACTGGAGCAGGATTTCAACATTCTGCCGCAAAGTATCTTCCATTCATGTGCTAAAATCATGAAAATCTCTTTGAAAGATAAAAACAGATAATTTTGTTTAATGATTCTTTGCTTATTAACATTAAATGAAGCATAAAATAGAGAGACTTATTTGCTTAAGATATTTACTACTATCATGGAAGATATCCGATTATCATCTCACCTCCAATATATATAATCAAGCTCTCATCAATTCTATTTACTCAATATCTCCTACATCTTTACCCTTTAAAAAAAAATCACTTTCAAAGTTTCTATCCTAGAGCAGAACTTGACTACATATCTTTCATACTATTACATTACTAATTGGTCTTTCTGTATCTAGCCTCTCTAGCTTCAATCAACCTTCCTCACAATTGATAGTTCTATGGTATATCTGACCAAGTGACGCCCTGCTCAAGAAATTTCATTTTTTCTGTGTTGTCTTTAGGATAAAATATACTCTCCTGTTAGCATTTAATGTCTTTTACAAATCTGTCTCCAGTTTATTTTTCTAGGATAATTAGAGCTTTTCTCTTTCATCCTTTCCCCTAATATACTCTATGCTCTTACCCAAATTAGCTTGCTTGCTGTTTCTCTTACACAACATTTGGTCTCCCAATGTCTCACCTTAACCTCTTTGTATCTCTGATTTCCTATAAAGTTAAGTTGAAGTTCAACTTCCTTCAAAAGGTCTTTCATAATTACATGAGTTGCAAATTCCCTCCATCATGATGTATTTTATATAGACACATGTATTACACATATATCTACATCCTGTGTTCACTTATCTATAAACATATTATATTGTCTTAGTAGAATATAGGCTCTTTAAAGGCAAGGATTGTATTATTTTTGTGGTTGTTTCCCCAATGCCAGGCTTTACTCTCTCTTCTGAACTCCATTATTTCATTAACAATTTCATTACCTGGACCCTTCTATTTGATTGTGTCATTTGAATCTCAATCCAACATGTCTAAATCAAAACTTATTTTATATTTCATCCAAATCTATCCTGCTTACAAAGCTATCTATTTCTATTGATATATCACCATTGTTTTGTTACCTATGTTTGAAAACTTACTCTCCCATTTTTCTCATGACCTCTATCCAAACAGTTGTCAAACTTACTTCCAATGATAATCTCTCACTTCAATTGTATTTCATTATATTTTTAACCTAGTTCAGACTCTCATCTCTCATTTCTTGGACTACTGCAATAGTTTTCTAATTTGTTTTCTTGCATGAACACTCTTTGGGTGTGGCCATTCATCCAGTTTCAAATTCAAATTCAAAGCTAATTGTATGATCACCTAGTCAGACCACATTGTTCCACCTTGTTCACAAACGAATAAGGAGATATTTTGTTATATATTTTGCTAAGTAAACTTTATTTGCTGTGCAAGCAGTACCGTATAGCTGCCAGAAACTGAAATGAAGTTATTTTAACATGTTTTATTTTGGATGAAAGTGATCACAGATCTTTATGATTATTGTTTTCTTTTATGGATTTTTATTAATCATCCCTTTAATAATAATTTTTAGACTCCCTGATCTTTAAGTCATCAAATTCCATTATCCTTCTGTTTTTATAAAAATTGCAACCATGTTTACTCATAACCAGGGATATAATACCTTTTTCTTTCACCAGGCTCTTTCAAACACCCCTGACAGTGGCTCAGCAGTTGAATCTGGCAGATACCCTAGCATCATCAAGCCTATACTGTGAATAAATGGAAATAGCATGCAGTGGTTGGGGCACAAATGTGAAAGCTGATATTAGGTCCAGATGTGTGTTAGTTTTATGTTGTTCTGAAAATATGGAGACATTAGAAAGGATCACGGGATTTGAAACACAAGAGTGAAAGGGACAAGGATGGCATCTGGAACCATATCTAGAAGATCCATATGCTGAATGTTTTTGAGAATCAGGATCAGAAAGAGAAAATAGATAGACAGTAGAAGGTAGAAGTGCAAGTCATTTAGTAACATTGTAGGAATTTTGTCCTGTAACTGAACATTTCTGTAATTTTTAAGCTGTTTTTTTCGGTTTTCTTTATCATGAAAAATGATCTTCCTAAAGAAAGGTGTAGAACAATGTTTAAGAGGGGATTGAAGCAATAAAAGTGTGGAGAATACAAAATCATAAATTTAGAGTGGGAACTCAACAGTCTAATCTATATAAGACAGTTTCTTTGACAATGTGCCAAATGAATGGTTATCCAGCTTTTGATTGAAGATCATCAATTAGGGGAAACCTGCTACTTCTTTTTAAATTTTAAATTTTAATCTTTTTTGGAAGTAGGTAGGGTTAAATGACTTGCTCAGGCTCACATAGGAGAATATGTTAGTTTTTTTTTTTTTCTGACTGATAATCTTTTTCCCCCTTACTTTCTTTTTCTTTTAAAAATAGTATTTTGACATCTTTTGACAACTTGGACTTCTTTCTATACTATGCCCCTGAATAAGCATCTTCTTTCTCTCCTCTCTCTCTCTTTTGTTTTTTAGTTTCCTTCTATGTGTTTTCTTACACTATTAGAGGGGGAGCTCCTTGAGGGCAGGGACTAACATTTTTCTTTTGCTTATATTTGTATTCACCAAACTTAGAACAATACCTTGCACGTAGTAAACACTAAAGCTTGTCAACTTTTAGCCCAAGATCACATTAATTTAAATGATTGCCATAGTATAATGGCATTATGTCATGTTTTCAGTTCATTAAACTCCCAGATCTGTTAGAGACTTTCCTTCTGAGAATTGCCATGTGTGCCATGTCAGCTGGTAGAGTGAACCCAGGCGATAGAAGGAGGCTTGGCCTCTGAGGCAGGAGGTAATGTCTTACAGGTGTTAGATCTTTTCTTAGGAGGCAGCACTGACTCCAGGTGTTTCCCTTCAGTGGATCCACCTTCGCAGTGCTGAATGGGCTGAGCATGGGGTAATCCCAGAGGAGAGTAGATATAAATGACTAGCTATTCCATAGGTGAAAGAGAAGGATGCGGAGAGAAGTAGAGAGATTCAGGGCTGCAGAAACATACATACACCTGCTCTTGCTCCCTGCTAACTGCAGCTGAGATTACCAATAAAGAAAGGCTGTTTGTAGCTTAATATCAGTCTCATCTCCATGTGTATCCGGGAAGATTGGTATGTATGCCCCTGGCAATCAGTAGCCTCGGAGGGAGAGGTTACGTAGATCTTTTTTCATACTAGCTAAGTCTACCCCACATTGTAGTTTTTAATTGCCTTTTTGAATAGAAGGACATATAATTTTTTTTTTTTTGATATTAAATTTCATTTCCTTTAATGTGGCCCAGTGCTCTAAGCAGTCAAAACCTTTTCAGACTGGCACTCTTGTCATACAGTGCTGAAGCATTCACTTTCAGCTTTATATCATCTGAAAATTTGACAAGTGTGCTATCTATGCTTTTGGTTAAGTAATTGATCAGTGTTAAGCAAAATAATATGAAAGACAAATCTTTGGGATGCTTCACTAGATCCTTCCTAAAAACTGACACTGAATCAGTAATCTTTGCTCTTCAAATACTGCCATTCAACCAATTTTGAATATATCTAAATGAACCTATTCCATATTTAAAAATTTGTTCACATATTGCTTCATCAGAAACTTTATACATTTAGCTGCCCTAAATGAAATAATGTTTCTGAATACAACTAGCTTCACCTCATGCTACTGATTGGCCTTGTGAATATAGTCGCCAATCTTATTGGTTCTACCTCTACAATATCTTTTTCATCTTTCCCATTTTCTTTATTTAGATGATCATCGTTTTTATTCCAGCCTTCTTATTCCTTTCTTGGACTGGACATTAAAATCTTAATTGATTTCCCTTTCAATTCTCTTCCTTCTCTAATCCATTCTATACACAGATGCCAAAAATAATTTTCACATGATTTTGGTCATTTTCACATGGTCAGCACAAATCTGACCATGTGGCTCTTTTGCTTTGAAAGCTCAAGGATTGCTTATTGTCTACAGAATAGAAGGTCTGCGCTTCAGTTTAGTATTTAAATCCTTTCACCATCTGGCTTCAGCTTTCATTTCCAAGGTTATTTCTCATTATTCTCCTGCATGAACTTCTCCTAAATTAGTATTCTATATTCTTCTTCTGTGCCTTTGCATTGATTATTTCTCAGGCCTGGAATATATTGTTTTAGTTTCTTGAAATTTATAGCTTTTCTCAGAGTTCAGATGTTGTTCCAGTTTTAACATAAAGCCTTTTCTCAATTGTTTAATGTTCTTATCTCTGTCTTCAAATTATCATGTGTATACTTATCTGTTTATATTTTGTATCCCACCTATAATAGGATGTCAGCTTCTTGGAGGAAGGCACTATTTTTTTATATTGTTTAGTATAGATTCTTATACACAATAAATGTTTGTTGAGTTGGATTAATAAACTAATAGATAAGAGGAATACCATAGATACAGTGTACTTGGATGGCAGCAAGTTGTTTATTTGACAAACTGTTCACTGATATCCTTATTGATAAGATGAAGAGATGTAAAAATCAAATGATAGCAAATTTAAGGTTTTTTTTTTTTTTTTGATTGATTGAATGAACAAACCAATAATATTGCTCTATTGATAAAAACTGGTGACTTGGAAAAAAAGTAGTAGATGGCATAGTTAACAAATCTGATCATGTAGGTTCTTTGCTCTGAAAGTTCAAGGATTGCCTATTGTCTCCAGATTTGAGACCCATTTACCGAGATGAAATTTAATAAGGATAAATGAAAAGTCATGCATTTAGATGAAAAAAAATGTATAGAAATGTGGAACCAAGCCAAATGGGGATTAGAAATCAGTTCATGTTGGGGGTAAAGACTTAGGTAGGAGCTTTAGTGGATTATAACCTCAATATGAATTAACCATATGGAATGACAAATGTAGAAATATAGTGTTAAGAACAAGGGAAAAGCCAGTTCCATTACACTCTCTCCTGGGCAGACCACATCTGGGCCACTATATTTTGATAATCCTCAACATAACTATAGGAGAACAACCAGGATGGTGAGGAGCTTTGTAATCAAATAATCAATTGAGGGACCTTGTGTTTTTTAGTCTAGAGATCAGATTGTTATTTTCAAATATTTGAAGGGGTTTTATGTAGAAGAAAGATTAGAGTTGTTCCACTTTATCCTAGATATAAACATAGAAGAATAGATGTAAGCTATAGAAAGCAAATTTTGTCTGACATGAGACCAAACTTCCATAAGATTAAAATTTTACAAAGCTCAATGAGAAGGAATAGGTTTCTTTGGAAATAAATTATTTTCTCATCTCTTAAGATCATTTGGCAGAGACTGCATGATTATTGAGGATATCCTGGGGGAGAATTTATAATTCAGAAAATCTTTGAAGTCTTTTTCCTCTCTAAGATTTATGATCGATCTTAATTGAACCCTTCTAAATATAAGAAATTGATAGAACAAAGTCTATAATATTTCTACTTTTTAGGTGTTATGAAGGGTAATGACTATGTAGCTAAGATTCTTATCTCAAGATAAGGGTTAAGGGTAAATGACAAAGTTATCTAAAACCATAGCAGTATATCTGCCTACTAAATATATCTACATTTTATATTTTCTTCCATTCCAACCCACTTTTCACATGGCACATAGGTGCCAAAGTGACTTCTTAAAATATAGGTCTTATTTTCATATTCCTACACAATAAAATTCAATGGTTTTCTATTTCATTGAGGATTCAAACCTTTCATAATCTTTATAGACTTATACCATATTATCCCCATTCACAAACATTGGCTTTATTCCACACACACAAAGTACCATTAGATTGTAACTTCCTTAAAGGCAAGGACTGACTTCTTTAAAACTTGTATTTTATCCCCAATGCCTAGCACAGTGCCTGGAATTTAATAGGAGCTTAATAAATGTGTGATTAAATGATAATTATCTGAGTGACTGACATCTTTTGGGGGGAAATGATGTAAATTGTGTCCCTTTAACCTTTGGGGTGAATCCTGAAACAGTCCCATTTTGCCACAAGCCTTAGTTTTCTTCAATGAGAAGCTATAGAGCTTCTCATCTATCTCTAGGCATCCCCAGAGATGGAGAGATAACAAAAGATTCCCTGATTAAGGGGGACTTTTGTCAGAGAATGCAAAAATTCATTTCAGGCATCCCTGAGAGAGAATTTTGCCTGGTTGTGGAGCTCCAACAATCCAAATTTTCTTGGGAATTTGGATTATCCTAGCTATAGAATGGACAAGAAGGAAAGGCTTTAATGTCTTCTTAGGGATTCCCAGTCAGGGAACCAAATAATGATGTGTGAGAATTGGGGTGGGAGATCCCCTCTTTCCCCAGCTCCCAGGTTCTATGCGAAAGAATTCACTAACCTGAAATCTGTGTGGTAAAAAGGGATTCCTTTCCACTGAGAAGATAGTTTAAGAAGGCAGTTTTCTTACTGGGAAGGGAATATAGCAAAGGTGGGTTACACTGAGAAGAAGATATCTTCACCAGTGGGCATGATCTTGTTTAGGACATCTGCGAAGATTTGGGATTCAGAATTGTCTTTTATTAGCTGTCTGAGGCTTGGGGCTTCAATTCAATTCAAAATTGAATGACATTACTTAATTGAGAGTTTGAGCCATTCAGAGTTGTTTATGTCCCAGGCCTAGATTTCCAATTGAAAAGAGATTACTTATCTTGGGAGTTTCCCTTGTGAACAGAAGAGAGTGGCTCCTCCCAAGAGGCTAGGAGAGTTTGAGACCCTGAATCACCCTTCTTTCACAGATTAAAGGGGGCACAGTGTCAGGGTCCCCTCAAAGGTTAAAGGGGACGCAATTTACATCAATAACACTTTATCTCTTATCTCTATCTCCTCTCCCCAAGTACTGGTTTTACTCTTTTTGTCTTCCTTCTCCCCCTTCTCCTCTTCCTTCTTCTTTATCATACATACATGTTTTACTTGCTAGACTGTAAGCTGTCTGATACTTTGTTTCTCTTTATATAGAGTTTCACATAAAATAGGCATTTACTAAGTGCTTCTTAATTCTTAAGTGCTTCTTAATTAATTAATTCTTAATTCTTTCTTGCTTGTGATTAACATTTGGTGAGGTGGTTCCTTTACTTCTCTGTGAAGATATTTGTGATGCAATTTTTTTTAGTAGCCAAGAATTTTATTTTTTTTTAATATTTTTTTATTATAGCTTTTTATTTACAAGTTATATGCATGGGTTATTTTATAGCATTGATAATTGCCAAATCTTTTGTTCCAATTTTTCCCCGCCTTTCCTCCCCTCCTTTCCCCCCCACCCAAGGCAGGTTGACCAATACATGTTAAATATGTTAAAGTATAAATTAAATACAAAATAAGTATACATGTCCAAACAGTTATTTTGCTGTACAAAAAGAGTCGGACTTTGAAATGTTGTACAATTAGCCTGTGAAGGAAATAAAAAATGCAGGCGAATAAAAATAGAGGGATTGGGAATTCAATGTAATGGTTCATATTCATCTCCCAGAGTTCTTTCGCTGGGTGTAGCTGGTTCAGTTCATTCCTGCTCCATTGGAACTGATTTAGTTTGTGATGCATTTTTAAGAGTAAGTTTTAGAAGATTCTGGGAACAAGGAAACCAGAGAATCTATCATACAGTTGTTGAAAACCAAAAGTAATAATTTGAGGGGTTTTAAAATAACAAACTGACCATTGTTAATACCCTGTAGAAGAAGTCGCAAATATGAAATTCTTCTGAAGGATCTTATGCCTCTTTTTTTCCTCTTCTCCACTGCCTTATGATTCTGAGTGCTCCTATACTTTTCTGGGTGTGGCTGGAAGGCACAGTACAGACTGTGCTAGATGTAGAGTCTTTCTGCCTTGAAATTAAATTTCACATCCCTCACTTACTGGCGTGTGTTAAACTTTTTGAATTCAGATTTCTTATCTCTAGAATGGCGATTATAGTGATTACATCACAGGATTTAACATGAGACTCAAATGAGTGAATATATGCAAAATGTTTTAGAAACCTTAAAGATCTCCATAAATATGAGCCATTATTATTACCCTAGTCAATTCAAAGTTCTTTATCAAGTTTTCCAAATTTTCAAATTATTCTTTCTTTCTTTCTTTTTTTACTCCATCCAAATACCCATTGACTAATAGATGATATATTAGCTATTATTATAATTAAATTATATGACTGACCAATGGAGGCATTTGCATCTCTAAAGAGTAGCTAATGAATGTAAGTCTCTAATTAGTGGAACTTGTTAGTGAGATGATTTTGAAAGAAGGCAGTTTCTGGGATTCCTTGCCTACTCCAGAGAGCAGCAGCAAGAGCACTAATTAAGAGTCAAGGGACTTGGCTTTGTATCCTAGATCTATCATTTGGGTACTTTTGGGGAAGTCATAATTTCTTCTAGATTCAATTTTCTTCTATGTAAAAGGGAGGTTTAGACTGCATGGTTTCTAATATCCTTATTACCCTAAATCAATGATCCTATGATCTTTTCCCCCAAACTAATTTGTCAGAGAATACAATTCATTACCTCATCATTATTACTTTGCACACCAAGTTCCATCACCTTCTTTCTTCTATTCCTTTACCTTTTTAAGTGACTCTTTTCTCTCTAATAAAATTTGGAGTTATGGCTACTAGATAGCCAGTTTGGCTTGGCATGGGAAATACTCAAAGCTGAGAAGTAAGCATTGTAGAACTGAAGGTCTCTTGATGGTTTGGCTTTCAAATAAAAAGGAAAAAAAGATATCTAGGAAACATGTCAATTGATTAGAGTTATAGTTGTGAGATTGTAAATTCATCCATTACTTCCATCTCACTCAGAACTAAATAAAATAAAATTAGTTTCTTTAATTTTAATTTGTTAAATTTTGCACACTTAGGGATCTTGTTAGCTTAGTGATGGCACCCTTTTGGTAATAAGGCTAATGGGACATAAAACTCCTGATCATTACCATGTCTAACTGTGCATTTCCCTCAAAACAAATAAACAAACAAACAAACAAAAGCAAATCTTTGATTTTTAATTTTCTTTTGTTAATGTTTCTTTCTTTTCCTTCCTTTCTTCTTTCTTTCCTTTCCTTTCCTTTTTTCTTTCTTTTCTTTCCTTTTCTTTCTCTTTCTTTTCTTTTTTTCAAGTTATCAGTGGAGCTTTGAAAGGTTCGTCATTTAAGACTCTAGATTAGGAATGTACTAAAGAGTAGATAAGTCTTTAGTTTGACTTTTCCAAAACGATGAGACAGCTCTTCTTAAATACTTTTGTGAAGAGAACAAAGAAATTTTGGACTGATGGATCCTGGAATTTAATTTTGGTATTTTGATTTAAAAAGTACCTTGGGACATTTAGGAGGATAGGGTATCAAAGACTAGTTTTTAAGAACTTTCTCCTCTGGCCCCATCTTTGAGTATGATTTTATTTTCCTTTAATATTTTTCTTCTAATTTTAATTTATTGAAGTAAATACAGAGTAAGAAAAAAAAGAGAATAGAAAAAGAAAGACAGAAAAATAAAATTAAAAAATACAAAATAAAAAATTGTCATGTGCCCAACAGAATATAAGAGGATTAAAAATATACAACAACACATTTCCATTTCTAGAAAGCATATATGATAATAGATGAAATTATATTCATGAGTGTCCATCTTTTTTTTTTTTTTTTTTTTTTTTGCTTCCTTGTAGGTTCTTTTGTTCTCTGAGCACTTTTTTTACTTTATTCTGTTTTCCCCTTTCATCCCTGCCACCTTTCCTAAGCAGGGTACAGATGAGCACAGATATATTTACACACACACACACACACACACACACACACACACATTCACAGTCCCACACACACATGTGTACATCTATATGCACAGATACATAGACCTACATGCATCCATACCCACATATACTCAGACCACATATATATGTAAACATTTACCCATATGTAAACATGCATCTAAAACAATAAT
Organism: Sarcophilus harrisii; assembly: GCF_902635505.1. Classification (NCBI taxonomy): domain Eukaryota; kingdom Metazoa; phylum Chordata; class Mammalia; order Dasyuromorphia; family Dasyuridae; genus Sarcophilus; species Sarcophilus harrisii. Next base: position 496,712,525 of record NC_045426.1, on the reverse strand, counting down.
ATGGCTGACATATAATATAGATTTCTTTTTTGATTGAATCTTTAAGTTTGACTCTAAGACCAATGATTGTTAGCCCTACTTTTTTCCCTAGCAAATTCTACTCCTGATCTTTGTTGTACTATTTGTGCATATCTCTTCTTTCCAATTCTTGCTAATTCTTCTACTTTAATTCTGCTCTTAAATTTGCCTTGCTATTACTTAACCTTTTCCCACCCATGAATCACTCCCTTATCTTCCCCACCCATCCTTTCCTTTCTTTTCTTTTTAATTCTGTTCCCAGTAATCTATAAATCTTATCCTGCTCTGATTAATCTAAACACTCTTCTGTACCCCCACCTTATCTTACGATACTCCACCTCTTTATCCCTTTCCCCTTCTGCCCATCTTGTCCCACTACCATCACTTTATATACCCTTCTGAACTTTACCTCATCCTTTAACCCTTGCCTATTAATGTACAGACCTTATTCTATTCCCTCCTCCCATTATTCCCCCCTTATTTATAGATTTTGGAGGGTGCCATATCCCTCATCTTATATATGTAATATTGCCTATTTAACCCATTTTGTATATAAATACATTTTCAGAACTACAAGCCCTTCTCTCCTCTTCAAATGCTTCTGTGTTTAGTCTTCCTCTGTATCTCATTTGTATAATATAATTACTATTTTTAATCTTTTCCTAGTCAATTTTGCTTTTTAGCATCAGATCATACTCAACTCTGCCCCAATTTTTCTTTGAACCACCCAATTACTGATGTCAATCTTAAACATATAGTATATATTCCATGTTAAAAACATAAACAATTTGTCCAAGTTCCGTGAAATCAATTTTAGATATTGGCTCTTTTTTTCTATTAAGTTCAACTTTGGTTGAAAGAAAGTCTTGAAAATCTGCAAGTTTGTTGAATGTCCATTTTTCAAATTTGATATTATGGATAATTTTGTTGGTATAATATTTTTGGTTGCAGGACTAGTTCTTTTGATTGAATTACAAGATTCCAGGACTTGTGGTGTTTTATTGTATTGCTGATAATCCTGTACAATTTTAATTGAAGCTTCAGCATATTTGAATTATATTTTTTGTTATTTATTTTATTAATAATTTATTAAATAATCTATTATATGTAATATATAATATATTATTTTATTATATTTATTATTTAATAATAAATAATAATTATTATAATTATATAATGAATATATCATATTATATGTAATAAAATAGTATAATTATTTGTTTTATTAATAATTTAATTTTTTCAGAGTTTTTATAGTACTTTTTGAAAATGCTATGCATAATTTGTAAACACCAATCTTTGTGAAAAATTTTGAAAAGCTATTCTACAACAGTCAGGTTTTCTCAAAAGTTAAACTGGTTACCAGTCTAATAGAAATTTCAAAATAGTGAAAAATTTCATTAACTTTTAAACATACTTATTTCTCCAACAATAAATAGCTTATTTTTATTTCATAGAGCATGAAATGTTTACTTATGGAATAATACAATTTTATTCATCTACAGAAGTCGTCTAATATTACATTATAATGTAGAAATGGGTTCTAGAAGGTGATATCAGTAGAATGTGGACCCAGGCAGATTCTGCCAGTCTGTAATGTAATAGTATATATATATATAGGTTATGGGGCTAGTGATAAATTGAGGGAATGATTATAGCCTGAGGTCTAAGATATAAATCCTTTGTTCAATCAAACATTCTAATGATTAAGAGGGAATGGTTATAACCTGAAACAGAATAACTGAAGTAGAACAATTAGGGAAACTGGGTCAGGACATTAAAAGGGAACTGCGGCACAACAAGTGGAAAGATTATCCACATGGGGTGGCTAATTTAAATGTATAGAAATAAGAATTTCACTAAATTGTACTAGTGATCAGTGGAATCAGTAAGGTGAGTAGATGGAAGTTGGAGTAGGTTTTGGATCAATGCAAAGAACGTATTTGACTATTAGAGCTGCCCTGAAATTGAACACATTGCCACATGAGATAAGGAGATTCTCCACCACTGGAGATCTTTAAAAGGTTGGATGGCCCATTGGTTTAGGATGTTGTAGCAAGGATTTGTGTTCCACAATGGAATTGAAAAAGCTAACCTTTTAGACAAATTTTAAACAAGGTTGTGCTAGAACCAGATTGTACCAGCTCATGAGAGCTGATTGCTCTATTTTCAGTTATCTTTTTCTAAATTCATACCTCATAAAATGGCAAATACTACACACTGGACTTGATATATTGTTTTTTTATTTGTCTAGACTTCAGAGAGTAATAGAAAAATGTTAATAATGCAGATCAACTGAAAACACTAACTGATAGCTGGTTGTTAAACATTTATTAGCATGCCCTCTTTTGAACTCTCAGCTTAGAACTCTAGAGTTTTGATATGTCTCTGTCTTTGTTAGGTTTGGACATTTCAAGGAATCTTAAGCCAAATACAAGGGTTTACTGACCAATACACAAACCACGTGGTTGTACTTGCAGCTAACTCATAAAAGAAGGATCTGGCTGAATCTTGAAGAAAACTAGGGAAGCTAAGAGGTAGAGATGAAAAGGGAGAACATTGTATACATGAAGGACCAGTGCAAATGCATGGAGTTAGGAGATATGGTGTCAAGGAACAGTAAAGTAGGGCAGTATGGTTAGATCAGAGTGTGCAAGGGAAATAACATGCAAGAAGAATAGAAAAAATAGGATGTGTGTAGTGAGGTTGTGAAGAGCTTTAAATGGCAAAACAGAGGATTTTAAATTTAGTCTCTGAGATAAGAGGAAACCACTAGATTTTATTACATAGAAGGCTCACAAGGTCAGATTTGCACTTTAGAAAAATTACTGGCTCTTGAGTGAGAGGCTTGGGGAGAGACTTGAGACAGGAAAACCAATGAGAAAGCTATTCTAATAGTCTAAGAGGCAAGGAAGACTAAGTAGAGGTAGTAATTGAGTGGATGTGAGAGGTTTTATAAAGAAAAAATGATAACTTTTATCAATAGACTCAATATATAAATTGAATTTAAGTGAGGCGTTAACTTGAATTAACTGGGAGCCTGGGTAACTAAGAAAATAACAAGGCCCTCAATAGTAAGAAGAAAGTTGGGAATAAAGATGGGTTTGTAGGATTAAAGTTTTCTTTTGTATATATGGAATTTGAAATATCTATGGTTTATCTACATTGACATGCTTAAAAGTCAGTTGATGACTGGGAAAAGCGGAACTGGAGTTAAGGAGAGAGAAGAGAACTGAATATATGGAACTGGGAATCATTCAGAGAGTAGTAACTGAACCCATAGTAGCTGGTGGAGTCATCAAACAAGATAGCATGCAAGAGAAAGAGAAGAGGGCCCAGCACACTCATGGCTAGTAAAGAACCAGTAAAAGAATTCTGAGAAGCAGTCAGATTGAAGGAGAACTAGGACATTCAGTCAAGAATGATGATTGAAAAGAGCTCATTAGATTTGGCAATTTAGAGATCACTGGTGATATATCACTTCTACCCATGTCCCTATTTCTGCTTCCTGTTTTATAAAGAATGTTTCATTTTCTGTCAGTGAGCATTTGCAGAGTTTGTTCCTTGTGCCTGGAATGTACATTATCTTCACCGAATGCCTTACAGAATCCCTTGCTTTTTTCAAAACTCAGTTTTTCACCACCCTCTTTGTGAAACTTTCCTAATCCCCATATGCCTTCTTGTACTTCCCTCAGAAATTAACCTTTCATTTCCTTTGCATATATTTTGTACATACTCTTATTTTACACATATTGTTTCTCCCAATAGACTATAAGAATCTTGAGGGCAAAGGCTGTTCTATTTTATCTCTATATCCTAAGCATCTAGCAAATGTTTAGCACAGAGGTTTAACAAACATTTGTTGCTTGATCCTGGGAAAGTGATCTGAATAGAATACACACATTAGGAGGATTTTGGGTTTCATAGCAGAATAAATAAATGGGGTAAGCAAAGTTCTGATTCTTTTTGAGTCAGAATTATAGTTGGTCACCAGCTATACCTATCTACATGTGGCCCTTTCTTCTCTGGAGGCAGAAGTTTATCCAAACATTCTCCATCACTCCATCACTTGTAAGTCTCTCACAGTTACTATATTACATAAACTGAGAGAACTGAAATCATAAAACCCATCCTGTTTTGTAGAACTTGTTTCCATTTAATTTGATACAAAGCAGAAAAAGTAATTTCTTGGCTTCACAGCAAAACCAATATTCAACAAGCATTTATACTTCACTAACTCTTGATTACTTTGCTAACCATAGAATAAAAAAGCTTTTAGGATGAAAATTTCTTAGTTTTTCAAATGAATGGAATTTTTCTAAAACATAACTATTAATGTTATGCCACAGTTCCCTTTTAATGTCCTGACCCAGTTTCTCCAATTGTCTTATTTAGTTACTCTGCCTCAGGTTATAACCTTTCCCTCTTAAATGGTTGATGAGATGAAGATTTTATATCTTTAGGTTATAGACATTCCTCCATTGTGTCATCCTAGGTGCTTCCCCCCATTAGGTTATCCCCATCCAGGTACCTTCCCCATTATGTCATTGTTCTTGCTATCCTATAAAAATCTTGCTGTCCCAATACTCAGTCTAGATTCTTTGAGAAGATAGTCTCATTCAGCCCTGGGACCAATCATGGATCCATCTCTCCATTTAATAAACCATTAAATTGGTCTCTAATCTCTGTCTTGCTCAGTTTTTCTGGCATTACATTATGTAACATTACAAATAGGAAGTAGGTGGTACAGAAGAATAATTCGCTTAAAACGAAGATGTGAATTAAAATCTTGCCTTGGAACTCATTGGTTGAGTGATTTTGGACAATCTCAACCTGTTTTTTCATATGCAAAATGAGAAGGTTGGATTGAATTGATTCTATTTTTTTTTTTTTTTTTTGCTTATAATAATAGCTTTTTATTTTTCAAAATACATGCAAAGATAGTTTTCAGCATTCACCCTTGCAAAACCTTGTGTTCCATTTTTTTTTCTCCCTCTCTTCCCCTCTCCCCCCTCTCCTAGACAGCAAGTAATCCAATATAGGTTAAATTGTGCAATTGAATAGATTCTAGAATCATTTCCAGCTCTAAATCTATGCCTTTATGAGCTTTTGGTAGAATAATTCTGCATAATGCCACAAGAGGGCATCAGAAAGTATGATAGAATGGAAAGATTTTGGAATTTGGTTTTAATTCCAGCTCTGACTCTGTGTGCCTTTAGCCCTGTGGACCTCAGTTTCCTTAGCATTAAAGTAAAGAGATTGGACTAGATGATCTCTAATGTTCACTTTAACCCTCAATCTTTGTTCCTATAAAGTTCAATGTTTTCATAAAAAGACATATAAAAATCGAACCATCATTTGTTTCCAGAGTACACATTCCAGTAACTAGAACGTGACCATTATGTAGCCATGACAGATTTCTCTACAAGACATTGCTACTGCATATTCTGACTTGGGAAAGTGCAAAGCATGGACTTTAAAGTCCAAAATATTCAAATGTCCAGTAACTTCCTAGAATAAGCTAACTCTGTCTAGAGTCCAGATCCCAAAACTCAATCTGTCATAGCATTAAATTGAAAATTGCTGCTTAATTTCATTTTTTGATACATTGGTTCTCTTTTGCAACCAACTCTTAGTTCTCTTCAGGATTCATAGCAAGTACTCTTGATCCATAATTCTACTTGATACTCATTGGGAGGTCTGAACTTTTGTACACCCCAGCTCCAAAAATGTAAGAAATCATGTCAGTCTCAGTGGAAAGCATCAGACATTATTTTTTTGCAAATAAATGTGAATGGCTTTCCCCAACCGTTAAATGATCCAAAATTAAAGTCATTTCTAATCATATAAAAATGCTCTAAATCACTACTGATGAGAGAAATACAAATTAATAAAACTCCGGTTTTATTATGAGAGGTTCATACCTCTCAGATTGGTTAAGGTAACATAATAACGCTAAATGTTGGAGAAGATGTGAGAGAACTGGGACACTAATACATTATTTGTGGAATTGTGAACTGATCCAACCATTCTGGAGAGAAATCTGGAACTATGACTAAAGACCTATCAACTCTGCATATTCTCTGATCCAGCAGTGTTACTGCTGGACCTATATTCCCATCATAAAAAAGGGAAAAGGAACCACATGTGCAAAAATGTTTATAGCAGCCCTTTTTGTACTGGCAAGGAACTGGAAACTGAGTAGTTGCCTATCAGTTGAATAATGACTGAATAAGTTATGGTATATGAATATTATGGAATATTATTGTTCTGTAAGAAACAACCAGTAGGATGATTTCAGAAAAGCCTGGAGAGACTTACATGAACTGATGCTAAGTGAAATGAGTAACCAAATGAGTAACCAAGACAACATTGCACACTGCAACAAGAAGATTATATGATGATCTGCAGTAATGGACAAGACTCTTTTCAAGAATGATGTGTTTCAGGGCAATTCTAATAGCATGTGATGGAGAGAACCATGTGCACCCTGAGATAGAACTATAGGGACTAAGTGTGGATCATAACATAGTATTTACACCCTTTTTGTTGTTTTTGCTTGCTTGTTCTTTTTTCATTTTTTCCCCTTTGATCTGATTTTTCTTTGTACAGTATGATAAATGTGGAAATATGTTTAGAATAATTACATATGTTTGACCTGTATTGGATTATTTGCTGTCAAGGGAAAGGTAGTGGAGAGGGAAAGGGACAAATTTGAAACACAAGCTTTTGCAAGGGGGAGTGCTGAAAATTAATTTTGCATGTATTTTGCAAAAATAAAAATCTATTATTTAAAAAATAATTATGGACGATTGACATTTACCTGGAAATAATTGGTGGTTAGACAAAAAAAGAGAAGGGAAAGCCATTTGGGGAGGTAGAGAAACTGAGGCTGCCAGAAGTTAAGTGACTTTCCCAGAGTCATAGAGCTAGTAAGTGAATTTAGGTCTTCTTGAATCCAATACCAGCATTCTATCTCTTGTGCGACTTAACTTTCTCAGTAAGGTAAGAAAAAAGCCTCTCTTGGCTGTTCCCAATGCTTGTGTGTGTAGTATGTAGTCTTAATTTGTATGGGCCAGGAAGATTAAAAAAGAAAAAAAGTTTACATTTTAAAAGAATCTGCCTCTTGTCACCAGTTTTTAAATTTTACTGTAGTCCTTTCATAATAAACTATAGGGTTAAGGAAGCAGGAGCCAGGTGAAGCAATATTTAAGTCAAGAAACTAAGACATAAAAAATTTTTTATATTTTAGGTTAGGGAACAGTGTTTAGCTAAAAAGAAGCAATTTGCAATTTCTTATTTTGAATAAAATTTAGTTGTTAGTTTAAAAATGTTTTAATTTAGTGAATAAAAATAATATCCTTCATCATTTAGTATATAGTAATGTTCTCCTTTAAAAAGCACAATTCCCTAGATGCCCTGATGAAACACATACCTATTAAAGCAATGCTCAGCTGACAGGAAGAGAACTCATTTCACATATATATACAGCCTTCACAGGCTCACTTTCACATAGTGAAAGTCACACCTTGCTAGGATGTATGAATAGCACAGGCAGTTGCCATGACAGTAGAAGCTTCTGGCATTCAGTGGCAGTCAGACCCACCCTAGAATTGCTAATGGCAAAGGTAGTTGTTGAGAAACCTGGAGTGGAAAGAATTAGGGCATGTGAATGTACTGCAGAGGAAGAGCAGTAGCTTTGGCAGAACCACAGAAAGGGAGATCTTACCAGTTGATAGTCTTTTCCAACAGGGTCAATATACTGTTTCTGGTAATCAGATTTAAATGCTGATCAGGCCCCTTTGTCTCTGGATCATTGGTAAGGCAAGTCATTGGAGCAAAGAAGCAGTATGAAGTTATTGACAAAAGTTCATGCAAGATGAAAAATTCTAGGGAAATCTTACCCCATGATTGTCTTAAAATTCAATTTCTTTTTATCCAGTAGGTATCTCCTCTGGAGGATTTGTTCCTAGAAAAATCTATCTTTGTATTCGTGGGAAGACCGGCACCCCTTGGAAGGTAATTCATTGTATGAGGTTTAGCTGTGGATGTGGGTCTCTCCTTAAGGAAGCAAGGGAGGATGAATTATGCCAGATTAAATTGATATTTTAAAGTATGCCTCCATTTGTTTTAATTTCGACAGAGTGATGCCCAAAGAATAAAGACATAGGATAGCAGAAAGCTACTTGGCAGGAAAGACCTATTGTATGAGTTTAATTTTAAAAATTATTTAAAATAAACAATAAATTTAATAAAAAATAAAAAATAAATTAATAAATAATAAAAAATATTTTTTAAAAAAAGTAGCATCTGGATCTTAAAGGAGGGAAAGGGACTCATATGTGCAAAACTGTTTGTGGCAGCCCTCTTTATAGTGGCAAGAAATTGGAAACCGAGTGGATGCCCATCAATTGGAGAATGGCTGAATAAATTGTGGTATATGAATATTATGGAATATTATTATTCAGTAAGAAACAATGAGCAGGATGATTTCAGAGAGACCTACATGAAATGATGCTGAGTGAAATGAGCAGAAACAGGAGATCATTGTACATAGCAATGAGAAGACTATAAGACGATCAATTCTGATGGACGTGGCTCTCTTCAACAATGACATGATTCAAACCATTTCCACTTGTGTAGTGACAAAGAGAGCCATCTACACCCAGAGAGAGAACTGTGGGAACAGAGTGTGGACCACAACAAAGCATTCTCAATCTCTCTGTTATTTGTTTGCATTTTGTTTTCTTTCTCAGTTTTTCTTTTTCTTCCTTCTTGATCTGATTTCTCATGTACAACAAGAGAACTATAAATATGTATACAGATATTGGCTTTAACATGTATTAAAATATATTGCACTACCTGCCATCTAGGGGAGGGAGAGGGAGGGAAGGAGGGAAAAATTTGGAACAGAAGATTTTGCAAGGGTCAATGTTGGAAAAATTACCCATGCATATATTTTGTAAATAAAAAGCTTTAATAAAAAAAAAATAGCATCTGAGTAACATTGTTGCCTAATTGTTCAGCTTGCAGAGAACTAAAATTAGAAAGTATTTTTTAATATAGATTGCTTTCAGATCAATCCTATACTTGATGATTTAACAACATAAATTCAGGTTTTAATATTTATATTTATCTAATTTCAGGGCAGTTGGGTGGCACAATGAGATAGGGTGCTGAACTTGGAGTAAGGAAGACACTTTAGCTGTATGATCCTGAGCAAGTCATTTAATCCTATTTGCCTTAGTTTCCTCTTCTGTAGAGTGAGGTGGAAAAGGAAATGACAAACCACTCTCATATCTTTACCAAGAAAACTTCAGATGGGCTCACAGAGTTGAACACCCCTGAAATGATTAAAACAACAGCAACAACAAATCTAATTTCAGCTAGTTGACCTATTTAAGTCAAATAAAATCTTTTTGAAATCCCATTTGGTTAATAGATTTGTGAAATTAGAATTTCATAAGTATAGCTTCTATATCTTCAAGTCATTGATAAAAATATTTAAACAATTTCATGGTGTACTGGGAAGAACTCTAGATCTGAAGTCAGAATACTGGGTTGGAAATTTCAGTTTTGCTACCTGTTTAACTTCAGTCAGGTTTCTTAACATTTTTGCATCTCAATTTTAGTCTGTGCAGTGAAGAGGCTGGAAGAGATCATTTCTGTGGTTTCATCTAGCTATGGAAGCTATTATTTGATAAAAGGACAGAGCCCTGCGACACTCCACTAGAGACCATTCCTGAATGGGCATTGATTAACCAGTTGCTTTTGAGCACATTTACTTAATCAGCTTTAGCTCACTTTAATGTCTTCTATACTTTATATTCATTCATATTTAGAAGAAAGTCCTGATGAACTTTATCAGAGGCATGCAAAATCAATACATCAAATATAACTATAACATTTTCCTAATATGTGAATTTGGTATATATTAAGAATGAAATGTGATTAATTTGGAATAATTCATTTCTAGTAAAAGTATACTAGCTCCTAATGATCACATTTTCCTCTCAACTTAAATGTTCCCAAGCTTCCATGTAAAAAATCTTTTCAAGATTTTTGCCAAATGTCTATTTGCAGGATAAGGTCACTAAGCATCAAGGTCACTGTAAAGATTAGATAGACGAAGATCTTGCTTACATGGAGCTTAAGGTGGGAAGAAGGAATGATGATACATACACACATAAATACAACCAATAATAAATGAAAAGTATATGAGAAGTTCCAGCAAAATGTGAGGTTCAGGGCAAGTAAAAATTAGAATTTCTCCAGTCGTCTGGCATCCCTCTTGTTCTACATTTTGTCTTGGGAAAAAAACATAAACCATGGTAATTAAATATTATATAAAAGTCCTTTTGCTTCCTGGGTAGGTAATTGATACAGGTGTAGGCATGGGAATGGATTTAAAGTTGCCAGGTGCTCTCTATCTCTTTCCATATCTTTTAAACATTTTTCTACATCTTCTATTTGCAAGATTACTTTCTTTAGTGGAAAATGAGTTGAATAGTTTTGCTTTTTCTCTGAATAATATTTATAAAGTGCCTAACACAAAGGCTAACACATAGTAGACATTTAAATACAAAAAAATTACTCTTTTTCACCCATCAATCAATGAGATGGTATTTTATTTGCCCCAAACACTTTACTTGTATCATCCTGATTCATCTTTTCCCCCTGAACATAGCTAAAAATAAAAGAAAATTAAACAGTACTCAGCACCCTTTTAAAGGATGAATTTAAGCTTCCTTTGCCCCTTTTAAGGCAAGCCTCAATTTATTTGATCTTCTTAATTTCAGGTTTCTTTTCTGTATTTATTTTTTACTCCCTTTTATTTTTTATATGCATTTTTTTTAATAACAAACTCAGTAAGAGAGTTCCATTTGCAACTTCATTTTCCTTTAAATCTCATACTCACTTTCTTCACTATGATTATTCATTATTCTATAAATAGAATTTCATCTCTTGAGTTATACTCTCTCCTAACCTTTTCAGGTATGGGAGCATATCATGCTTCCTTTTAGGGTCTATTCTTGGAACTGTAATTTTTTTTCCTGTCTTAAAAGATAAATCTGCTTTCTTCACATCTAGGTACATGTGTGACTATGCTTAAGATTCTTTTAGTTTTACATTTTTCATGAATACTGAAATTCTCACAAATTCTAGTTACTTCTACTTAACTGCCTAATCTTTTTAGCTGCTCAAAGTGAAATCCAGATGTTCTTTCTCTCATTTTTTCTTTTACTTTCTCTGTAGCACATGTTTTTAGCAGATGTTTGCATATTTGAAATCTTTCATCACCACTCTATTCTGTTTCTTTGCATATTTGAGCTTTCCATCTGATCATTTTGACAATTTACATGAAAACAGCCATGTATCTAAGCTAACCTTGGTTTGCTAGGATGGTTGTGATTCTTATCAGAAATAGAATTTATCTTTTGTCTGGAAACTCTATTATTAAACCCTATTAATGGGTGTGGAAGTGACTGATTCATATCTACCTATTTTTGTTCACAATTTGAATTAATGTGCTAAATATTTCTTGATAATTTCTGAGCAACAATTAGGGTAGATCAATTTATATTGACCACTCTATTTTGAACTCTTGTTGCATTTATTGTCTGTATCATCCATTCTCACTCTCAGCTAAGAACCATTAACTTTTTAGAGAAGAAGACATCAGTGTTCAGCTCCATTACTTCACAGAGAAAAAAAAAGAATGTCCTTTATCATTCATTAGAGTAAAGAAGAGGCAATGCCTTTTAAGATGAAGTCAGGAAGATCAACTGGAACTGAGAAAAGTATGTAAAGATGAAAGCCATGTTGAGAGTAATATGACTTTAAAGGCTTTTAGGGATTGATTTTCAGCATACATTAAAGAGGAGAAGATTCTAAAACAACAGAAAAGATCACTTCTCAATATACTTTTTTTATCATTTGTTTTCCACTTTTCTTTCCTAAATACGCTTGATAATGTTATCTCCAACTTATTTAAACCAGCCATACATCTTTACACTGTCCCTCAGGGCACCTAACATTTTTATTCTTTTGAGATTGTGTTGTTGCATGTATCACTCATAGAATATTAATGAGAAAATATTGTCATTACAAAAAATGTTTTGGTAGGAAAGATTGGCTTGGGAACACCAGAAGCACTCTGTGATGTTCCCTGAGGGACAATGGAAAGATGTATGGCTGGTTTAAGTAAGTTGCAGCACATTATCTGTGATGATTTTGGTGTGAAAAGTGGTATGAAAAACATTATGATGTATGTTCATGGTATACACATAGACTGAGGGTGAGAAAAAATGGAAGGCTAGATTTGTACATTGATTCCCACAATATATTTAAAGACCCTTTGTAAATAATTTTAGTAAGGCATAGGATGAGAAGGAAAGAAATATTTGTGAGTGAAAAGAAGGTTTAAGTTTTAATTATTTTGGGCATGTTCTGTTTTCTCAATGAAATGAGTATCTTCTTTAGGTCATGGGCCATATATTACACATACACGCGTATGTATTTCTTATACACATGTATTTCTTATATTGCTATATGTATATTCTAGGAACAAAAGTGTTGCTAAATACTTGTTGAGTTACATTGAAGACTATCTCGAAAACAGTTTTGGATTGGTCCAAGTAAATGTCAAAGTTTTTTCTATTTCATTCCTAGGATATTTTTAAATAGCATGACATGGGAACTAATTATGATACCAGGCACTATGGTGCAGAGATAAGAGCCCTGACCTTGGAGATTACAGGATGTGAGCAGAAATCTTGGTACTGTTGAATATTATCTGGATGACCTTGGACAAAAACCTCTCTGGTTCTTATTTTCTTCATCTGTAAAATGAAGGTATTGGATTAGATGATACCTAAATTCTGTTTTAGGTCTCTTATTTTATATGCTAATTTTCTGGATTAGAGAGAGTAAGGAAGTCAGGCTAACAGATAAATTTGCAATGCATAAATGGATTTAATTTAAAAGATGAAAACTATTGTAACAGGTGAAAAAAATCTTCAAATAAGCCAAAATACTCACAAATCTGCAAAATTTACCTTTATCTCACTCATGTTTACCAGTGTCAAACATCTATTTCCCATATTACTCATGTATAATACAGACATCTGTGTACAGCAAGTATATTTATTTACATCAGGTAATTATTACCAAGATTTAACAAAAAGTTAATAAAGAGAACATTAAATTATTATGACTTAGCTCTACTAATGAATTTTGTCAAAATATTTTGGATATATTATGTAAGGTCCAACAAACAGGCTGTGGACTGAACTTGGTATAATAATAATCTTTTGCACTCAGGATGATATCACCTTCTGGAAAAGCATATTACTTGGACTAACCCCAGGTGACCATTGAGAGATTTAGTTCCCCCTATTTCCCAGAGCCATCTATCATAGTCATAATCCCTATTCCTTGTCACAACAGGTACTGTGCTCTTATTCCCATCACAGAACTCTGATTCTGTGTCCTGAAAAGAAGGCACAATCACACAAGACATGAGACAATACTGTTCCCACAGGGCCCATGGGAACAGTTACTCAGGACCTAAAAATGATTATGTCATAATCCAGCACACTTGTGGTATTAAAAAACCTATCTTTGGATCAGCATTGTTAAGAACTCCTTAGGAAGGGGAGGCTTCTGTTTGCAAAATCATCTCCCTTACTTTGAAAGTAATGTGACCATGTTGGAATTTAAGCCAATTTTCTTTGACCTCAAATCCAATGCTTTATCCACTTAACCATATTGTTACTTTTTTTTTTTTTTTTTTTTTTTTTTTAGCATTCTGTCCCATTTCTGGATTTTTATTGCTCCATTGTCATAAATGAATGAATTAAAGGAAGAAATAGCATTTATTAAGTGTTTATGGCAAATACTTAATGAAATATTATTATTTCTAGAAATAATAATAATTATAGCTAGCATGGTATTTAGCTTTGAAAAGGCTACAGGTCTGGACTAAAGTGGAGGAAGAATTAATGCGTGACTTTTTGCTCACAGATTGTTTTGTACTCACTGCATCTTCTGAGGCTGAGATGCAACAGAATTTAGATCAATTTTCTGCTACTTGTGTTAATTTTAGCTTACCAATGAGCAAAAACAAAACAGAGGTTCTTTACAGCCAATACCACACCATCCCTATGTAAAACCATTAGTTGCAGCAAATGGAGAAATTTTGAATGCTGTGTTTAAGTTTGCTTACCTTTGCTGTATATTTTCCAGGGATGATGATGAGGTTGACACACACATTTCCTGAGTTAGCTTAGTTTGGGAGACTCCAAAGGAAAGGGTGTGAGAAAAGAGGGATTAGGCTGTCTATTAAACTGAAGATCTGGAGACTATATCTGTGAAACCTGGACAATATATCACCACCATGCAGGGAAATTTAATCATGTCCATTTGAATTATCTTAGGAAAATTCTGAAATTCACTTGGCAAGATGAGATACTGAACCCTGAGGTTCTTTCTCCGGCTGATTTGCCAAGCATTCAAACTCTTCTGTATAAAGCACAATTCTGTTGGACTAGTCACATTGTTCAAATATCAAAAGTATGTTTGCCTAAAAGACTGTTGCATGAAGAATTCACACAAGGCAAGTGCTCACATAGAGGTCTGAAAAAGCATTACAAGGACACTCTAATGGTCTCTCTGAAGAACTTTGGAATAAATTGTGAGACAAGGGAAAAACTAGCTCAGTATGGTATACCTGCCTTAAAGATGGCATTGTGTTCTATGAACAAAACAAAATTGGATGACTTCAAAGGAAATGTGAGATATGCAAATTTAGAGACATCTTTATCCCAAATCCTTATATAGACTATTTGTGCCTGACCTGTGGTACAGTTCCTGAACTCATTTTGGTTTGATCATCCACAGATAGACAGTGATGTAATTTTGGTCCTCTTCAAGAACAGAGCTACAACAACCAGCCAATCAACCAACCATGTGTCAGGTACTGTGCTAAGTATTTTACAACAAATTTAATTTTTACAGCAACTTATACATATTTTATACTTGAGAAAATTGAGGCAAATAGGTTAAATGACTTACCCAAAATCACCCACCTAAGAGTCTCAGATCAGATTTGAATTTAGGTCTTCCTGAGTCTAGGTCTAGTGATCTATCCATTATGTCATCTAGCTGCTGAAAGACAAAAATACAAGAAGAAAAATATTCCTGGGTCTCAAGGAGCTTATGTTCTAATGGAGGAGGAATAGAAGCGAAGGAAAGAGCTTTAGTCCTAAAGGCAGTAGTGAGTTGTTGTTGAGTGAGGCAGTAGTATGTATAGTATATAGTAGAATATATAGATACATCTCATCCAACAAAATGTCAGAATTGATTTGATCCTGCTTTCAGACTTACAAGGGAGAAAAGTTAGATAGACATTCTGGAAATGAAAAAGTTGAAACCCACAGTTAATTGGTTTCTATCGTGGGATATAAGGTATTTAGTGAAGCTATAAAGATATTTGGAAACTAGAAAGTCATTTCTTGGATCTCTCAATATTAAATTGTAGCTTTTGTGACAAAGAAACCCTCTTTCTCCTCTCTAAGGAAGTGAATACTCAGAAAAAAGTTGCTAAGTTCTCATATATTTCCTATCAACATTTGTTAGCATGACTTTACCCATTCTCAACTCCAATAGAGAAATTCCCTGGACACAAGTTACATTTTGGCAGAACCTAATTAATAGGAAATAAAGCCCATAGACAGGAAATAGCAGATAGAAGAAAAATGCCTCCAATATATTTCATAGGTTGGATCAAAAGCACCTAATTAAGAACTGACAATAGATAACATTTCTCTAGACTATTACTAGATGTTTTGCAATTTGTGGTTTTATTGTAATGTTCATTCTAGAAATATCAATCATTCTATCAGTCACTAAATATCTATTAAGCAATTACTTTGTGCCAGGCACTGTGCTAAATAATTATCTTCTATTAAGCACCTCCTGTGTGTCATGTATTAGAGCTACAAGAACAAAAATTAATAAACCCTTGGTTTATTAAGGACTTCATGGAGTAGCCAATATGTACATTTATAGGTACAAACAAGAAGATGCAAAATAGATGCCAGGTGACTCTTTTGTAAGGGGAATAGGAAAATCAGAAGTTTTCATGTAGAAGATGGTGTACCTGAGAATGATGGGTACTAGGCTTTCTCCTATATAGGCAGGAATTTTCTTTTACTATAGGGCTTTTGTGCTACTTTTGACTCTTCAGTCAGTATCCTGCCTGTTTCATTGATTTTGGTGGCAAATGATCTTTTTATTCTTTAGGAAAAGCAATATGGAACTGCATCTTCTGCTCAGTCTATGTGTTCTATGTTGAAAGTTATCTCTAGCTTGAGGCTACAAGGTCTCCAGATATAGTGATAGAATTCCATTATGTGGGATAAAATTGGGGCATCACCCTGAGAGAACAGGTGGTAAATTGGATGCTGTGCTTTTGTGTTTACGGGGATGAAATAATTATCCCTGTTTTAATGGAGAGTAGCATAAGACAGCTTCTTTGGGAAGTGTAACAATTAATGTTATATATATATATTTTTTTAAAGCAAATGTTATCAAGTCTAAAATTGGATCCTACCTGGCTACAACAACTCAGTTTATAATTGGTGAACCAGGTTTTAAAAACTGTATGAGGCAATAAGAATGTCTATGTGTGGGCCAGGTACCTAGCCAGATAAATCTCATCATGTAGAAAAATCAGCATTGAGCAATCTCCTATTACCACATTTATAAAATGGGATGTGGAATCTGAAGACAATTTAGAGCAAATCCAAGTTTGCTGGGCTGTTGTTGTCAGGTTGTATGCTTGGCCATGGTTTCATTTACTAATGATTGTGTTCTAGTAAGTGAATTTTCTTGCTTATTCAGTTGCTTTTGCATTTGGAATTTTAGCCATTTCTGTATTTCCCTTTTCCTTAAGAATCTAGTTTAATATATTTATGTTTAAACATAAACATTCCCCTGGGTAACAAAAAATGGCATGAATGGTAAAAAAAAAAAAAAAAGACATTTGGTTCCCAGATTAATGGGAAGGAACTTTTGTAGCACCTGACTGACAATAGTCAAATCAACTTATATTTTTATCAAGTGTCTGCTATTAACGAAAGACTACATAGTGTAATGGAAAAAGCAGACCTTGGAGTCAAGAATGACTGTTTTAAGTTTTGTATCTGACATACTAGTTCTATATGACTTTACACAGATCATTTAAATTCTTGTTCAATTTCTTTTTCTAAAATGGGACTGTTTAAGTAATTTATTTCCTTCTCTATTAACCTGGGCAATCTATATTTTTGTAAGTATTCATTCATTTCACTTAGATTACAGATTTATTGTCATACAGTTGAGCAAAATAGTTCCTAATTATTGCTCTGTTTTCTTCTTCATTGGTGGAAAGTTTACCCTTTTCATTTTGATACTAACAATTTGATTTTTTTCCTTTTTCTAATCAACTTAATTAAAGGTTTATCTACTTTGTTGGTTTGTTTCATAAAAACAACTTTTAGTTTTGCTTATTAGTTCATAGTTTTGTTACTTTTATTTTATTAATCTCCACTTTTGTTTTCACTATTTCAAATTTGGTACTTGGGGTTTTAAAATTTGCTCTTTTTCTAGCTTTTTTAATTGCATGCCCTATTCATTGATCCTCTCTTTCTCTCTTTTATGCAAGTAAGCATCTAGAGATACAAAATTTCCCTTAAGAACTATTTTGCCTGAATCCAATAAATTTTGGTATGTTGTCTCATTATTGTCATTCTCTTGGATAAAATTATGGATTGTGTCTATGATTTGTTGTTTCACCCACTCATTCTTTAGGATTAGATTTTTTTCGTTTCCAATTAATTTTTGGTCTATTTTTCCCTATCCCTTTATTACATATAATTTTTATTGCATCATGACCTGAAAAAGAGGCATTTACTAATACTGCTTTTCTGCATTTGATTTTGAGGTTTTTATATCCTAATACATTGTCAATTTTTGTGTAGGTTACATCTACTGCTGAGAAAAAAGTATATCCTTTCTGTCTCCATTCAATTTTCTGCAAAGGTCTATCATATTTATTTTTTCTAAAATTCTATTTGCCTTCTTAACTTTTTCTTGTTTATTTTGTAGTGGGTTGATGTATCTAGTTCTGATAATGGTTGAGATTCCCCTACTTTTGTGGGGATCTCAACTTCTCCTCTAGGAACTTGGATGCTATATCATTTGTTGCATATATGTTTATTACTGATATTGCTTCATTATCCATGGTATACTTTAGCAACATATAGTTTCCTTCCTTATGTCTTTTAATTAGATGTATTTTTACTTTTACTTTATTAGAGATCAGGATCACTACCCTTGACTTTTTCTACTTTAGCTTCTTCAGTTAGCCTTTTTATCTCCTTTTTATCAAAAGTATTTGGCCAACTGAATTTTTTTTTATTTTTGTTTTTTTTTTTAAATTTAATAGCCTTTTATTTACAGGATATATGCATGGGTAACTTTACAGCATTAACAATTGCCAAACCTTTTGTTCCAATTTTTTACCTCTTACCCCCCACCCCCTCCCCCAGATGGCAGGATAACCAGTAGATGTTAAGTACATTAAAATATAAATCAGATACACAATAAGTATACATGACCAAAACGTTATTTTGCTGTACAAAAAGAATCAGACTCTGAAATATTGTACAATTAGCTTGTGAAGGAAATAAAAAATGCAGCTAGGCATAAATAGAGGGATTGGGAATTTAATGTAATGGTTTTTAGTCATCTCCCAGAGTTCTTTCTCTGGGCATAGCTGGTTCAGTTCATTACTGCTCCATTGGAAATGATTTGGTTGATCTCCTTGCTGAGGATGGCCAGGTCCATCAGAACTGGTCATCATATAGTATTGTTGTTGAAGTATATAATGATCTCCTGGTCCTGCTCATTTCACTCAGCATCAGTTCGTGTAAGTCTCTCCAGGCCTTTCTGAAATCATCCTGTTGGTCATTTCTTACAGAACAGTAATATTCCATAATATTCATATGCCACAATTTATTCAGCCATTCTCCAACTGATGAACATCCATTCAGTTTCCAGTTTCTAGCCACTACAAAAAGGGCTGCCACAAACATTCGTGCACATACAGGTCCCTTTCCCTTCTTTATAATCTCTTTGGGATATAATCCCAGTAGTAACACTGCTGGATCAAAGGGTATGCACAGTTTGATAACTTTTTGAGCATAGTTCCAAACTACTCTCCAAAATGATTGGATTTGTTCACAACTCCACCAACAATGCATCAATGTCTCAGTTTTCCCGCATCCCGGATCTCCAACAATCATCATTATTTTTTCCTGTCATCTTAGCCAATCTGACAGGTGTGTAGTGGTATCTTAGAGTTGTCTTAATTTGCATTTCTCTGATTAATAATGACTTAGAGCATCTTTTCATATGACTAGAAATAGTTTCAATTTCTTCATCTGAGAATTGTCTGTTCATATCCTTTGACCATTTTTCAATTGGAGAATGGCTTGATTTTTTATAAATTAGAGTTAATTCTCTATATATTTTGGAAATGAGGCCTTTATCAGAACCTTTGACTGTAAAAATATTTTCCCAGTTTATTGCTTCCCTTCTAATCTTGTCTGCATTAGTTTTGTTTGTACAAAAACTTTTCAGTTTGGTATAATCGAAATTTTCTATTTTGTGATCAGTAATGATCTCTAGTTCTTCTTTGGTCATAAAGACCTTCCCCTTCCACAGGTCTGAGAGGTAAACTATCCTGTGTTCCTCTAATTTATTAATAATTTCATTCTTTATGCCTAGGTCATGAACCCATTTTGACTTTATCTTGGGGTACGGTGTTAAGTATGGATCTCAATGCCTAGTTTCTGCCATATTAGTTACAAAGAGAAATTCCATTTAAAGTAACTACTGATAATATAAAATATTTAGGAATCTATCTTCCAAGGGAAAATCAGAAACTTTATGAGCAAAATTACAGACCACTTTTCACACAAATTAAGTCTGATTTAACCAATTGGAAAATATTAAATGCTCTTGGATTGGGCGAGCAAATATAATAAAGATGACAAAATTACCTAAACTAATCTATTTATTTAGCGCTATACCAATCAGACTCCCAAAAAGCTATTTTAATGACCTAGAAAAAATAACAACAAAATTCATATGGAAAAACAAAGGTCAAGAATTTCAAGGGAATTAATGAAAAAAAAAATCAAATGAAGGTGGCTTAGCTGTACCAGATCTAAAATTATATTATAGAGCAGCAGTTACCAAAACTATTTGGTATTGGCTAAGGAATAGATTAGTTGATCAGTGGAATAGGTTAGGTTCAAGGGATAAAACAGTCAACAAATATAGCAACCTAGTCTTTGACAAACCCAAAGACCCCAGATTTTGGGATAAGAACTTACTGTTTGATAAAAATTGCTGGGAAAATTGGCCAACTGAATTTTTAAAGGAGTTGCTTTGTTCATTGGATATTTTTTCCATTTCAGAAAGTCTGTTTTTGAAGTTGTTATCTTTTCCCATTTCATCAACACTATTCTTTAAGGAGTGATTTTCTTCAGATAATTTCTGTGTTTCCTTTTCCAGAGCTCTCATTTTCTTTCCCCATTTGTCTTCTAACTCTCTTCTAAGATCCTTTTTGAATTCTTCCAAGAGAGTCTTATGAGATGGAGAGCAGCTTATTGATCACCCTTTGGGGCTTCATCTGGAGATGTTTTGCTTTTAATGTCTTCAGTCTTAAGAATCTGAAGTCTGTTCTTTCCTGTCTCCTGAGCATTTTTAAATTGAGGTCTGCTCTTAGGATAAAAGGAAGATTGTCGCAACTTTCCTCTATAGGCAACACTGGCTTTGTGCTGCTCTGGGGCTAGTGCTGATGACTTCCTTCCTGTGATGGGTGGATATGGCCAAGTTCCCCAATATTCTGGGGTTCGGGGGCTCACTATTTGCCTTCTTTAGTTGTATTGGAGGTCTCACAGCTAGTCTGCTGATCCACTGGCTTCTGAACCAGCACAGAATAGCAAACACTGCTGTTTGAGGAAGCCTCTCTGCCCCAGATCTTCCTGCACTGCACATGTGCTGGCCTGCAATCCATACCCTTCCCATGCCAGATTGAGACAAACATCTTCTGCTGGAGATGTGTTACACTTCAAATATTTGTGTGCTATGTCACTTCAAAACCTTTTCAAAGGCTTGATCTGGTATTGATCTGAGGAAAGCCAAGAACTCAGACAAAGATCTGTCTCTTCAGCACATATAATATGAGAACATTATTCCTGGTCTGGGTCATTCATTATTCACTTATAACCTTCCAATGATATTACTCAAGGCTCCATTCTGGACCTTCTTTGGTCTCTAACTTCTCTAATTAAATGTCATCATTTCCTATGTATTCAGTTATCATATTTATGCAGGTGATTCTCAAATCAGATATATCTCTGGTCCTTTTTTCTTGTTCTCCAGTTCCTACATCATCAGTTGTCTGAACAGATCTTATTTGTATGTGGATTTTTTTCAGGTTCTGTCCTCTCCTCCTGCCTTGTTAGACTATGAATCCCCCAAGAACAGGCACTGTTCTTAGACTTTCATGTATAACACTTAACACAGTGCCTGGCAAATTGTAGGCACTTAATAAAAATTTATTGACAATTATAAGCATCTTATACGTATGTTTAAAATGTAATTTATTATCCTTCTCCTCCAAATCTACCCTTATTTTGAAATTTTCCATTTTCTGTGAAAGGTATTTTCATCTCTATGTTCAGCCAAGTTTTCAATGAGTTAGGAAGCTTTTGCAATGGACTGGGTAAGAGGTTAGAAATCTTGCAAGGATGTATCTACCACAGTTCCCATGTCTTTGTTTCAGGCCTTTGTCACCTCTTACTTGGTCTATTGCAATAGTTTCCTTATTGGTCTCTCTTCTTCATGGGTCTAATTCATATTCAACCCAGATGACAAAGTGATAACCATAACCCTAAAGCACAGATCTGGCCATCTCATTTCCATGCTCAGGAAGCTCCAGTGGGTCCCTTTAAGATAAAATATAAATGCTTTAGCCTTTAACTCTTTCAAAGGCTTCACAGTCTGGCCTCAGGCTATTATATATGATTATCTTTACATTCCACATTCCAGCCTATAAGGCCTATTTGTTATTTCTTATACTCAACATCTCCACCTCTGTACCTTCTGCATTTTGCTATTATTTGTGCCTGGAATGCATGTTCTCTTTTCCTCTGTCTTGTAGGAACTCTGTCTTTCTTTGAAACTCAGCTCAAGTATCACCTGGTACATGAAGTCTTCTCTGATGCTGCCAGTTATTAGTGGGATCTCTAGAAACTGCTTTGTATTTATGTTTTATATGTTTTGTTTTAACTTATTGGCTAACTTGTTTCTCCTTCAATAAAATGCAAATTTCCTAAGAACTGAGATTTTTTTTTGTTAGTCTTTGAGTCCAGAACACCTAGTAGAGTAAGTCTTAATGAATGCTTATTGAATTGAATATAAGGATATATAAGACATAGTTGTGTACTCAAGGAAGTTAAAAACAAATTGACAAGTAAAAGGTTTATTTGCAAAAAGTTAAAATAATAATAATAATGATAATTACAAAGAAAATTAAAAATTCAGTACAAATTGTAAGGCACCACTAATTCACTGCCAGATAAATCATCCAGACAGAAAGTGCTTTAGGAGCTTAGGAGAGAGAGAGAGAGAGATCCATTGGATTGGAATGGACGGAGAGACTTCAAAAAAGAGTTGGGGTTTAAATTCAACCTTGAAGCATGGGTAGTATTTGAACAAGGAGAGGGAATTTGTATTTTATTTAATGTCCAAACTGATATTGCAAACTTATTAAAAAAAAACCCTTCTAACTTTATATTCATATTTTATGATTTAAGTATTAATATTTTATTAGACTATTTCAATTTCCCTTCTAAATATATGATATTAAAAGATTTATTGCATTATTAAGTATGATTTCTTTATATTGTGGACTGAAGGATTTTTTTTCCTCAGAGAAGGGTATGTCTTTTTTTTTTTTTTTTTTAAATAATGAAAGCCAGTGGGAAAGAAGAAGCCTCAATCTCTCTCTCTCTTTCTCTCTCTCTCTCTCTCTCTCTCTCTCTCTCTCTCTCTCTCTCTCTTTTATCTTTCTCCTCTGTCTGTCTCTGTAAAGTGACTTATATTTGTAACTGATCTACGTGCTTCTGTATTTTATTAGCATCCAGTAATTAAGTTTCTAAGTACTCTTTTTAAGGGGAAATATAGAGAAGGCTCCAGATGCTTTTAGGACTGAAAGGTTTGTGTGAAAAAAATGATTCCAGTGCCTTGTTCATATTGAAACTCATACACAAATTAGAAGTTTAATAGTAGACATCTAATTGGAACAGTGCTAGATTAAGGGTAGACCAAATGGAAAAAATAGGCAATTATTGAGACTTTGTTTGTAGGTGGGTTGAAAGCAAATTCTATCTTTCTAGCCAAACATCTGTAGTTTACATCCAGAGGGCCTTTTTCTGTTTGGAGAAATTGAACTTTACAGAGTCTTTTGGATTCAGGCTGAGGTTTAGTTAAAAAGATGTGGAGAACATATTGCACAAACACAAGGGGAATATATTTTGCTTTAATTTTCATATCTGCTTCTAAGTCCTTCTGTGAATCCTCTTATATGGTAGCTTTATTTTCTCCTTATGAAGGCTGGTTTTCTTTTTCCTATTGAAGAATATAGTATCAAAGTTTTCATAGGAATAGCTGGAAAATAGCCAAGATAAGAGCAAAATATGTTAGTGAACTGCTGAAGAGGACTAAGGTAGGGTAGAAAAGAAAGAGATGATCTAAGGATAGAGTGGGATGGAGACCAACAAATCCTTTCAATGAATAGGTTTCCTAAGAGTACCGTAAAATGAGGGGGGGGGGGGGAATTTTGAATTTAAGAATACTTGGAAAGAGGACAGTGGTATGGCAACCTTTATAGAAATGATTAAAAGAAAGAAAAAGATTGCCAGAAAGTCAGTAAGTTCTGGCACCTTATTTCTAGTTTTTGGGGAGTTCAGAGAAAAGTAAAATAAAAGCATTATACAATCAATAAAGACTTTATATACCTCCTTAACTTCTTTATTGTTTATTTTGTGGTTCAATTTATCTAGTTCTGATGGAGCAAAGTTGGAATCCTCTAATAGTATAGTTTTGCTGTCTATTTCTTCCTGCAGCTCTCTTAATTTCTCCTCTATGAATGTGTATGCTATACCACTTGGTGCATATATGTTCAGTATTGATATTACTTCATTATCTATGGTATACTTTAGCAAGATGTAGTTTCATTATCTCTTTTAATTAGATCTGTTTTTGCTTTTGTTTGATCTGAGATCAGGATTGCTATCCCTGCTTTTTTTATTTCAGCTGAAGCACAGTTTATTCTGTTCCAGACTTTTACCTTTACTCTGTATGTATCACTCTGCTTTAAATATGTTTCTTGTAAACAACATTTTATAGGACTCAGGCTTTTAATCCAGTCTGCTATCCACTTCGATTTTATGGGAGAGTTCATCCCATTCATATTCACAATTAAAATTACTGTGTATTTCCTGCCATCTTATTTTCCCCAAAGTACACTTTTCTCTTTCCTTTCCCTTTATCTTTCCTCACCAGTATTTTGCTTCTGACCATCACCTCCCTTAATCTGCCCTCCTATTTTACAGCCTCTTCCCCTTTCTTATGGCTTTTCCCTTTTACTTCTGTTCTTTCTTTTATTAGCCTTCCCTTTTCCTTTCCCCTTTCTCCTCCAACTTCCCTATAGGATGAGACAAGTTTCTGTATCAATAGAAATATATCTGATATTCTCTTTCTGAGTCAAATCTGATAAGATTAAGATTCACACAATCCTCACATCCCCCTCCCCTTTCTCTCAACTGTAATAGATCTTTTTTGCCTTTTCAGATGATAATTTACTCTATTTTACCTCCCCTTTCCTATTCTTCCAAGACAATCCTTTTCCCTGTATTTTTTTTTTTTAATATATCATCCCAGTACAGTCAAATCATACCTTTACCCTCTAAATGTATTCCCAACAAAGATACAGTTCTCAAAAGTTAAACATGACTTCTTTCCATATAGGAAGGTAAACATTTTAACTTTTAAAAAACACAGGTTTTTTTCTTTCCTTTTTATCTTTTTTGATTCTCTTGAATTCTGTATTTGAAGATCAAAATCACTGTTCAGCAGACCCAGCCATTCTGGAGAGCAGTTTGGAACTATGCTCAAAAAGTTATCCAACTGTGTATACCCTTTGATCCAGCAGTGTTTCTACTGGTCTTATATCTCAGAGAGATCTTAAAGGAGGGAAAGAGACCTGTATGTGCAAAAATGTTTGTGGCAGCCCTTTTTGTAGTGGCTAGAAACTGGAAATTGAGTGGATGTCCATCATTTGGAGAATGGCTGAATAAATTGTGGTATATGAATATTATGGAATATTATTGTTCTGTAAGAAACAACCAGCAGGACGATTTTAGTGAGGCCTGGGGAGACTTACATGAATTGATGCTAAGTGAAATGATCAGAACAAGGAGATTGTTGTACATGATAACAACAAGATTATAGTATTATCAATTCTGATGGATGTGGCTTTCCTCAACAATGAGATGATTAAGATCAGTTCCAATAATCTTGTGATGATGATAGAGCCATCTACATCCAGAGAGAAGACTGTGGACCACAATATAGCATTTTACTCTTTCTGTTGTTGTTTGCTTGCATTTTATTTTCTTTCTCAGTGCTTTTTCCTTCTTTAACCTGATTTTTCTTGTGCTGCTAGATAACTGTAGAAATATATTGGATTTAACATATTTTAACATATTTAACATATATTTTAACATTTTTAACAATACATATTTAATATCTATTGGATTACTTGCAATATAGGGGATGGAGTAGGGGAAAGGAGGGGAAAATTTGGAACACAAGATTTTGCAAGGGACAATGTTGGAAAATTACCCAGGCATATGTTTTGTAAATAAAAACCTTTAATTTAAAAAAAAAAGAAAAAAGAGAAAAGAATTTCTGTTCAGCTCTGGTCTTTTCATAAAAAATAAATGAAAATCCCCTGTTTCATTGAATGTTTATCTTTCCCCCTGAAAGATATTGCTTAATTTTGCTGGATAGTTGATTCTTGACTGCAATTCATGATCCTTTGCCCTCTAGAATATCATATTCCAGGCCCTTTGATCCTTTAAAGTGGAAGCTAGATTTTGGGTAATCCTGGTTGTAGCTCCTTGATATTTGAATTATTTCTTTCTGGATGCTTGCAGTATTATCTCCTTGATCTGATCATTCTGGACTTTAGCTACAAAATTCCTTGGAATTTTCATTTTGGGGTCTCTTTCAGGAGGTGATTGACAGATTCTTTCAATGGCTATTTCACTTTCTGGTTCTAGGACTTCAGGGCAGTTTTCGTTGATGATTTCTTGAAAGATATCTAGGCTCTTTTCTTCATTGTGATTTTCAGGGAGTCCGATAGTTCTTAGATCATCTCTTCTGGTTCTATTTTTCAGGTCAATTGTTTTTCCAATGAGGTATTTTACATTTTCTTCTATTTTTTACTTTTTTTTTCTTTTTGGACTGGAAATTAGTAAAGACTCAAAAAACTTTTTAGAAATTTTTACCTAAAATGTTCCAATTTATGTGAGATGTGAATCCTCTAAGAAAATAGCTTATGAAGAATTATCTTACTTAGTTCATAAATTCCTTCATTCATTCAACAAATATTTATCAAGCAACTACTACCTGCAGAAAACCACATCAAGGGAGATAGGAATTTTAGAGTTATAATCTAATAATTATACTACAGATTACACATGGCAAGTTACTCAGAATTGCTAGATCTAAGTAGATGAGATTCTGGTAATTAAGTATTGGATGAAAATTCATTTTATTATTATTATCATTATTACTTTGGCAGTCGGCGTTAAATGATTTGCTTAAGGTCACACAACTAGTAAGTGTCAGATGTCTGAGGCTAGATTTGAACTCAGGTCCTTCTAACTTAGGGTTAATGCTCTATTCCCTGCATCATCTAGCTACTCTTGATTTATATAATTTGTACTTAGGTAAAAAGCAAAATGGAGAACTTACAGGAATCAGTGATAGACTAGTAGCAGCTAACTTATGTTATCAAACTTAAAAATTTGGAAAGCACTTTAACATAACTAATCTCATTTGAACTTCACCTCAATCTTATGAGTTATTATTATTCCTATTTTACAGATGAGAAAACTGAAGATCCAAGAGGTTAAATTACTTGACCATGGCCATATAACTAGAAAGTGTTGGTGGTGGGATTCCAATCCAGTTCTTCCAAACTCCAGATGTAGATTCTATTTATTAATCCAGGCTGCTTCTTGGGAAATATATGAAATATAAATTGGCCTGTTAACCATAGGTAGAATTTGGATAGTCAATGAGGAAAAGGGAAAATAGTCGTGACAAGAAAAAAGACATGGAGACTGAAATGTAATAGTATATGTATAGGGATTCTGAAGAGATCACACTGACAGCATCCTGAAGACTATGGTTGAATAATTAAAATGGAGATAAAAATATGTAAAGAATAGAAATTAAGGCAGAAGAATTTGGACTTCAGAGAGTAGGCAATAAGAAGTTGTTCTATGTTCTTCTCTATGGAAATAGCACATAATAGCTGCTTCTACTAAATGCTTGTTTCATCCCTCAACTACCTTGTGGGTTTTTTGGTATCTATTCTTTACATTTATATTGATGTTGTTCAGTCATTGTTCGGTAATTGTGACCTCAGATGATGTTTTCTTGCAAAACTACTGGAATCGTATGCCATTTCTTCTCCAGCTCATTTTACAAATGAAGAAACTGAGATAAATAGGATTAAATTGCTTTCCCAGGGTCATACAACTATTAAATGTCTAAGGCCAGAATTGAACTCAGGAATATGAGTTTTTCTGACTCTAGGCCTGGCTCTCTATAAATTAAGCCACTAGCTATTTATTTATTTATTTACTATACTATAGTGTATAAATACTACATTTAGTATATACTTATATTCAGACACACAACCACATCATCCCTGATAACATATTACTCCTTGAGAGCAGGGATTATTTTATTTTTTCTTTCCTTTTCTCCAATGCCTAGCACAGTGTTTGTCACTTAATAAATCTGTGTAGATTGTTTAATTGGTGGTGGTTGATCTGAACTGATAAAAGCAACACAATAAATATGACACAAATTAAGTAATTCCTTTGTGATAGGCTATCGTAGTAGATTATGGGGGAGATACAAAATTTAGATGCGACACCATCTCTGCTGAGTATTTTTGAGCTTAGACTAGCACTAGAAAAGGGAAAGGAGGTAGTCTAATTAGATAATGAGAATTAAAGGTATAAGATGACATCAGATATGCCCAAAATATTAAATGAAAAGTTTCAAGAACATTAAGTAAAGGAATGTTGGAAAGTTCTGGGTGAAAATCAAGAAGATTTATAGGGCAAAAATAAAAATTGAGGGAGTGCTACCTTTGATGAAATCCCAGTTTCTCAAAATATTAAAAGAAAGTCTAAAGGTGGTTTAAAGAACCAGCGTGGCTAAATCAAGGGAGAAGAGAGAACCTGCAGTTTAGAGTAAACGATGCTAAAGATTTGGCACAAAAAATGAAGAGCAGGGGACAAATATTCAAAAGATTTCAGACTAGCACTTGATGACAGATAAGATGAAGACAAATACATTGATGCAAGGAATTTGTTCTCTGAAACATCTTCTAGAGAAAGTATTGGCCTCAGTTCACAGTCTGCTGAATTTTCTACCCTTTTCATATATTTCTCTATAAAGTTAATGACAATTGATTACTCAGAACGAAGATCTTGAGATATTTTAAGACCTTTAATCATTAAAAAAAACTTTAATAATGTTCAATATCCTGTGTTTACTGGATCAGGAAAATAGGCCCTAGCTCATTTTCAAAGGGGAAATTTTACCAACTAGGCTTGAAACAAAAAATTATTTTCTTTTACCCTAAAGTGCAGCTTCCCTTTCCTTCCTCGATTTTGCCAAGCTGATTCTGTAAACCACTTTAGACTTTCTTTTAATATTTTGATGAACTAGGATTTCATCAAAGGCAGCAACCTGTAAAACCTATAAAAACTAATTTTTACAGATCTCAGCTGTTATATGTCTTATAAATTTTCTTGATCCTCACCCAGGACTTTCCAATACTCCTTTACCTAATGCTCTAAAAACCTTTTTAAAAAATATCTTGGACATATCTGATGTTACCTGATACCTTTCATTTTCATTACCTAATTAGTGCACCTCCTTTCCTTTTTCTAGTGCTAGTCTAATCCCCAAAAATGCTCAGCAGAGTCATTCTTTGTTTCAAGCCTAGTTGTTGAAATTTTCCCTTTTTTCTGAAACAAAGAATGCTGGGGAAAAAAGACAGATAGCTACACACTTTAAGCTATGGAGCCCATACTTGTGCAAAATTATCCAGGCCTATTTAGAGATGTTAAGAAATAGCTTCAGGGCTGTTATTGATTGTGGAGCTGTTGGAAATTGGCCTGTGTGTGCCTAAGGGAGAATATCGAGATAGTATTATAAAAAAGCTTGAAGGATCACAATTTTAGAACTGCAAAAGGTCTCAGTGGATGGAATGCAGGACTTGGAGTTAAGATAGTCTTGCTCTTTCTTTCCTCAGACATTTACTGAATCTGTGACCATGAGAAAGTCACTTAAACTCTTTGAGCCTCAGTTTTGTGTAGTATAAACTCACAAGGATCTTGTGACAAAGAAAATAATGTGTAATATTGTTGCTGCTGCTGTGTAGTTAGTTGTGTCTGACTCTCTGTGACCCTGTGGACCATACTGTCCATGGAGTTTTCTTGGCAAAGATACTGGTTTTTTTTAAAATGCTATTTTTAAAATTTTTATTTTAAACATTCCCTTTTTCTTAATTTTTGAGTTCCAAATTGTCTCCAATTTCCTCTCTTTTGCCACTCCTCACCCAACAAGAAAAAAAACAAAATAATATCAGTCAATTATATACATGGGCTAACTTTCTTAGGAATTTAGTTCACAAGTCACAATGCCTCATGGCATCCTCATGATTAATTGTGAGTTCTACTAGGGAGCTTGTCTTTCTCCTTGTTAATTGCTAAAAACCTCTTTCCTTGCTAACTTCTCTTGGAATTTAACCCACTCTTACTAGTGTAATAAAATCTTTGACCCTTGACAAAAAAAAAAAAATTATACATGTGAAATCATGAAAGACATATGTTAATCTTTTTTTTTTTTTTTTTTTTTTTTTTTTTTAGAAAAGCAAAGAAAATAACGAGAAAATTTTTCTTTACTTTGAATTCAGACCTCATTAATTTCCTCTCTGAAAGTGGTTAGGAGTATTTCATTATGTAGTAATTTGATCATTGTCTTGATCAGATTGTATTGATCAAAGTAGTCAAGTGTTTTACAGTTACTCATTATTATAATATTGTTGTTATTATGCATGATAATCTCCTGGTACTTTTCACTTCACTTTGCATTAGTTCATATAGATCTTGCCATGTTTTTCATGTTTTCTCCCTCCATTCTCTAATTGATATGCATTCCTTGAATTTCCAGTTCTTTTCCACAACAAAAAGAACTGCTATAAATATTTTTGTAATACAAATCCGTTTTCTTTTTTAATTTAAATTTCTTAAGGTTACAGATTTAGTGTATTATTGCTGTATCAAAGAGGATGCATAGCTTTATAGTTTTTTGGGAATAGTTCCAGATTCTTCTCCAGAATGACTGGATCACTTTACAACTCTACTAACAGGTACTTAGAATGAAAGATGACATCAGAATATCAGATAACATCAAACAAGCCCAAAATATTAAAAGAAAAGTTCTGAGTATACCTATTTTTCTCATCTTTTTTAGCATTTGTCATTTCTGATAGGTGTGAGATGGTATTTCAGAATTGTTTTAATTTGCATTTTTTCTAATCTATAATGATTTAGAGCATTTTTCAGATGACTACAAATAGTTTTGATTTCTTCTGAAAACTGTCACTTCATATTCTTTAACCATTTATTTATTGGAAAATGATTATTTTTTTTAAAATAAATTTAACTCAGTTACATTTATATTTGAAAAATGAGATCCCTAGTAGAGAAACTTGCTATAAAAGTTTTTGCTTTTGTTTCATTGTCTATGGTATCTTTTCACAAAAACTAGTTTCCCTGATTCTCTTTTAATTGTCTATTTTTGAGTTTGCTTTGTCTAATACTTTTGAGTTTGCCACCCCCCCCCCTTTTTTTTTTAACTTCAGTTGAAGTAGATTCAATTCCAGCCCTTTGTTTTGACTCTGTCTGTGTCTTCCCCCCCCCCCCCCCCCAATGTTTATCTTCTAAAGAATGAACTATTGCATTCTGGTTTCTAACCCATTCTGCTATCTGCTTCTGTTTTATGGATAAGCTTATTCCATGTGCATTCATAGTTATGGCTACTAACTGTATGTTTCTCTCCATTCTATTTTCTCCTATTTATCCTTCTTTCTTTGTTTTTATCTGTCCTTCCTTTAAAATTTCTTTTGCTACTAACCATTGTGTCCATTTAACTGCCTCTTCCCCTTTTTTCAACCTCTCCCTACACCATATCTCATATTCTCTTTCTCTTCTATTTCCCTATGGGATAAATTACATTTATATATACAATTTTGTGTGTGTGTGTGTGTGTGTGTGTGCAAATGGAAGTAGAATATATGCATATATATGAAAACACACACACAGCTGTGTATATAAATGTAGTGTGTGTGTATTTACATATATATGTATATGTTCTTCCCTCTTTGAACCAATTCTTATGAGTATGAAATTCAAGCATTGTTTTCTACCCCCACTTTCCATTTTCCCCTCCAACATAAAAATTCTTCTTTGCAAATTTATTTTATGTGAGAAAAATGTTCCCATTCCCCTTCCCCTTCTCCCAGTGCATCCCTCTTTCCCACGAATTGTTTTTATGTTAGTCACTCCAACATAATTGACTGATTCTCATGCTTTCTGTCTATGTAGACTCTTTCTGTTTTAATGATGATAAAATTTTTAGGAATTACCTATCTTCTTCCTATATAAGAATATAAACATTTTAACTTTATTAAGCCTTTTATTCATATTTACCTTTTTTATGATCCCTTGAATCTTGTGTTTGAATGTCAGATTTTCTATTCAGCTCTTGTTTTTTTTTTTTTTTTTGAAGGAATGTTTGAAAGTCCTCTATTTCTTTTTTTCCCTATGAAGGATTATATTCAGTTTTGCCCATCTGCTATGTTCACAGCTAGTTTTAGAGGTCTGCAAGTTTTTGGTGCTTCCAAGATGGTGTGATGCAGGGATAGGTGTGGTCACCGCTCTCTTTGTTTGCCCACCTTGCCAGGAAGGTGCTCCTCCAAAGCTGCAATCTCTAGCTCTACTGTCCACCTTGGAACCATGACTCAGAGCCCTGCTCCTTTGTGACTAACCACAGGTGCTTCTCTCTGCCCTAGAATTGAACCGCCTCACTATGTATGGATGATAAAGTTTCCAACAATCCCAGCTGCATCCTATGCCAGCAAATAGTTCTATGTAATATGTCTGACCAGTTGTCTGGCCCCTTCCCATCTTTGAATTGAGTTCCCAAAGATGCTTCTGTTGCCTCTATTGTGGCTGCTTCCAAGGCCTACCATTGATGCTTCTGCTGTGCCTCAGGCCATTCTGGTGTCTCAGATCTCTTCTGCCAATCTTGTAAGTTGTCTTAGGCTGGAAAAATCTCATGATGATTTTTTTGTTGGCTTGCCACTCCAAAATTTGATTTGAGGAATGATTTTTAAAGTTTTGTTGGAGAATGTTAGGAAAGTTCAGATGGGTTACTGTCTATATTCTACCATTTTCAGTCTGCCTTCCCTAGATATTTTCATATACCTGTCCCTTTGTATTTATTCCTCTGAAAACTCATCTCCTTTGAACGTTGATAATTTGGAAAATGAAGACATATGGGTAGTGTAGGGGATAGAATGCTCCCTGGATTCAGAAAGCCCTGAGTTCAAATCCATCCTTTGACCCTTAATAAATGTGAGGTATCAGTTCCTTACTGTAAGATGAACTGGAGAAGGAAATGGAAAATCACTCCATTATCTTTGTCAAGAAAACCCAAATGGGATCACAAAGAGTCAGTTATGACTGAAAAATGACTAAACAACATCAACAAACAACAAATTGAATAATGATTTGTTTATCCCTTTTCATTAAATCTTTTTGACATTGTGTTGTCTGAGTTTATGATTTCTAGCCCAGCTTTCCTAAGTATAGCTGAAGTACAATAAATTTTGTTCTTGTCCCCTTTTCAACTCTATGTTTTGTTTTTGTATCTCCAGGACTGAGCACAAAGCCTTGCACAAAGTAGGTACTTAATGAATGCTTATTGAGTTGGATTGTTCAAAACTAAAAGAGATTATCTTTTTAGTCTCTTCCACCTGTGAGTTTCTGTGATTTTGTGATTTTATGTGATCCATCCTCAGTAAGGTGCTTTTGTTCACTTGACTAATTATGGGAAGAATCAAATAGGCTACAACACAGTAAAATTTAAAGTCAGGTAAAGGACAGGTTCCTGGGAAATTCCACAGGAGACATGTTTCTACACAACATCAAACCCTATGAAACAACCTTTGATAAGGAATTGACTGGCCATAAAACCCTGGGATTTGTAGTTTTCCTAGTTTGCAAAGAGAAGTTAATGTAGGATAAATCTCAGGTGGGCAGGTACAAAATATAGTGAGGGAATTTTTAGAATCCTAAATAAAATGAATCAAGGAGAATGAAGAGCTGGTGATTGGGTAGTAGTTATAGTAGTTATTCCACGGAATGGCATGCCTGTGGTAATCAGGATCTGCCACATCTGAAGTTCCCTTTTTCTAGACTATTAAACATAACTTTTAAGTGTACAAGTGAAGAGGTTTATGCTTGTTTGTGCTTTTGAATTATTGACGATCCCTGGATCATCAACTTCTGAAAGAAAAAAAGAAAAAAAAAAAAAAAAACAAGCCTTGAGGACAGTACTTATACCTGCCCCTTCCTCACATTAATTGTGCTTTTAAAAAATATTTGTTAAAGAATACTTTTGCTAGGTTTGATATTATTTCTCACAAATACTTCCTATTCACCCAGCCATTATCTTTTCTAGTGTCCTTTTGCATGTTTCATGATGGTACAGAGGAAACCACTTAAGGGAGAAGAATCTTTTGGAGATCAGAGCTGGGATTCCAGCCCCAGTTCATAGAAAATTGTTCTAACAGGGCCTAAGCATGAAGCATTCCATATGTAGACTTCTAATTGAGGCATTAATACAATTTCAGACCAAATTTTGTAAATCTGTTTCATAGACAAGAGTCTGAGTAATTAGATGTTACGTATGAACAACTATTCTGGATATAGTCTTTTAACCAGTTCCAAATTTGTCATTAAATGTATCCTAATTGAGTGTGCATTAAATTTGCACAAGAGATAGCTAACATCTCATCTGATTTCATTGTCTCACTCAACTAAACAATCTTATTTGGAGCTTTAGTAACTTGGATACTATATTTTTACTATATTTATACTTTTACTTTTAAACTTAATTGCCTGCCTTCCATTTTTTAAAATAAGACCTTTCCAAAGTTGACCAATGACATTTCTATAAATTTCTTTATTTCAGTCTTGTTCTTCATTAAAACAAAATGCTATCTATTTTCAGAAACTGAAGCTTTAAAACTCTAAACTCTAAACCTTATAACTCTAAACCAGAGAATACTGAAAATGTTGATTAACTGAATTCATTACATAAGCAGAATATTTTTGATTAATTGGATTTTTGATAAACTTCTAATTGGATATATGTTATTGAGAAAGCCTTTGATCATAGAACTGCCACTCACAGTCACAAATGGGCCATCTTATAGGTTACTCTGATCACTTTTTCTTACCCTCTCTTGCTTTAATAGCAAATTTCATGTGAACAAGTGCACATCTGTGATCTGAAGGAACAAATTATTTTATAAAGTAATAGCTAGCATTTACTTCATGATTTGATTGATGTTTGTCCTTCTTTTCAGAGAAGTGAATTGGATTTAAGTGAGGGAGGGTTGTGCAAAATCACCTGCCTCATTTTCCCCTCCAGAGCCTTCTGGGTCCAGCGGCCAGATATAGATCAAGACGACTAGAGATGGCTCTGGATGCAATGGGAGACCTGGGTATAAAGTTTGTGAAGAACTTTTCCTATGGTATTTCATTTGATTCTCACCACAACCTTGTGAGGTAGTTGCTATTATTATCTCCATTTTACAGGTCTTTTTGTCTCCAAGTCCAAGACTATTAACTGAGCCACCTACCTATATTTTATAACTTTCATAAGAGACTGGATCTGAAAAAAGCTGGAGCAAAACATGAAATTGCAGGTTCTGTCCAATACAAATTGATGTTACATAATCTCAACTGGGCTCTCAGTACTTCAAGGAATTTTTTTGATACCTACATAATTAACTCATCCCTACTCACCATAACAACTTTTCTAAACCTTTTCATTTATCTTCGAAATCTCCAATGGTTCCTCCTACCCCCACCTCTCAGCTGAGGATATTGCCTCATATTTTACTAGGAAAATCAAGATCATTTGATCATAACTTTCTCCTTTCTATTTCCTCCATGAAGAGATAGACCTTCTCTTTGTCAAGGCAAATCCCTCTATATGCAATGTGATCCTTTTCCATCTTTTCTTACTTGGCAAGTTGTATCCTCCTCTGTCAATTCTTTCTCTCATTTATCTTTAACTTTTTGTATTTATTGCATGTTTCCTTCCTTCCTTCAAATATACTACACTTCTGTGCCCCATCCTTAAGAAATCCTCACTTGATCCAGACATTTTTGATGGCTATGATCCTCAATCTCTCTTCTCTTTTGTGATCAGACTTATTGATAAGGCTTTTAATAATCCATTCCTCCACTTTTCTTTCCCCCCTTAATCCCTTTTTAACTCTGCAATTTGGCTTCTAATTTTATCATTCAACTGAAACTGCACTCTAGACAATTTCTAATGATTAATTAGTTTTGCCAAATTTAATTGCCTCTTCAATCTTTATCCTCTTGATCTCTGTATTGTTTGATATTATAAATCACCTTCTTCTCATTGATACCATATTTTTTATAGGTTTCCATTATACTTTCTTATATTAGTTCTCCTACCACATATCTGGTAACTTCTTGGTCTCTTTTTGTGGGATCTTCACTCAAGTGATGCTCTCTAACTGCAGACTATTCTCTCTCTCTGAGAACTCTTCTCTTCCCTTCTCCCTATATATTATTTTACTTGTTGATCTTATCAGATCCTATGGTTTCAGTCATCATCTCTAGGCTTACGATTCTCAGAACTACTTATCCAGGGCTATCCTCTCTTCTAGATTCACATCTCTAACTGCTCATTAGTCATCTTCAATTGGATGTCTAAAACTTATGTCAAAACTGAACTCATTATCTTTCTACGCACATTCTCCCCTTTTGCAAGCTTGCCTATTATTTTTAATGTTTAACCTTTCTCCCAGTCACCCAGACTCTCAACCTAGGAATTATTGTGATTCCTCATCTCTTTTACTTCCACTATTCAATCTATTGCTGAGGCCTATTGATTTTCCCTTCATAATATCACTTGCATATTCCTTCTGTCCTGTTGTTATAGGAGTTATTACTCCAGTGTGAGCTCTGACTACCTCAAGTCTGGACTACTTCAACAGCCTAATGGTTGGTCTCCCTGTCTTAAATTTCTCCTTATTCTATTTAATCTCCTTACTTGTCAAATTTTACTTCCTCAAGGTATAGATCCCATCAGTTATTAAACTCCTATGGCCCCTATCACTTCCAGGCTCAAATAATACAATCTTCATAATCTTATTTCCTTCTACCTTTCTGGTATTCTTATGTATTATATGTTCATGTACTATGCAACTTATTGACACTGGCTTCCTTGCTGTTTCTCAAATAAGGCATATTATCTTTCAACTCTAGGCATTTTCATTGGCCATTTCCCATGCCTGACTCTTCTTCCACATGTCTACCTCCTGATTTTCTTGTTTTTCAAGTTTAAGATAAAATCTCATCTTTTATGAGTTTTTCTTGATCTTTAATTCTAGCATCTTCTTTCATTTCATTGAATATTTCTAATTTATATTACATATATCTTATATATTCAATATATCTTACTTATCCATAGTTGTTTAACATGTTTTCTCCCTTGTTAGACTGTGTGTTCCTTGAAAGTAGGCACTGTCATTTGCTTTTATTTGTATCTTCAGTACTTAGCACTTAGGTCCTTAATTGTTTATTGATTATTTTTAATACTATTTGAATTTTATTAAATTTTTAAATAAATATATAAATAATTCTTCAAAGCTTATATTTAGCAGGTAATTAATTCAAATATCTCTTTATTGGCTGAAAGGTCTTAGACAGTAATAAAGTCAATAGTCCCTGCCAAGTGTGTGTCAGGATTAGGTATTTATGTGTCCATGGCAATATTTGGAAGTTACACTCTTCTTCATCTGGATATCACCTCAACCATGTCAACCAGAGGCTTTGTGTCTTTACTATAGCATGTACAACTTGACTTATTACATAATAAATCTCTGTGCCATGAGAGTAGAATTTTCTGGCATTAAAATATAGGCAGTTATCAAAACTGTTCCTTTTATACTGCTCTGTATATTACATCTTGGATGGCTATCTACTTTGACAATCCCTAGACTCTAATCTGGTGTCAAGAGAATTTAGATCAAATTGTCTTTTAGAAGATTCAAAATGCATTGTACGAGATAGTGGTAATTAAGGAAGATAGGCTCTAGCAATCTTGACAATAGTAGAAAAATCATTTATTTGTTCATCATTTTATAATGTCATATATTTTGAAATGAACTCCAGCCATATATAGCTATGCCATTTTAAGGGTCCCAGAGTGGCAAATTAAGTGGTCAAAGTATACAATCCCCTAAACATATATATTTGACATAATAATAGATTAATGGCATATTTGATGCTGTGTGTATATATATATATATATTTACCAATTACATATATTATATAAATATTGTAATGGTAATAATATCATTATATAAATTACACAATAAAACATAATAAACACATGCATAATAACTAAATGTATAACATATAATAATTATATAAGTATAATAAATATAATTTCAAGCTACATCTTAATTAGGAAGGAGAGGTGAGAGAAATTAGACACAATGCCACCAAACTACCCTAGAAGGTATACATTCCATTTCTTAGTTCTTTAAATGGAGGTGGGTGCTTAGTTGCTAACTTGTATTAATTAACTTTGAAATATAACATTCTTTTCAAATACCAAATAATAATTGCATGATTAGTTGCAGCCAATAGGTGGTCAACCTAAGTCTCCTCTGGTACAGATTGTGCTCAACTCTGCCATGTCTCTGGCAATTATCTGTCTATTGGAGGAAATAATGAAAGGGCAGACGATGCTGTGTGTGTGTCTGATTAAACTTTCCATTTTTTCCTTTTTTTTTTTCAGATATAATCTCTAGCTCTGAAATTTTGTCAGTTTGCTTCTTGAATACTTGTGAAATTTAGAGACTAGGTTGATAATATAACTCTCTTATGTATCTGCTATCTCTGGTTTGAATAAATGAGATGTGGCACTAGAATCTGAATAGAGAGAGGAGCTTATGGCTTCTTTAGAGAATGTACACTATTCATTTCTGAGTTACTCCTTCATTTATTATTGATTTTCATTGCTCGTTATTTGGTTTCCTGGTGAGTTTCACTAGTATTGTCTTGACTTCTTCATTCCCTGAAGCTCTACAATTCCCACTTCTGTAGTGAACAGATGTGAATTTCTTTAGCAATATCATTTTTTCTTTGTAAAGCCACAAATAATATTTCCAATTCACTTCTGATCTGTTGCATTTTTAAAGAAAAGAAATATTGTGCTAAAGCTAAAAGGGCTTTAAAACAATGCAACATGTATAATTTATTGTCAAGAAGGAGTTCCTAAAGCTATCTCTGGGATGGAAAAAAATATATCAGTAAAATTTTATTTTTTAAAAAGATTCCTTTAAAGAAACTCTGGATTGGAAACCATCCTACAATACAAGAATGAAAAGTAATAAACAAATGGCAGAGGGGGGCATTTCCCCTGCTTAATACAAGCTCTTTCTTAAACCATATTGCCAACGTTAAAAACAATGATGATCAAACCAGATTATACAAAATATTGATCAAAAAATAGAAATTATCAGGAAGATTATTTGAAATATGGGTCTGTATTTACTAATATCAATAATGATTTCATCTTAAATATATATTATGTATGCACTCCTATTATTAAGTCATTAATAATACAGTCATAATAATTAACTATACTTGAAAAACCAAGTGTTGTCAAAAATTATTCATATTGTATAATAAATTCATGCCTATATACTTAAAACATGGAAACAGAATTTTCTAAACTAGGCAAAAATCTTCCAAATAAAGAATCTTAGTGGGTTTGGAGGCTACTGCTGTAGCTACCCAAAATGCCTTATCTGTCATCTCCCCTCCCTTGAAACAGAATGATTAGAAAGCTTGGCCTGAAAGAAAGGATGAGAAATGTACCTCTTTCCTTTCATTGAAGGGGTAGGGAACTACAGGTATGAAAAATTGCATGTTCTGTCAGACACAGTCAATATTCCAGTTGGTTTTGCAGAACATTAAAAAAAAAATCTTTGTTGCAAGGGAAGGCTTCCTGAAGAGGAAAGAATATATTTGAAAATGAAGAAAAGCAAAAGGCACCAATCTGAAAAATAAACAGAGGAAAAATTAAAGTAATGGTTAGAATGATTGCATGTATGTATCCTATATCAGATTTCTTGCTGTCATAGAGAAGAAAGAGGTAAGGGAGAGAAAGATAAAATTTGGAGCTCAATTCTTTTAAAAATGAATGTTAAAAGTTGTCTTTACTTGGAAAAAATATTCGAATACAAAACTAAGTCCTCCTTCCCCCAATAAAGTAATGGCTAAAGTAGGAAATTTATTGAATTTCATATGGACTTTCATAAGAAGGGGCAGAATGATAGACAGAATCAAGAAGACCTAAATTCAAATTTTGCCTTGGGCATTTGAATTCCTAACTGTAGACCT
This sequence comes from Sarcophilus harrisii, assembly GCF_902635505.1. Classification (NCBI taxonomy): domain Eukaryota; kingdom Metazoa; phylum Chordata; class Mammalia; order Dasyuromorphia; family Dasyuridae; genus Sarcophilus; species Sarcophilus harrisii. The sequence continues at coordinate 496,672,260 of NC_045426.1, read as the reverse complement.
GCTGTTTTCACATGTATGCTATTGCCTTAGGAAAAGAAGGGACCTGAAGCTTTGTATCAACTTGATTATAAAAGGTTTGTGCAGCTCAGTTCCCTGCTGCATTTTAATACTTTCTTTGGGCAAGGAACAAAGTCAGTAAGTTCATGATGCTAAAGTTGCAAATTCTTCACTTTCTGTGAAGCTGCCCTTAGTGCTATAGCTATGGCTATGGGCTACATTGATAATTGCAGTTAGACGTCTTAAAATGTCTGATATTTAAAAAGGAAAATTGGTAAGGCATGAAGATAAATATGAAGATTAAGTTATCCCTATTTAAAAAGAGAAATAAGTCTAAAATTTTAATTAAAAGGACCAAACCTGGCTCAGAGATGAGAAAACATCTTTGCATAGTGGGGGGGGCCTATTGTCAGATTCATTTAACATGTTACTTTTTTCTCTTTTTGTTAGAAGGAATGACTCTCTAGAGAAGAGATGGCTATTAAAGTAAATTAAGATAATATAAAAGCAAAAGATTTGAACAAAGAAATTTTGAAAAACCATCACAAGCACAGATGGTTTTGCATACTTTGCTGACTCCAGTATGTTCCTGGTTGTAAATCACATCAGGGAAAATGTGGATACTTTAAGTAATCTTATGAGCAAGATATTGTTATCTAGGATATGTAGTATACTTGAGAATAGCTTAATTTCTAAGAATAGTGCTGACACATAAGTAGGTACATAATACATACTTGCTGGTTAGTAGGTTGAGCTATGAGAGTTGGGGAAAGTTGTACAGAAAGTAGTTAGCAGACCTAGGGTTCAAATCTTTCCCATTAGCAAGGAAAGCCAGAAGAGCAGTTACATGTCAAAGCACTAGGCTTGGAGTCAACAAGACCTGAATTCAGATCAGGAAAAAGAAAGGAGTTAATGGTGAATCTGAAGTATGGTAGTTAATATCAATAGAAGTAATAAGTACTATGAGTGGGGAGGAGAGGGATGTTAAGGAAACAGATCAGATGTGGGGCAAAGAGAGAAAGTTAATTTTTAAATTTTAATTGTTAAAATTTAAAGCTGATGCAATATGTTCCTGCCTGTCTCTCTTATATCAGGGAAACTGTGGATACTTTAGGTATTCTTATTAACAGTGTATTGGTATCAAGGAGATGGGGTTCAAATGTGACAAAGAAAGAAGAAAATGAATGATGAGTCAGAACTATGGTGGTGGGTACATGGAGATATTGAGAGAAATGTGAGTGATATTTTAATGAGACAATTGATCAGAAATATATGAAATTGGGAAAATTAATTTTTAAATTTTAATGTTATAATTTATTTTAAAATTTAAAAAAATTTAAAAAGGTAAAATAAAATATCAAAATTTTGGAAATAAAAAAATTGAAAATAATCTTGGTTATTAAATTTCCAAAATGTTGTTCATATCCCTTTCCCTTCCACTTATACTATCACCAATATACTTTAGACCCATCCTTCACTCTATTCCTTCTCCTGATTTGAACTCAGATTTTCCTGACTCTGGAGCTCCATCCACTCTGGTATTTTTTTTTTTTTTTGGAGCAATATGATTTAATTTTCAAAGATAAGAGTTTAATATTTAAACATTTAAAATGTAAAAATTCAAAATTAGAAGCTGAAAAATTTAAAATTTGCAATTTAAAATGCAAAATTTATAATTTAAGAATTTAAAATTAAAGAAGTTAAAATTTAAAATGTTGAATTCCAGAATGTGAAAATTTTTAGTTTTTAAATTTAATATTTCTAAACTTGAAACATCAAATTTAACATAAAGTTTTATATCCCAAACATTAAATTTTCAAATTAAAAATTTCTAAATCAAGGGCAGCTAGATGGTACAGTGGATATAGTACCAGCCCTGAAGTCAGGAGAACCTGAGTTCAAATCTGGCCTCAGGCAATTAACTCTTTCTAGCTATTTGATCTTAGGCAAGTCACTTAACTCCAATTCCCCCAGGGGGAAAAATTAAATTAAAGAGTTAAAACATTAAAATTTGAATTTTAAAGATCAAAATTTTGAATATTACATTTTGAAATTATACAATTGAAATTTCTAAATTTGATATCAAATTAAAAATTTTAAGAATGTCAAATTCTAAATTTTAAACTTAAAAAAATTGATGCTTTTTATTTAGTCTTTAAAAATTTGGTAATATTATTAAAAATTTTTCAGAGTGAATGCATTTATTTTTTAACACACATTACTTTATGAATCATGTTGGGAGAGAAAAATCAGAACAGAAAGGAAAAACCAATGGAGAGATTAAAAAAAAAAAACAGAAAAAAGAAGTGAACATAGCTTATGTTGATTTACATTCAGGGTCCTTAATTCTTTTCCTGGATGTATATGGCATTTTTTGTCCAAAGTCTATTGAGATTACTTTGATCACTGAAGCATTGAAGAGAACAAAGTTTTTCATAGTTCATCATAACAAATTATTGCTGTTATTGTGTACAATGTTATTGTGTATAATATTATTTCTGTTCTTGCTTGTTTCACTCAGCATCAGTTCATGTAATACTTTCCAGGCCTTTCTAAAATCAGCTTGTTCATCATTTTTTATAGAACATTAAAATTCCATTACCTTCATATACTACAACTTGTTCAGTTATTCCCCAATTGATAAGCATCCACTATTTTTTCAATTCTTTGCTTAGCTTTGTAGTGCTGCTACAAACATTTTTGCACATGTGCATCTTTTTCCCCTCCTTTATGATTTTCTTGGGATAGCTCCTAATTATTACTTTAATTTCTTTTTCATTGGTGGTGAGTTCACCCCTTTCATTTTTGATCCTGGTGATATGGTTTTTTCCTTTCTTTTGATCAAATTAACCAAAGTTTTATTTATTGTGTTAGTTTTTCATAAAACCAACTCTTAGCTTTGTTTATTCAACAGTTTTCTTAGTCTCTGTTTTATTAATCTCTCCTCTGAGCTGCAAAATTTCTAATTTGGTATTTCCCTGGGGGAGGGTTAATTTGTTCTCTTTCTAGCTTATTATTATTAATTTTTTTTACCTAATTCATTAATTTCTTTCTCTATTTTATTTATGTAGCTATTTAGAGATATAAAACTTCCCCTCAGGACTGCTTTGGCTGCACCCTATAGGTTTCAGTATGTTGTCTCATTATTTTCATTTTTTTTTTGATGAAATTATGGATTTTTTCTGTGAGTTGTTGTTTGACCCACTTATTCTTTAGAATTAGACTATTTAATTTCCAATTATTTGTTAGTCTATCTTGCCCTGGACCATTATTGAATAGAATTTTTATTATATTGTAGTCTGAAAGAAGCATTTACTATTTATGCCTTTTTATATTTTATTGTGAGGTTTCTGTGCCCTAATACATGGTCAATTTTTGTGTATGTGCTATCTACTGCCAAGAAAAAGGAGTATTCCACTGATACATTATTGGTGGAACTGTGAATGGATCCAACCATTCTGGAGAGCAATTTGGAGCTATGCTCAAAAATTTATCAAACTGTGCATACCCTTTGGCCCAGCAGTGTTTCTACTGGACTTATATCCCAAAGAGATCTTAAAGGAGGGAAAGGGACCCACATGTGCAAAAAATGTTTGCGGCAGCCCTTTTTGTAGAGGCTAGAAACTGGAAACTGAATGGATGCTCATTAATTGGAGAATAGCTGAGTAATTGTGGTCTATGAATGTTATGGAATATTAGTGTTCTGTAAGAAATGACCAACAATTACAGAAAGGCCTTGAGAGACTAATATGAACTGATGCTAAGTGAAATGAGCAGAACCAGGAGATCATTATATACAGCAATAACAAGAGTAGATGATGATCAATTCTGATGGACATGGCTCTTTTCAATAATGTGATGATGCAAATCAATTCCAATCATTCAGTGATGAAGAAAGGCAAATACACTCAAAGAGAGGCCTGTGGGAGCTGAGTGTGGACCACAACATAGCATTTTCATGCTTTCTTTTGATGTTTGCTTGCATTTTGTTTTCCTTCTCAGGTTTTCTTTTTCTTTTTAGATATGATTTTTCTTGTGCAGCAAGATAACTGTATAAATATATATATATATATATATATATATATATATATATATATATATATATTGGATTTAACATATATTTTAATATATTTAATATATATTGGACTACCTGCCATCTAGGGGAGGGAGTAGGGGGAAGAAGGGAAAAATTTGGAGCAAAAAGTTTTGCAAGGCTCAATGTTGAAAAAATTACCCATACATATGTTTTGTAAATAAAAAGCTTTAATAAAAGAAAAAGAAAAGAAAAAGATGTATTCCTTTTTGTTCCTATTCAATTTTCTTAAGAGGTCTATCATATCTAAGTTTTCTAGGATCCTGTTACCCTCTTTAGTTTCTTTTTTGTTTATTTTGTGGTTAGATTTGTCTTATTCTGAGAGGAGAAAATTGAAGTCCCCAACTAGAATAGTTTTGCTATCTATTTTCCTGTATCTGGTTTAAAATCTTCTCTAGGAATTTGCCTGCTATACCACTTGGTGTATCCATATTTAGTATCATTACTACTTCATTATTTACTATCCCTTTTATCAAGATGTACTTTCCCTACTTATGTCTTTTAATAAGATCTATTTTTTCTTTTGCTTTATCTGAGATCAGAATTGCTACCCCTGCTTTTTTTTTTTTTTTTTTTTTTTTTTTTTACTTCAACTGAAGCATAATAAATTTTGTTCCAGCCTTTTATCTTTATTCTGTTTGGGTTTCTGTTTCATATGTGTTTCTTGTAAACAACCTACTGAAGGATTCTGTTTTTTAATCCACTCTGCAATTTGTTTTCATTTTATAGGAGAGTTCATCCCATTCACATTAACAGTTATGATTACCAGCTTTGTATTACCCTCCATTCTATTTTGTCCCCTGTATATACTTTTATTCTCTCTTTCTACCCTGTCTTTATTTTGTGTTTTTTTTAAGTCCACCCCACCCATTACCATATTTTTTATCTTACTCTTCATCCTTTCTCTTATCTTTTTCCCTAGAGTTTCTGCCCTAGCTTCTATGCCATCCCTTCCTTTTTTTTTTTTTCCAGTTTCTTCTACTTCTTTATAGGATTAAATAAATTTCTATTTCCACCTGAATGATTAAGTTATTATTAGAGTCAAAACTAATGAGATCAAGCTTCAGACAATGCTTATCCCCCTTCTTTCAAAAGTACTCATTTTTAATCCTAATTGTTGTAAAATGTCTCTTCCCCACAGATTGATGGGGATTTTTTCAACTATAAAAGGAGTAAAAACTCCTGTTTCACCTTCAAATATCCTTGGAGATCCAAGGGGTAGCACTAACTTCAGCTGCTATTGATCCTCCTACACCAGACATGTAGGTGTCTGCCTTAATCTTTGGCCAGTGACTGGGCCAGTTGGCACCTCTAATGACTGTACGCTCTGCACCAGTGTCTACCAATCCTTCTAATGGTATGCCATTTATATAGATAGTGAGCATAGGTTGGTCATCTGTCACAGCTGCTGTCCAGTATATTCTTGCATTTTGTTGGTTGGAGTCAGAATCTGGGCGACTATCACCAGATTGCTTATTAAGAGTCTGTATCAGTAAACCTGATGCTACTATTTCTCCTGGTTGATAAGTCACACAATACTTGTTCTCCCACCCTGTTTTCTCACTTTGTCTCTATGCCAATATTGAGCTTTCAGATGTCCTATTTAACCGCATTAAAAGCATTGACAAGTCTCTCTGGAAGTCTCTTGCCAAAAGGGACCCTGCTTCCCATGTTCGGATCTTGGGAAGTCTGCATCATAGCCTGGCTATAAAAGGTATTTGTGCCCACTGTGGCACAGCATCTTATGAGCTCCTCGAAAGGAGCATCCTTGCGTAGTCCTAGTATAATTCTTTTACAAACCTCATTAGCATTTTCTTTAGCAAGTTGCCTTATCATAATGTCTGTTACTGCATTTTCACTATCAGTTCATATGACAGCTGTCTGCAAATGTCCCATAAAATCAGCAAAGGGTTCATTTGGCCCTTGTGCAATTTTTGTGAAGGCCTTTCCCTTGTCATTTTTACAGGGGATAAAAGCTCATGCTTTGATAACAGTAGAAGCAATTTGCTCATATGCTGCTATGGGGTAATTAATCTGTACTGAAATGTCTGCATAAGAACTTACACCGTTAGTTGGTTATAGGTGATTGGAGGATTAACTCCACTATGACTATTTCATTGGGCTTGTATCCTACAGACCTCACTATATTCAGAAAACCACAAGTTTTGTCCAAGTTCTAAGCATGTCCTTGCTATAGATTTCCAGTTCCTCAGGGTTAAGACTTCATAAGCCAAATTCTCTAATAACATCTTAACATAAGATGATATAGCCCCATAAAGAGTGCAAGCCTTTTTCAGGTCATTGAGGATTTCTATATCAAAAGGAGTGTCTTCTACCTTCTTGACCTGAAGAGTTAAACTGTTGAATCACAGGACACATTCCTATTTTCAAATCAGCTATATCCTGCCCTTCTTCTGTGACTTTAAATGGTGCCTTTTGCAATCTAGTCATAGGAGGGAGTGATTGCTAAGGGGTGGGAGGGGAGGTGAGATGCTGGTGATATCACTCCTCCTCCCACTACTCCTCCTCCATCCATCCCGGAAGATAAAATTGATGGAGCCATGTCAAGAACCAGTTTTGGTTTAGGCGGGGTTGAAGCTGTCTTGTGGGAGTGACAATCACCACACCCTTCACCACACCCTTCACCACACCCTTCATCCTCACTGAACTCCTCATGCCCTCTGGTGATATGGCCATTAGTCTGTCCTTTATCTTCCTCTTTTTCCTTGCACTTCCTCATGTAGCTGTTCTTAAAGCTTTTCTTTTTTCTATAACTTGCAGGATTTTTTAAGGCCAATTGTATTATGTTGTATATATAGAATGTTTCCTTGGAAATTGAATCAGGACCTTTATCATTGTAGTATTCACATAGTTGATCTCATACTAGTTTCCAATTATCTGCCCCAATATCTTCCTTTAAGAACCAAAGGAATGTGTGTTCCAATGTATCCAAGAGTCTAGGGATCTGCAACTAAGTTACAATTAAGCCTTGTCCCTTGATCAACTTAAGTATGCTTTCTAAAGTACCTCCTCGGGGTGGGGGTGGAGGTGGGGGAGAATCTTTTCTTAATATCTGCCCCATTTCAGCTAGAAAAGGTTACTACTTTAGCCCTTAACAAAGTAAGTTCCCTGTTTGTCTATTAAAATACTCACCCCATTTCCTGGTCACCAGGGACTTCTTCAATGAAATTAGGGTCCTTGGTCCACATGTTGGGCATCAAATGTGAAGAGTTAGCACCCTGGAAACCTTAGAATCAACAGGAGTCAGGATAAGCAAAAGTCCTTGGTCTTTATTCTTGGTCTTTAGGGGTAGAAGTGAAGGGAATGGACACAGAATCTGCACGACCTTCCTTCTCTTTCTCTACCACCAAAGTGACTCTGGCTTGTTTTATTCCAACCTCTAGTCCCTCCCACAATTCTCTTATACACCAAAAGATCGAACCAGCATAGAATAGTGGGAAGGGCCATTTTCCAAGCATATGCTAATAGACTATTGTCCAATTGGTAATTAGCCTTAAGTGCTCAGTTATCCGACCCCAGTTCATCAACTCAGAGTTTCAGCCCTTTACAGGTTTTTGTTATCATTAATATGAAAATTTGAAGTTGAATACATGTGCAAGAGTTGAAGACTCGATTATCCAGATTATTTTTTGGTGGAAGAGGGTAGACATGAGCTATATCTAATTTTGGAAGTTTTCTGAGAGTAAAGCATTGAGGTGGGGGAAATTTATTTCATTACCCTCAGCATCAAATTCAGTCTGTGTTAACACAGAGGGTTTTTTTAAGAGAGTAGAAGATAAGATGAGCTTGGGATAAAGGCTACATGTCTTACTCTTAGAAACATCAGCAATTTATTGGCTTGAATCTTGTGTAATCAAAGGATGGAGATATTAGACTGGTGCCCTGATACTCCTAATACTATTAATATTCCTTGTCAATAATTGTCCTAATTGTAGCATCATTTTTGAACTCTTCTAATTCAGATGACATCTATTCTAAACCTGAAGTAAATCCTTCTCTGGCTTAGTAGGACACAACAATAATGCTCCTCCTTACTTCTCTCACTTCCAACTCGACCCCCTGGCAAGGATCAATGGAGAAAGATTAATTTTCTTTCCTGAGTTTGCTGGAATTTGCAAGATAATTTGACTCCTGCAGAGATTTCCTCAGTTGTTAGTCAATAGTTAGACTAGCTGTCAGCTAAATAATCTGACATTTGGAGAACAATAGTAGTTGGGTATGAACTTTTGCTATGGACTGGTAGTAGCGGATCACCTGGAAAATTCTTTGATGGAGAGGTAGTGACAACCCAATCTCTGTTCCACCCTTGTATTCCTTCCCTTTCTCAGGTGGTACCAGAGAGATTATTCTGTTGCAGGTAGCATTAAACAAAAGTTTATGAAGCAGAGATCATCTTCCTGGGTTCCTGTTTACCAGCTTTACATAATCTGGAAGAGAATTTTAGTTTTAATTTCCAGTCCCTGAGTACTCCTCTTCTGTCCCTTAGAAAGTTAAATATATTTCCTAAGAGATTAATAAAATATAGGTAAGATTTCTACGTTCTCTGATTTCATGACATTCTCTACTAGTGCAGATTATCACCCTTCATGACTTAGTCTTCATATGTTGTTACATCAAAAAAGAAATCATCATTTTGTGGTTAACTCTAAAATTAGCTAAGGTGGTTCTCTCTCTGATAGGAGACATTCAGTTCATTATGAACCCATGTTTGAAACTGTTTCAACATAATAGGACCTACCAGAGATATTGATTCACTGACATGTTCTTTTGAGGAATCAAGATCAACTTTATATTATTATTAGACATCATGATATCAAATGATATTAAACATCAAAGTAGTACTTTTGTGAAAGTGAGATGAACTTTTCCAAACATCTCTTGAGTAGGTCACTAGGACACTGTCTGATTAGCTATTAATAATGTTGTTATTCCTGCAAATTGCTACCTATTACATTTTAGTTGTAAGATGATAGTATAGCATGAAATGGCCATGTTCCCCAAATCCTAACACTATAACAGATCTGAGAGAGGAAACTTTGATAGATTATGGACTGAATCCAAAAGGATAGCAGGAAGCTCTCTTTTGATGGGAAAGAAAAACCTTTTTAGGGATATTTTCTTAGTCCCCCTTGCTAGATAATCATATTTACTCCCTTGCTTAACTATAAATGTTATCCAAGTTTTCATCCTAGACCCTTGTTTCTCTTACCTTTATACCTTCTATCTTAGTGATTTTGCCAACTCTCATGGGTTTAATGATCATATCTGTGTAGTTTACCTTGGAAAGATTTGAAGATTTACTTTATTATAAGCTATACACGAATCAGTAATGCATTGTAGCAGTCACAAAACTGGATACAATCTTAGGCTAATGAAGAGAGGTAAAGATGTCAGGGATACACAAGTGATAATACCATTGATTAATCCATGATACCTTCTAATAATTTTGAGAGCAATCCATATGCAACTTCTCTTTGACTCTTGTCTAAAATTTGTCATAAAACTTCCATAAACTCCCAATGCCTAGTCCATAATAATCATTTTATAAATGTCTACTAAATAGATAAATGACCCTTCTGAATACAAACTGCCTTGTTACCCAAAAGAAATCATACCATTAAAATGAAGCTGCAAGATTTACTTCATGTTGGGAATGGAGAAGGCTAAATTCTTCATTCTTCTTTCCCCCTTGCCCTTTATTAGAGTATCCCACCTCCAAGCTATTAGAAGAGTTGAATGGAAATAGCAGGTCATAGAGAGATTATGGATCAAAAAGAAATAAGATGGCCATGGTGCACACATGTGATTTGACATATATGGCATTATGCATAAGGTAAACCAAAATCATTTATAGATGGTAAAGTTGGGGAATCTACATGTACTCTGTCATCTACTCTTTTCTTCTGGTGGTAGGTAATGTCATTATGCTCTGTCTCCCATGACGAGAACAACATCAAGCAGGAGTAATGACTTCAGGCACTAGAATGGGGGTGGAGATTGAGTCTGTTACCATATTGTCTCCTACTAGTTCAGTCCATTCAAGCCTAGGAGAGGCAGCTATTTTTAATCTAATTCTGTCTTCCTTACTAGAATATGTGACTAAGTGTATATTAAGGAGCTGGGCTTAATAAGTATTTTCCTCAATTCATAGAACTATTTTATAGGATTTATATGCTTTTATGGAGCCAGAAAGTTCTCTGAAATAACCTGTAAGCATTTTTAGTGTCCTATAATTTATAAACAGCTTTTTATCTTCAAGGAAATTCACATATTGCCTCAGTTTTTGTGGATAGGGTTTTAAGATTTTAGGACTCCAGGACTCAAGGAAAGTTGGATAATCTCTTCTCTAACCCCCAAAGTAGACTTAAACTACAATATTTAGATCTAATGTAAAAGGTAACAGTAAGAACAGTGGAGCATGCAAACTGCCTTGTTCTTCTTTTTTCATCAGGGTATGTCATAATCCTTTTTCTTCCTTTTACTGAGTTAAGTTTAGGGAGAATGTGTATTGCTGATATTTTTCAAAATCATTGTGATGCCTCCTTTTATTTGTTCTCTATTGAGCCCCCTGGCAAAAGACAGTGTAATCATTGTATCTTGTCAATCTCCTTCATTCATGAGGGAATAGAAAAGCATGCAGGATTTTGAACTGGAGTCCTCTGAAATGAGAAGTAATAGAAAAGATGAAAAAGGTAGATAAAAGATCAGCAGATTTACAGTGTAGACTAGCTACACTGCAAGAATGAGAGAATACAAAAGGACCCATGGTTCAGTGACATTAGGGTAAATCTTTAAAGGTTTGAATACTTTTGAAACTGTCTAACTTGCTGAGTTTACACAGATTGAGTAGTGACTTTATGGAGAATTCTTTCCCTAGAACTGGGAAGCTACTGGCATTGCTTAGAATCACAATGCAGAGAGAATTAGGATAAAACAGAAAAGAATGGAGGATGGACCACCATAACTATATTTCAGACATCTCTGAATAATGAAAAACATTTATTTAGGTGGAGTGCTTGGTAAATCAAAATTAGTTTCTTCCTTTCTTCAACAGAGATAATAGTAATTCATCTGTTGTACAGCAATTTCTATAAGAGAAAGTATTATTATTCTCATTTTACATATTCAGAGATTGAGGTTTAGGGAAGCTCAGTATCTTTCTTGCCCATAATCACACTACTATTAAAGATAATAAATGAGATTTGAATCCAGATATTGACTCAGAGTTTTGGGTTCTTTCCAATATGATATAATAGAACATATACATCAGTAGCTTCTAAAGAATTAAGGAGAACCTCTTAGCTGTGTGGGCCAAATCATGATTATTCTAATTAAATTTCATCAATTTAGTATATTAACAATAATTAGAATTAATTATAGTTAATTATATGTATTAATCTAACATTAATATCAATATCTTTTTATCAAATAAATTGAGGTAGATCATATTGAATAAAGTGTAATGAGTAAGGAGCAATATAGCATTATAGCTCAAGTAGTTTCAATAACTAATCCAATATTATATAAGTAGTTAGTGATGTACTTGGGTTTGAACTCACATCTACTAACTCCAAATTCATTGTTATTTTCATGATACTATGTGTCTCATACCAATTTCATTCATCTAATCTCAGGAGGTGTTTACCTCAGTACTCAAGCATTTAATAAATATTTATGGACTGACTGGATCCATGATGCCATTAATGTGGGTTTTCCCTTTAATTGGTTAACTCAATTGCAGTTTTTCCTTTTTGGCTCTAGTCTATTGTCCTCCCACAAATCTTTTATAAAATGAATATCTATGCAATCATGGAAACTTAAACTGTCTAGTCTACTTCTTTTGAGCTACTCTTAGATTGAGGCAAATTCTCATATTTCATGGATGAAGCCAGGAGCCAAAAAGATAGTAAATAATGAAATGGATCCAAGACTTATCCCAGTCTGTGTAAATCTCATAGTTTATAAGCAAGAAGTTTGGAGAAATTCAAGGAACATGATGGTACTCTCAAGAAATGCTGATTACCTGGAATCTCATCATTGTGCTATTTAACTCATCTTTTAGATACTCAGCATCTTTCAAACAACTCCCTAGCCTCCTTTCCCTTCTGATTGGAGGACTAGAATGTGGAACACTAAATTCCTTTCAAAACTTTCCTTCATAAAGGGCACAGATCTGTTTTTTCCAGGTAACATCTCACTTTCCATTTCTATCCCTGATTGGTTTGAACCCCATGTAAAAGATACTGTCTTTCTTTTCCTTATTTTTATTTTCAATGCTTAGCAAAATGCTTGGCACATAGTAGACACAATAAATGTTCATTGAATTGAATTAAATTAGTGAGAGACTTAAGTCAAGATTTAAATAAGCTTTAAGGCTCCCAGGGGATTCCAATGCAGGAGAACATATTGAATTCAAAACCTGCAGTTTGGACTGATCAGTGTAGGCAAGCTAAGATTTGCTTGGGATATTCTCATTAGCCATCAGGGATCTAACAATATATTCAACATTAGAAATCATGCAATAAGTAATTTACAGGGAAAGTTTTACTTTTCTTTATTGAACTACTTAGAGAATTATAATGAAATAAAAGTCATTGAGAGATTGATGAGCAAAGCCAAAAGTATAGACATGAACTTCAGGAAACCAGATGTGCTTTAGATGTCTTTCACTTGATGGTAAAAAAGAATTTAGCATTAAAATGGTATAATAAATATATTACTGAGCTCAGATTAATGAAGAACTGAATTTCAATTTTGTCTCTGAACAAAATTTCCTAGTTGTGTGACCCCAGACAAGTCAATTAACCTTGATATGTCTCTGGCAATTCCCAAGGATTTATCTATTCATCAACAATTTTGTGTGCGTGTGGTCTCAAGAGATAAGGAGTTCTTCACATTGGATGCCCTTTGTGAAGAAAAAACAGACTGATTAATCTGATTTAATAGATTAAACATTCAAAATGATACTCATATTAAATATATAAAACTTCCTAAATTACAGGCTATCATAATTTATCCTATTTTTGTTTATGCTGTTGCATTTCAGTCATGTCTGACTTTTTGTGACTTCATTTGGGATTTTCTTGGCAAAGATACTGTTGTAGTTTGCCATTTCTTTCTCTTGCTCATTTTACAAGTGAGAAAATTGAGGCAGAGTTAATTGACTTGCCCAGGGTCACACATCTACTTTTTGAGGCTGGATTTGAACTTAGATCTTCCTGACTTCAAGCCTGGTGTTTTTTCAATCTCACTGTGCCACCTAGATGCCCACAAATTTATGTTACTCATTGCCATGTATCAGGAAAATAAGCATTTATTAAGTGTCTACTGTGTTTCAGGAATTGCTAAACACTTGTTGATCCTAAGTAAATAAGGGATGGGAGGGCTTTCATTTTCCTTCTAAACTTCAGATATAGATTTTTAAGAAAGAACCTTCGAATCACAGGGTCATAGATTATGAATTGTAGGAAAGTTAGGAGTCACTTTGACCAGAGATGTCAAACATGCCCCATGAGTCTCATTTCTACCCATAAGTGAAGTAAAGTCTAAATAGATTAAAAGGTAATTGGGAAGTAATTAAGAAAATAAATAAAAATACAATAGCATATTATATTGTTATGCTGATGTTAATATGTGGCTTTTAAAAGTTGATATGTAGTCCGCAGAGATCTCATAGATTTTTATTTGAGTTTGACACAATTAATCTAGACATTTTTCCCTCCCCCATACCTCCTGTCAACTCCCCCCCTCCCCCCGTTTTGTGCAGATAAGAAAATTGAGTTCCAGAATAGTTGTGTCTAAACCAAAGTAACACCAGAAGTAAGGTACACAGCCAATTCCTCAGACTTGGAATTAAGTATTCTTTCCACTACATCATGCTATCATCATCATCATCATCATCATCATCACCATAATCTCATCAACTTAAAGTCAATGCCAGATTTGATTCCAAGCCCAGAACTCTATTCACTATATCATGCTGCCTTCATACAGTGCAATATGATGATCATACAGCCTTTATGAAAGGTCATTTTGCTGGATAAGTGTTTATAAAATCTTCTTTTCGTTACCATGATTTCTGAAATCCTAATTTATCTATATTGCCGTTAGCCATGATTTATAGGACTCCTTTTTAGTCTAAGGAATATCCCTTACCTCATGGCATATCCCTATCAAAATATTAACAGAATGCTGAAAATTGAGAAAAAACCATGCATTTATTATTATCTTTTTCCAGCTTCTACTTATTTATACACTTTTACTTTCTTAAGGCTTTAAGTACTTTTTTTCTATATAGAAAAATTATCAATAAGTTTTATTAGATTAGAGTTTTTTTAATAAGGGAAAACAACATTTTTTTTTTGGCTTATAAAGCTTAGATTGATTAAAAAGCCTTCTTTAGAAAGTACAGTAAAGAGCAAGGAAAGATGTAATAAAGCTGGAATGATAGACAAGATTTTCCTTTACTTTTCAGTGCACTATAATTTCCCTCTTGGAGATTGTTTCACTGAAGTCTAAATTAGTCTCCTTCCTGTGGTAGATGATTCAGAATATGATAATGGGCAGATTCTCCTACAGGCACTAAAAAGAATAAGGTTAAGTTACTGAATGGAACTTGATGCATATGAATTCCTTTGTATTCTAGAGACAGACATTATATTATATTTCTTTCATTAAGGAGTAGAAGAGGCAACATAGCTAATCACCAGACTAGAAACTTTGAAGCTGACACCTGCTGTGGTCATTAACTTGTGGCCTGACCTTCAAATCAGCTTCTCCTAATCTCTAACAAAGCTGTTTTTTCTCATTTCTTCTTTGACAAGAACACTAATGTGTCTCTCTGAGCTATTGTGAGGGGCACTTAACAACAATAACCAAACTGTGTTATATATAAAAGAAATGATGACACCTTTCTTGCTTGCCTTTACCTGAAGAGAGGCTAATGCTTTGGAAAACAATTTGGCCCTGACTTTCTGTTGATAAGCCTACATTTCCCAAACTGGACAATGGCTATTAAAAATACTTATTTACTGAGTGAACTTGAAAACACATACATACACACAAGATGATTAAGATCCTTGAGGACAGAGGCTGTGGTAATTTATAAAGTGTTACAATTCTATAGATTTTTTTTTTTTTATTTAGTCAAGCTATATCTCTGCAAGCTGACATGTAGAAAGGATAATAAGGTTAGGAAATTTAGGTTTTAGTGTTGGAGTGAATACTTTTAGTTTTGTGACCAATGACAAATCACTTAACTTGAATATTCATTTCCTCATCTGTAAAACTGGCATAATAAAATTAATACTCCCCATCTTACAGAGTTGTTGCAAAGGTAGAACTTTGTAGAATTTAATACGCCCTATAAATGTGATCTACTAGTACTTGGATCTAAATTGCAAACTCTTGCTTCTCCTTCATTTTTTAAAAAACCGATGACACCATGGAGTGATATCTTGGATTTGTCCACGAATTGGACTTAAGGTAAAAACAAGTTGTCAGTTTCACTGTCCCATCCATAGTCATTGAAGTCCAAGACAAAAATCAAGATGACTAGCAATGGCCTAGGGTGTAATGAATATCTTTTGAGTCTTTGATATTTGTCCAAGTTTTAAGCACTCCACAGTATCTGTTTCAGCCACCATCATGGGTGTGGGAACAAATTATTCATATCTGCCCATTCCGCCAAGGGCACCAAGGAAAGTCTTCACATACTTGTGGCAAACCTCCTAAATAGCTGATGGGTTTGAGGCTTGTTGACAAACAAGCATACTTATTGCAGCTTCTTGAAGCCGCAGGTAAGAATTGAGGGGCAGGTGAATAACAAAGAAGGAAAAGGGCACAGCAAGCCCTCACAGCAGAGGTGCTAGTCCTCCTTGAATACCCCTTACAAATAGAAGGCATTTAATAAGTGATTGCTGAATTGAACAGAATTTCAGTTTTTTGGACCCACAAATATTTAGGCTTTATGAAACTATAGAAATATTACATGGTGGTAACAGGCAGTATAGATTTTTATCCCTCAATCCTACTTCTCCAATTAATTTTTGGGGGTGTGAAATTAAGAAACATACCATGTTCCAAATAGTTTTCTAAGCATTTTTTCACTTCATTCCCACATATTTATCTTTTTTCTTCTTGATAAAGGAGAAGACTGATTAAAAAATAATAATTGCCTAATACAATATCAATGGGAACTCAAAACCATGCAAATAGTTTTGAATAGTCTGAGAGTAAACGCCAGTTAGTTCATTTTAGTGAAGTAGAGTTTTTTTAGAAAAATCCAATAAGTATATTTTATTCACCTGATAGTTAATGTCACTTTCAAAGAATTTTTGACTTTCTTCCAGGGAGTATTTGGGATCCAATCCAATTCAACATTTATTAATTATTTTTATCTATGTGCCAGGTTATTGTGCTAAAAGCTGGGAATTTTTGTTATTGTTCATTCATTTTTCAGACTTGTCAGACTTCTTATGACCCCCTTTGGGGTTTTGTTGGCAAAGATACTGGAATAGTTTGTCATTTCTTTCTCCAGTTCATTTTCAGATGAGAAACTGAGGCAAACAGAGTTGAATGACTTTTTCAGGGTCTTACAACTAGTGTCTGAGGCTGGATTTGAAATCAGGAAGATGAGTCTTCCTGCCTTCAGGTCTGGTGCTCTATCCACTGTACCAACTAGCTACCCAATCACTGGGGATACAATAATAAAAATAAACACAATCCCTGCTTTCAAGGAGCTACAATCTAATGGGGGGGGGAGGAGACAGCACACAAAATACACAGAGAAGCAGGGTGGAATGGGGAAACACCAGGAATAGGAATTGAAACCAGGGACAGAAGCATATACAAAGTGCAGTGAGCTGTGTCCTCTATAAAGGAAGGCATTGGGAAGAATTTGGTATTCTACCCTTTAGCTCTCTAATCGGGGGGAGAGGAGATTGAGGAAGATGATGTCAATCAAGACTTGAATTAGTGGTATGGTGATGTCAAACCCAGAAAATAAATGACCAGATAGTCAACTGCTAAACTCTGAAAAATAAAATAAAACAAAACATAAGAAAAAGGCATTATTTTATTAGAGGAGGGACAGAAGACATATGTCAGTGTCTGCTTTAGGACCCAGCAGATCCAAGGCAGTAAAACTAAGCCTTGATACATATAGTAGCAGCTAGACCATGAGACAGGCAGTGAGTGGTAACAGCAACAATGAGGCAATTTTACCTAGTGAAAAAAGTTTTATGGTTCCTGCAGGTGGTTTGTCCAATCTTAAGGACCACTTGAGGCTGATGTGAAACAGTTCTATGATTTAGCTATCCAGAAAGTGAGCACAAAAGATCTCTATTATGTTAAGTTTAGGATTAGCTTGTTTGTTGGGCCTTATAAGGCTAATAATAATAAAAAAAAGAGAGGAATGAAAAATAGGGGTGGTCTTGTCATGGGTATCTTGACAATGATGAGGGTAGAAGTAATGAATTTAGTCTGCAATCCTTCTACTTCCCAACCCCCCAACTACTAATTCTGTGGAGTTTAAACCAGACAAAGTAGCAGATGCAAAGTGAAGTGTATAATATGGCACAGTAGAAAATTCAGTCTGTATTTAGTAAAAGGGCAGTATTATCTTTAATTATACTATAAAAAATAAAAAAGAAATAAAAATGAAGACGAATGGAAATGATCCTGACATATTTCCTGTCTATGCCAGAGATCTGATTCTAAGGTATATTCAAACACAGATTTTTATTAAAAACATTCTAGCTGTCTTTCTGTACACATTCCTCTTTCCAGTCCTTATGTGATTCTGTCAATTTAATAACTTTGGTTAAGGGATACAAGAGACTCCTATAATAATGAGTACTTTTCTCTTTCATCTGCTCTAATTCCATCTTTTTACAAAAAGGGAAAACTGAGGTTCAGAAGGCTAACTGATGTGGTCAACATCATATAGGAAATTTGTATTTGAGGTTAAATTTGGACTCACTGAGACCCAGTGCTCATTCCACTGCACCCTTCTGCTTTGATACTTGTAATTAGCCTATGGACCCATTTCAGAGAGTAGTAAGGAATAGATTTTCCTCTTCCATTTTTGCCACTACTCTAATCCTCCCAAATCTGTTCTTTAACCTCATCTGTGACCCTTGACCTCTTCCTTCTCTCAATCACTCTCCTCTGATCTCCTACTGCTCCCTATCCTAAGTCCCAGTCATTTCAGAGGTACACTTTTCGTCCTCATTTCCTTGTCTTTCTGTAAACATAAATTTATGCTTAATGCTGCCTAATTTCCTCTTTTTCTTTCTATTTTTCCATCTGAGTGGCTGAAAGTTGTTGGAGTATGTCATAAAATTATGCAAGATGGTTCCTCTATAAGTTTGTGCTATCATCAATGGACTTTACTTCTTCATGGCCATCCTTTTATTCTTGTTTTTTCTTTCCTTGGCATATTTTTCAGAAAAGCCATTGCTAACCTCCTTCTTCCTCCAAATCTCTACAATTTTTGCTTTTCTAGGATCAAATATAAAGTTCTTTATTTAGTATTTAAAACTCCTCATAACCTGTCCCTTTTCTATGTTTCTAGTCTTAGACTTTAACCTCTACTATTCAGTGGTCCAATCATATTTGTCTACTTCTTGTTCCTTGAATATAACATGCCATCTCCTAATGACTTCTCACTGGTCATTCCCCATATTTGAAATAATCTTTCTCCTCACTTCTGTTCCTCAGAATTCTTGATTTCCATTCACTCTCAGTTTAGTTTGTACTTTCTGTGGGAGGCTTTTCAAGTTCCTCCTCTCCAATTTAACATATTTATATCTATATCTATCTATCTCAGGTATGTACCTATTTCTATCATATGTCCCCCATTAGAATGTAAGTTCCTTGAGTCAGGGATTATTTTTGCCCTTTTTAGTTATCTCAGTTTTTACCACAGTATGTGTGCTTATTTACTGGTTGTTTCCTTCTTATTTTCAGTAAGTGTTTGTACTTCCTGTTTACTAAAAAGACTAAGGCCATCTGACATGGACTTGTTTAGAACCCTTTATTTGCCCCACTTAGCTTTTTGTCAGAGGATGTGTTAAGTCCTTTCTTTAGTGAGGCTATTTCTTTCCTTTGATCTCCTGATCCTATCTTTTCTCTGATCCATTACTCTCTTTTCTGTAATGCATCTTTAATTCTTTTTTCTTTATTGATTTCTTGCTCTGTTTCCAAACATTCTTAAGTCTTGCCTAACCTAAATAAAACCTTCCCTTGACCCTGCTCTACCCTCAATCTATCATTATGTCACTTCATTTTCTTCATTGCTAAATATCTAAAAATAGTCTATACTTGCTCCCTCTCCTTCTACTTTTCTTTAATTTTTTACAATCTGGTTTCCATCTGTACAATTCAATCAAAATAGCTAATGATCTTTTTATCATGAATCCAATAGACATTTTTCACTCCTCATCCTTGAATTTTCTATATCATTTGCATTGCTGACACTCTCTGAATACTTTTCTTCCTTAGCTTCCATAGCACTGTACCTTCATGACTTTACTCCTATAGAAACTTTATGCTGTTTTTCTATAAATCCTTGTTCTTCTCCAATCTCTTAAAATATGGGTATCACATGTAGCTTTGCTTTTGTTCTTCTAGCTCTATTTTTTCTTGATTGGAATAATGGAAACCATTTATGGAAGTGGATGCACTTCAATGACTTCACTTATCACCTCTATTCTGATGACTTTTATATGTATACATGCATACGTATATATCCTACCCTAAACTCTCCCCAAGTTTTTCACTTCTTTTTTTTTCTAACTGCTTTCAGAATATCCTCCCTTCAAATATCCTGATAATTCACACCCGTCTTATATTTAAATTAATACACCATTTTCCCTTGTAGGCCTCCACATAATTTTCTATTTTTTAGAATGGTACCCTGGCCTATAACCTTGAAATCATTTTGACTTTTACCTTCCATTGGACATACAATAATTTCAGAAATCCTGTCATGACTCTGCTAACATCTTCTAGGCAAGAAAGTCTAAAGTTTAGGATCATAGCAATGGTACTAGATTTAGAATCTGAAGACTTGCAGGCTTCCAGTCTTGGCTCACTGCCTACCAACTCTTTGATCTTAAATGTAAATTGCCTCTCTAAATCTCACATTTTCCTCATATATGAAATGGTGATAATAGAATTCGTAAGACAGCATTATAGAGGAACAAATGAAATTCTGCATATGGTTCTAGGGGCAACATATAGGGATCATAGATATCTAAATGATTATTGCTTCTGTGATTCTCAAAGACAATTCTTTGGGAAAGAAAACAAAGAATATGGGTGGAGGGAGGATGATTGTATAAGCAAACACCAGTAGTCCAAGTGGGGTAAAGTTAGGGATCCAAGGCAATCTAGCTACAAGAAAAGTGAACTTAGGTGCCTTTGCCATCACTGTACTTGGCTATATAAAATTAAAATTCCATTTAAAATGTACATGTATAGAATGGGGAAGTTATGTCTAAGCAAGAGTTCATATAAAAGCATCAGAGGATTTTAACAAGACACAGATCTAATATGAATCAACATTATGTTATAGTATCTCAAACAGATAGAATTATGTTAAGCTATAAAAATAGGACTAGAAATATAGAATACAGAACCAGGTATGTGTACTTTTGTGTGTGAGGGAATAGGTGATAATATTCTTGTTATCTGCCCTGGTAAAGCCACATTTAGAAGAGTGTATTCACTTTTATACATTATGTTCTAAGACTTAACAAGCCAGAACATATCCAGAAGGCAATATTCATTATGGTGAGAGGGACTTGGTTCCATACTATGAAAGGATTTCATTAAAGAACTAGGAATATTTAGTCTTGAGAGGATAAGTAAGGGAGAAAGAAAAGCTCTCCCCAAATATTTGAAGGACTATGTTGTGGAATAGATATTGCGCTTGTTTGATTTCAACCCAGAGGGCAAAATGGGGACCAATATGTCGAAGAATTGAATATAATGAAAAACTTACTAATAATTAAATCTCTACTACAGTTCTACATGAACTGCCTTGGAAGGTAGTGAACTTTCAGTTAAGTTGTATGTAAAGAATATAGATCTTTAAATTAAGGCTGGATAAAAATGATCATGGATACAGTAGAAATGTTTTTCTCCAACATGGATGTCCAAAGATGATCTTGATACTATCTGAAGCCTTTTCCTAATCTAATGTTTAAAAACTGTGAGGCAGCTGGTGGAAACTTGTGATCAGTGTTACCTGGCCTGACCTTATTAGAGTTCTGATTTGGTATTACACACAACTCCTCCAAGCATTGTTTGTACAGTCAATTCTCTCAATTATCTGACCTAATGGAAGGGAACATTACTGTGGTTAATATAAAACCTGAGAGTATCTTCCCCTGGGACTTAATTCACTTCACCAGCAGCATTAGATCTTCAGTGACAGGGATCAAATATCAGTAGAGAGGCTGGAAAGACATTCCACAGAATAGTCATAGATAGGGGGTGGAACAGAGGATATTGAATCAGTGGCAAAAATAAGTTTGTGTGCATGGTAAACACAATCATCTTGATAGACAACAACAAAAAGATGAGCTGTTCATAGAATCATTCTTCAGACAGCAAAAAAGAGCAGAGGAAAAATTAAATTCAGGAAGCATAGTGGTTAGGGAAATCAGCCTTTTGCTTATAATATTGTTATCTAAGAACACTTAAAGTCCTTAATTAATGAAGCTTTGTTTGATTTGTGTACTTGTAAGACCTACTCACAGTGATACAACCCTTCCCCAAAGATGTTATATATATATATATATGTTTATATATGTGTATATATACATATAGTATTTTAACTATACGTACTTATAGTACATATGTACTTCTGTACATACTGTATGACCACCAGAGGAATAGAAATTTCATGAAGGCAGGAATTGTATGTATCATAGCATCAGAGATTTAGAGCTGGAAAAAAACCATCTAGTCCAATATCTCATACAGACAAAGAAATTGAGATTTGAAGCTAGATCCTTTACCTCCAGGAACAATACTCTTTCCATTGTACCAAATTTATTTGTTATTTTAAAATGTTTAGTACCTGATACAGTGCCTGATGATACAATAGTAGGAAATAAACAAATTATTGCTGAATAAAAGGGATCTAAGTATTTTCTATCTGTTCTTATTTTCTTTTTTATATTTTATTTCTAGAAAGTATGATTGTATATATTTTCCCCTCCTAATGTGTTTCATTTATGCCTATTTCTGTGTGTGTGTGTGTGTGTGTGTGTGTGTGTGTGTAGTGGAGTCAAAACCCTGAGTGGGGTAATGGTATGTGTTTGTATTAGCATTTTGTAAAATGAAATGAATGATTCCTTTTCTTCTTTTTCTGTCTGCAAGCAATGCAGTTGTAGTTTATGGTACTGAGACAGTGAAATGTTCACATTTTTCCTATTACAGTATCAATCAATTAATTAATTAATCAAAACATATAATAAATGCCAAAAATGCTAGGTGCTGAGGATATAAAGACAAAAATAAAATAGGTCTTGATCTTAGAGAACTTACGTTTTCTTAGGGGGAAGACAGAAATGACAATTAGGTAGCATGAACTATGTATTATTGAGGAAATTGCCAGATCTGTCTGTGCTGGGGCCTGTGGTTCTATTATTGGAGAAATGAATGGGACTGAGAAATCATAGCAGCTTTAAAGAAGAGTATTCCAACCAGAACTTTAAAGATGTGTGTGTGTGTGTGTGTGTGTGTGTGTGTGTGTGTGTGTGTGTGTTGTATATTTGTATATGATTGAAAAGCTCTCTGGATACATCTGGCATACTTGATATTTTAGAAGAAAGAGAAAGATTCTGTTTGGTAAACTTTAAGAAAGGGTGAAAAACTACTGTTCCATAAGATTTCTCTGTTCTTCAATTCCAGCAGAAGATTTTCTAGGCAAGCGTAAAAATAGTGCCATTGCCTAAGCCTCTCTTTTTTCAGTTACATTTCAGAAAGAAAATAATTGGAAAACAATAATTTTGGATCATGCCAATAACTCACATCGAGGCAAGGAAGCCAAACAAATACCTTTTTAATTTTTTCAGTCAAACCTGTTATTTCATCAATGTAGGAAATCTTAAAGTTTTAAGAGAGTTGGCTGGACATCAAAAGTCCAAAGTCAAATAGCTGGTATGTGTATATTCTAAGACTTGAAACCAGGTCTTCTAATTTGGAAGGTGGTTCTCTAATTTTTTTTTAACAAAAGAAACTAATTATGTTGAAATATAGTTATTAGATTGACAAAGCTCAGATTAATAAGGCTAATCTAAATAAAACACTGTATACATGTTGATGTTTCCCATGCAAAGGATTAATGGGAAAACATGGACAATAGTTGTACAGGATGAGAAGGCAAAAACAAATTATGATTTGTAATTTTTGATATAAAAGTACTCACATCAGTGGGATTATGGGTCCATCAGAATATTGAAATATCTATGGTATATAAAGTAGTTGATCTTTTAAAACAAAAAAAAAAAAAGGGGAAAAATAAGGTAGTTCTCTATTCACTCAACCATTTCATTTTTCTGTTTTTTTAAAAACTACAAATAAAAATTAGTTATTTCTGTCAAATTATCATGAAACTCTAAAACATGTTGCCTTGCTTTCTTTCCTTTGGTGCCCTCTGGAAGTAACTTGTATGTATATGTAAACTTGTATGTATATGTAAAAAAAGCGAACAAACTTTTTCTGAGATACATGATTTAAAAGTGTCTAAATGGCTCTATAGCATTCAAATATTTATCAGATCCTAAAGTATTCTTGCACTCAAACTTTTCATTCACCAGAGATTACATCTGCTGTGCTACATGTTCAAACCCCTTCGATGATCTTAAAAGTGGCTCTTGTTCTAAACTTTCCTTCTTTGCCGTTAACAAAACTCTCATCTTTCTTTTCCTAAGGAGGAATAGAAATTTCTTTGGAAGGCAGAAAGAGATAATTCACATAAAGACTTTTTTCTTTGGCATTGGAGGAAATGGGATTTTTGGAATGTGCTACTATTCAACAGGAAATTTGTTTTACTTTATTCATAGCCAGCTTCAATAGACTCTGAGGATATACTATTCTCCCTAGGGAGAGCTGCACTTAATTAGGAACTCATGCACATGAAGACCAATCTTGCAAAAAATAATCCTGATTTTTCCATGTGATATTTACAGTAATGATTTTTTTTGACACATCTAGTTTTCAAAGTTCCAAGGAGTTAACATTTTGAGGCATCTTCATAGGAAATTAAGTCATAGAGCTCCCCATATGGTGCCTCAGCATGGTTTTGGTACTTAGGAAATAGTCAGTGTCGGAAGTATTTGTAGTACAAATTGCAGGCATCTTTAGCTTTTATTATAGCTGTATGACACTTGAAATGATATCTTAGTGAATTAATAATGTATCTGGATTGAATATTTTATGCATCCTCATCTACTACTAGTGGAAAGAATTTCTACTAGGGGTTTCTCAAGTTTGAAGTTGTTTATTCTTGTTACTAATCAAAATGACATTAATTTCAGGCCTTTTGGATTTACCATAGATATTTGTGACGCAAAGTCATACTTCTAGATATAGATCTTCAGCTCTCCTTGGTTTGGTGAAGTGATGATGATGATGATGTTGAAACTGCAATATTTCAGTAAATCTATGATGTCATTGATGTGAGTTCTAGTGATAGATACAAGTCTCATTCCTTTCACATCTTTTCCCATAAGATTCTTGTCCATGTTCTCTCATGAAGTCTCAATAGTATCCACCATCTTCCTCCAAATCTTTTATCATTAAGTAGTATTTGAAATGTTGTCTTTTACTTTTGCTTCATATGTAGTTGCCACTATCCCTCTCTCTATCGTTAGCTGGTTTATTTAAAATTTTGATTCTGTAGGCATTGTGGTATCCTGTGGTTCACAGCCATATAGCCTTATTGAAAGAATATTGTTAAAAAGATTTTGTTTTCTTTCATTGCA
Source organism: Sarcophilus harrisii (assembly GCF_902635505.1). Classification (NCBI taxonomy): domain Eukaryota; kingdom Metazoa; phylum Chordata; class Mammalia; order Dasyuromorphia; family Dasyuridae; genus Sarcophilus; species Sarcophilus harrisii. The sequence continues at coordinate 496,647,147 of NC_045426.1, read as the reverse complement.
GAGAGTGTCTTGGGACTGTGGAAAGCAGTGTACAACTTCTCAAATTCAGTCCAACTAGTTTTTTATTTATTCAGTTCAGGGCACAGTTCACAAGGTTTATTCAGGATCTATATTTATATTTATGTTTATAGCTATATAGACCAATTTAATAACCATAGTCTAGGCAATGGTCATTCTTCATCCATTTGATTTTTCTCATGTGGATTATTAGATGAAGCTTTTTTGTGTGTGTGGATCTCATTAGTGAGACTATAGCATTCCAGTGACTGATAAAACTGGCACAATTATACCCATAAACAAGGAAATCTCTCATAGTTTATCTTTGTTTAGGCTACCCTCTATGACAGTGTCAAACACCTTTATTGAATGTATATCTCCTTGTTTTATTGCTTATTTGATATTAATAATGAGAAGATAATTAATATAGTCATCTCTGTTGTATCTGTAAGAAAGCTTATGTGACCTTAATGTACATATAGAAGAAATATTCCTGGAGCATTATCCTTATGCTTTATCAAGGCAAATTATTTTTTCATGTTCCACAAAAAATAATGGTAATGATAGCCTACATTTATATAGAATTTCATAGTTTATTTTAATTTTTTCCATTGAAATACGTATTTTTAATTTAATATTTTATTTTTCACCATTTACATGTAAACCAAGTTTTAACATTTGTTTTTAAATCTTTGAATTCTAGACTCTCTGCTGTTGGAATACATGGGAGCCACCTGACAGTGGCTGCTGGAGATCCAACCCAGAATGGATCTCTTTTTGTGAGAGGATGTTGCAAGGAGACTAAGAGGTAGTTGCTGTTCTCTGACCTCTCTGACTGAGAGGCTATTGCGCTGTCTGACCTCTCTCCTCTTCCCTCTGCCTCCAATTTATCTTATTCCCAGCCTGCAACACCTGTGTCAGCAAAGGCTGCCTTGCAACTCCTTAAGCTGTTATGATCCACAGCTGTGGAGGCTCTTGGAGAATTGACCTGTCCCTTAACACTCTGCTTTCCTCTAACCCCATTAAGAAGGCACATGTGAAATTATATTAAACATTTCCATAAAAGTGATATTGTAACAGAAAACAAAGATCCTTGTTTTCTCCCCATCTCTCAAAAAACCTCAAGAAAAATAAAGTTAAAAAACTATGCTTCAGTCTGTATTCAGACAATCAGTTCTTTCTCTGGGTTTGAGAGCAGTTTTCATCATAGATGCTTCAGAGTTGTCTTAGATCATTGTATTGCTGAGAAGAGCAAAAGCATTCACAGCTGATCACCTTGCAATATTGTTACTTTGTACATAGTACATTTCACTTTGCATCAACTAATGGAAATCTTTCCAGGCTTTTTCTTTTTGTTTTGTTTTGTTTTCTGCTCATCGTTTCTTATGGTACAATAGTATTCCATCATCAACATATATTGCTTTTTATTCAGCCATTTGCAATTATTAGACATTCCTTTAATTTCCAATTCTTTACCTTGAAAAAAGCAGTGGGATTAATCCAAATTTGTCAGCTGGACATTCAAAATTTTCTACCAGTCGATACCATTTTTAAGGCAAAGAAATGTATATATATGTGTGTGTATTCGAACATATATTTTTATATATAAATTACTTTACCTCTCTCTTTCACTGAACTTTGGGCAAGACGCTTATATCACTATATTTCTCCTCTCCTTCCTGCTCTTTAAACATACACACACATGTACTTTTCACCTAATCTGGAATGTTCTTCTCCCGTTTCTTTGCCAAACATAAATATAGAGGGAGTATGGCTTCACTCTCTGGTCCAATTCGGGCAAGGCAATGCAATGTTGACATTGCTGCCTGAATATGGGCTTAAATTGGATTGATAAGCTTGATGAGCAATTATGGGACAGGACTTCTCACCTGAAGTGTATGATTAAAGGTGGAAGACAGGGTCTTTGGAAGGCATGTGAACAGGAAGAATACTTCCCTCTTATATCTATTTTATGAAAGAACTAGCCATGTGGGAAAATATAAAAAGTCAAGAGTCTTGGGTTCTAGACCTACTCTTGTTACTTGGCTCAGAGATTTATGCAAGCCATTTCTTCTCTCTAGATCTTAGGTTTTATGTGTATAAAATGAAGGAATTGGACTAGATGATTTTTCATGATTCTATCAGTTCTGAAAAATTCTGTGAACTTCTGTGCAATAAAATATCAATTACATAGATGCTTAATAAATATTTGCAGAATGAATGAAAAAACACTTGAAGACTCAGTAGATCATCCAAATTCTATTCTGGTCAGAGCTTTCAATATCTCTAAATCATCTGGGAAAGATAAATTAGAATTCTGACTCTGGGTTGAACTTCTAACTTTGGGAAGATTGGACTTTCATAAGTAAAGCTTTCTTTACTTTGAAAACTTTCTTTACATTAACAAGAATGAGGTCTCAGAACCACTGTGAACACAACATAAAATCCTAAGTCTACCTAAAGACAAAGCCATCCCTTCTGATTTGGAGCCTGAAAGCTCTTAGGTATCTATAGAAGAAACAATTGCAAAAAATTAAATCCCTACATGAAGAACACCCCTTTAACAATTATAAATTTCTTCTAAAAAGGTGGAATTGAAGAGGTAAGTCTAGGTGGGATTTTCCTCCCAATTACTTTCTCTTTGAGTTATCCATGGTCCTAGATTGTCTTTTTGTCTGAAGTTCACTGATGAGTAGATGGTAGGAGACTCAAACTACTGCTATTACTTAATTTGAATCTTGCCCTTATGACTTTACCTTTGATACTAGTTACATTAATTAAGTACCTACTACAGAACATCTTTATTTAGAGATGTGTCCTACAAAATCCAAAATTGATTAATCTTGGACATTTTGCCTATTTTGACCCATGTGTAGCTTTCTGATCTCACTGTCTGTCTCATCCTGTGACCTGCTTCAAGACAGCAAGCTGATGAATTTCTAATAGTTTAGGACCTTTACCAAGGTTTTATTTATATTTATTTATTTATTTTACCAGAGTTTTATTCAGTTTTTCTCACTGGTTCAAGGTGATAGTTCAAGACACTAGAGTAAGCGAATCAATCTCTAAGTATGATAAATGTCTTTTGATCATGTCTGGTGTTCATACTATTGCCTTGAGTTTCTTTTTGGACATTCATTTCTTTTTGAGTCCATTTTCATTAAGACCTTGACTTGGCTAAATATTGGACTTCTGCAGCATATTCTCTGATGAAAAAATGGACCTGTGAACATATTGATGTGGTTATTTCACTTTAGCTGTTGATTGAAAACCAATCCATGCCTATCCATTCTAAGTGTCTCCTGTGGGTTCCCTTTATGGGATCTGTAGTTGTTGGGGGTCTTCTTAATTTTCTGTTATCATTAGGAGATTGAGAGGAAATCTGAAAGTTCATGAACTTTTGAGGAAGAGGACCTTGGTTCAAATTCTGCCTTTTCCTTTTGCTAGTCTTGTGATCTTTGTCAAATCACTTAACTTCTCTGACTCTCAGTTTTCTCTTTTGTAAAATGATGGAGTTGTATGAGATATTTTTAAACCCTTCCACTTTTAATTATCTGATCATGAGGAACCAGTAGAGCACATGGATCATCTTTTAGTTATCCATTACCCATCCTTGTTCAATCATCTTTGTTCATATATTGCCTTGATGCCATTTTTTTTGCTCATTTATCTGCTATAATTTTTTGTTTGTTTATAATTTTTGGATCTATTTTACAAATATCTATACAATACAGAATTTCAAAAATCCTGAATTAGGTGGGGGTATCTGTTCTCAATAGTTTTCTTTCACAGTATCCCATTCCCACCTGCCAAATTCTTATCCATTAAGTTGTTCTAGTAATGTTTCAGGAGAACAAGGGAGAGTAAGAGGTTAGATCTGTGGGAGAGTTTAATTAGATTCAGTTTGATTAATAATTGTTAAATGCTCCCCGTATCCAGAACTGTGAGCTCTCCAAACTGTTTTTATGTAAAAGTATAAGCAGCAATTTTAAGGGATATCAATGATAAATGATAAATAATAAATCACATTTAGAGAAATGCTTTAAAGTTTTCAAGGCACTTATATATATATATATGTGTGTGTGTGTGGGGGTGTCTGTATACATACACTCACACACATATATTTTATATGGTGTCAATCTCACAGCAACCTTTGAGAGTTTCACTATAAGAATTATTATCCCCACTTTATATATGAGGAAATTAAGGAAAATAAGGAAAATCAGGGAGATTGAATGATTTGCTTATAGTCATACAGCTAGTAATTGTCAGAGGTAGGATTTGAATACAACTCTTTCCTAAATTCAAGTATGGTGATTTGTCTTTTATGCCAGGATCTCTAGATTTAAAAGAAATAAACAGAGAAAGTATAGCCATGGCTTTTTTTTCCTACATGACTTGTCACTTTTCATGTGACCTTATTAAAAAAAAAAAAAGGAACCATCTTTGGCTCTGAGAGTATCTCAGCCTGACTTAGGCTGAATGATTATTAAGTCTTTTAATAAAAAAAATTATTAAATCCCAGTTATAGTCAAGCCATTGTATCAATTTCTGTGTCCTCATGGAACTATGTAATAATTGAGATCTCAAGTCAACATCTAAATATCAACATTAGAATCTGAACTAGTGAAATGGCTGATTTCAAACTGAAATATAAAATAAATCATTGGTTTCTTTTAGCTATTACTATTACTATTATAAATAGAGAAGGGAGCTTCCCTATGTCTGACTTCAATCTATTCATTTTAAAAGTACAACAGCTCCTAAAAGGCAGGCTAGTCAAAGAAGCAAGAGGGAAAAACATCTTTTCCAAGTAAAGAGAAAGTTCTGAGCCCTTTAAGTGTCTGAGTGATGACTGAATTAGAGGGAGATGAGCAATTCAAATGCTCACCCTCATCAATCTCACTCAGGCAGGAATGGAAGACAGATCATTTCACTTAGAGACAAGACTACACCAGTCCTAAGAGACAGGACAACAATGATCCAAAGAGACAAATGCAATACCCCTGCAAGAATGCTCTGTCATTGCCACCTGAGCCAACAATCTGACAAAGGAATAGGAAAAGGGGGAAAGTAGAAATAGAAAGACTCATTAAGAGAGCTTGAAAAATCAAGTCTTTTGCTCAAGAGGCTTCTCTTCTATTTAATTCCTGTTTGGTGTGAGACCTAGGAGGATCATAGGTGTGAGACCTATGGTCTAGAAAAGACACAAAAAGATTAAATATAGTCCTTTTAGTTTATAATTAATGGAATAGAAGTCTACAAAGTCTAAATAACTTGCTCAAGACCACCCAGATGGTAAAAAGAGTCAGGATTCAAACCAATGACCTGTCATTTCAAATCCTATCCTTAGTACTGTATCAGGCAGCTTATATGTATTTTCACATAGCCATTTGATTTAGCAGCTTTTTTTTCCAGTATGGTATCATAAGTGAAGAAAGAAATAGGAAATATAAAAAAATTCTACCATTGAACACCCTGTTTGTGCTGAGGATTATTACATGATATATAGTTTCTGTATTTGTTCATTATTCAGTTATCTATCATTTATGTCTATTAGTGTATAAAAATCTGTCATATTGAACTACTATATGTCAAAAGCATTTTGCTTTTGCTGGCATTATATTTATTCTTCAGGCAAATTTGTGAAATTATTTCTTTTTAGTGATCTTCCATCTTTCATATTGATCCATCATGTCCCTCCCATTCTCCTGACTTTTTCTACATTCTTCTATTAACCAAGTCACTTAGTCTCCTTGGCCCTCAAATTCTTCATCTGTAAAATGAGGCAGTTGGAATAGAGAACTTCTCCATCTATTATCACATAATTCTAAAATTCATCTCAGAAAACTTCATCATAACAGAATTTTCAATGGTGACCACATTCACAATGCTCAAATGAGAGAGTCTAAAGTTGACAGCTAGATATTTTGATATTTCTCATTCAAAAGTTTGTTCTCCTAATGAAAGAAAAATCAAATGAAAGTGGCCTAGCTGTACCAGACCTAAAACTATATTATAAAGCAGCGGTCACCAAAACCATTTGGTATTGGCTAAGAAATAGACTAGTTGATCAGTGGAATAGGTTAGGTTCACAGGACAAAATAGTCAATAACTTTAATAATCTAGTGTTTGACAAACCCCCAAACCCTAGCTTTTGGGATGAGTTCACTGTTTGACAAAAACTGCTGGGAAAATTGGAAATTAGTATGGCAGAAACTAGGCATTGACCCATACTTAACACCGTACATTAAGATAAGATCAAAATGGGCTCATGATCTAGACATAAAGAATGAGATTATAAATAAATTAAAGAACATAGGATAGTTTACCTCTCAGACCTGTGGAGGAGGAAGGAATTTGTGACCAAGAAAAAACTAGAAATAATTATTGATCACAAAATAGAAAATTTGGATTATATCAAATTAAAAAGTTTTTGTACAAATAAAACTAATGCAGACAAGATTAGAAGGGAAACAATAAACCGGGAAAACATTTTTACATTCAGAGTTATGATAAAGACCTCATTTCCAAAATATATAGAGAATTGACTTTTTATAAGAAATCGTTTCTCTAATTGATAAATGGTCAAAGGATATGAACAGACAATTTGATGAAGAAGAAACTATTTCTAGCCATATGAAAAGATGTTCCAAGTCATTATTAATCAGAGAAATGCAAATTAAGACAACTCTGAGATACCATTACATACCTGTCAGACTGGCTAGAATGATAGGGAAAGATAATGCAGAATGATGGAGGGATTAAAACTGGGACACAACATTGTTTGGAATTGTTACATCCAGCCATTCTGGAGAGTAATTTGGAACTGTGCTCAAAAGTTATCAAACTGTGCATACCCTTTGATCCAGCAATGTTACTACTGGGCTTATATCCCAAAGAGATACTAAAGAAGGGAAAAATGTTTGTGGCAGCCTTTTTTGTAGTGGCAAAGTGAGTGGATGCCCATCATTTGGAGAATGGCTGAATAAATTGTGGTATATTAATATTATGGAATATTATTGCTCATAAGAATGACCCAGGATGAATACAAGAGGTTGGAGAGACTTACATGAACTGATGCTGAGTGAAGGAGGACCGGAGGTCAATTTATACCCAACAATACTATATGATGATATTTGATAGATGTTTCCCCTTCAACAATGAGATGAACCATATCCATTCCATTTTTAATAATTAATAGAATGCTACACCAGGAAAGAACTTGGGAAATGAGGAACATAATAGCATTTCCAATCCTCTGTTTTTATCCACTTGCATTTTTTATTTCCTTCTCAGGTTAATTTTACCTTATTTCTAGGTCCAATTTTTCTTGTGCAGCAAAATAACTATATGGATATGTATGCATATATTATATTTAACATATTTAACATGTATGGGTTTACCTACCACCTGGGGGAGGGGGGAGGGGGAAGGAGGGGAAAAGTTGGAACAGAAGGTTTTGCAAGGGTCAATGCTGAAAAATTACCCATGCATACATCTTGTAAATAAAAAGCTATGATAAAAAAAAGTTTGTTCTCCTAAAATAACCAAAATCTGTTAAATCAAAATAACTTTAAAGGGGGTCTGTGAGAAGTATGTAGTATTTATGAGATGTGAATATATATGTGAATATGTATATACTTTTTATAATCATAGATTTCTTCTTCCAAAGAAATAGATCTCAGGATGATTTGATCTGAGGGGGGCAGTATGTACTTATCAGAAGGAAACATAATCTAAAAACACAGCAAAGGAGATGAATTTCAGTGAGGAATATCTGTTAGTGCATAGGAAAAAAAGGTTATGGTTACCACTCTCTTTGTTGGTTTTGGAAGACTTATAATCAAAACTACAGAGGAGTTAAGGAGGAAAAAAAAATCAGAGTTCTGTCAGCTTTTCTACTAGTAGAGCTTGTCAAAAGACTGTTTTGTATAGCTTCTTAACAGCATTTCCCCAAGCCTGTTTCTTAATGCAGCCAGATCAGAGATAATGAACTGTCCCTGAAGACCCTCCTTAAAGAACAGTGAATGGATTTTTAAAAGCATTATCCATACTGACTATTTGTTTATTAAAAATGTACAACTTTTGCATATATGCTTGAATTACCCCCTGCTCCCCACCCTCTTTTGTAAGGTTAAAGACTGATCAAAAACTGATCTGTTGAATTAGCTGAGGAAAACTGGAGCTTTCCTAGGGAATTCAGTTTAGATACATTGCCTAGTTAGTGTTGTGAATTTGAGTGGGAAGCACTAAGGATCAAGCTTCAAAGCTTGTTTTCTTGCCTCTGACTAAAAGACAAATACATTTTCTACCTCAGTCTCTAAGGCATAGAATGTAAAGTAAAATGGACTTTGTTTTGAATACATCTCCAGGTTGCCTTTCATTTTTTTTTTTTTTTGTCTCCATTGTTTTAAATTCTCTATTAAGGTAAGTAAGCAACCTTGGCGGCATGGAACTGTCCATGGATTTATTTGGAGTCCTTCCAAGTCATTCTTTGTAGCAATCAAGAGGGAGTCTCTTAATGAACTAAGATGCTGCCTCCTACCCAAGTTCGTTGCATGCTGACTCCCCCATATCTCCCACTCACATTTCTCTCAAGAGAATGATGCACTTTGGAGCTTTTCTATCTGTAACAGTGGGATAAGTATACTCATGCTAAATTCTTTGTGGGGTTCCTTTGGGGAAAGTGCTTTGCAAACCATAAAGTGTTATGTAAAAGGAAGCTGTTATGACTGTTGTCGTTCAGTTATTTAGTCATATCTGACTCTTTGCTACCTCATAGATCATAGTATTGGCAATATGATTCATGGAGTTATCTTGGCAAAGATACAGAAGTAGTTTGCCATTTTCTTTTCTAATTATGTCTGTTACTAATTTTTATTATTTATATTACATCTAACACAAACACACCTAATTTCAAGAGAACCTCAAATATTTAAAACTGGCTTATATAATGTGTAAATGGAGGATTGCTCATTTTATAAACAAATATATCACTTTACAATGTGATTTGTAATAGGATTACTGTACATGGCAAGCTTTTCCAAGGTGCTTAACTATATATAAATTTTAAACATATCCACATTTCTACAATGTGGAACACAACTAGTTTAGTAAAATCAAATCAAGTTAGTAAGCATTTATTAAGTGCTTATTATTTCTTGATACTATGATAAGTTTTATGAATGCAAATGCAAGTAGAAAGAAAGATAGTCTCTGCTCTCAAGGAGCTTACATTCTAAAGGCAAAATGAAGACAATAAGTAAAAGGAAGCTGAAAAAGGAATGGCAGAGAAATTCCAGAGAGGGGAGAGGAGACAGGAAAGTGGTCATATCTTCATTTCAAATAAAGGTCTTGGAATGAACTAATGGGTCAGATGAAGGGACTTCAGGGACAGAGTGATCTTCAGGGCAAGGGATCTACTTGGGGCAGTATGAGCTCTCAGAAAGAGGTGGGGAAAGTCCAGAGAGTCACAAGTAGAAGATGAGAGGAATTACTGCATTTAGAGTTTGACAAAAAACCATCAGTAGGAGAAGGGAGAACATAAGGAATTGATTTTGATTTGTCAATACATACCTGAACATTAAAAGATTCCAAATGTATATTCATAGTTCTAGGATTAAAAGTGAGTGTTAGAGATTAGTTAGTGAAATACTTCCATTATATAAAGAAACCGAAATCCCAGAAAGATTAAATAACCTATTCAAGTTCATACAACTAGATCATGGCAAGCTAGAAATGAAGTCTCATGATTCCCAGCACAGTGTGTTTTCCATGTCACAGATGCTTTGTTCCATTTTTGATTCTTTGGTTGCCCTTGTGATTGCTCCTCAGCCTTTCTACAAATAGAAAAGTTAAATTTGGATCAGATTCAGCTAAGATTTCTTCTCTTTTCTCTTCCCCACAGTATTTTCTCCTCAAGGACCCAAGCATTCTCTGATATTTTTGTGCATTCCTTAGAAAAGAATTGTTAACCTGATAGTTCTCTTGTAAAATGGTATTCTATATATCCTTTTCTTCCTTCCTTCCTTCCTTCCTTCCTTCCTTCCTTCCTTCCTTCCTTCCTTCCTTCCTTCCTTCCTTCCTTCCTTCCTTCCCTCCTTTCCTCCCTCCCTCCTTCCTTCCTTTCCTCCTTCCTCTTTCCTTCCTTCCTTTCTCCTTCCTTCCTTCCTTCCTTCCTTCCTTCCTTCCTTCCTTCCTTCCTTCCTTCCTCCTTTCCTCCCTCCCTCCTTCCTTCCTTTCCTCCTTCCCTCTTTCCTTCCTTCCTTTCCTCCTTCCTTCCTTCCTTCCTTCCTTCCTTCCTTCCTTCCTTCCTTCCTTCCTTCCTTCCTTCCTTCCTTCCTTCCTTTCTTCCTCCTTCCTTCCTTCCTTTCCTCCTTCCCTCTTTCCTTCCTTCCTTCCTTCCTTCCTTCCTTCCTTCCTTCCTTCCTTCCTTCCTTCCTTCCTTCCTTCCTTCCTTTTAAGTTAGTATAACTGCACTATAGGAGAGGTCCCCTACAACTCCTATAGTGGTTTGTGGAGCTGGAGACAACTACTGACAAATGGATGGGGTAGGGCCTACCTCAGATTGCCTGTCATCTCCAGCTCTAAAAAGATATTGACAGGCTAGCATCTTGGGTTGAATCTGATAAAATAAATTCAGTAGAAATAAGGGTAAAATTTTGCATTTGGATACCAAAAATCAACTTCATAAAATGGAGGGGACATAGATAGAAGCTGTTTTCATAAAGATCTGAGGGTATCAATGAATCATATGATCAAAATGAGTCAGCAATATGATGGAGCAACCAAAAAAGTGAATGAGAACTTGGGCTGCATTGAATGACATAGCTTTCAGGAATAGAGAGAAGTTAGTCCTTTTGTACTCTACCATTATCAGATCTCATTTTTAGTTTTGTATTCAGTTCTGGGAACCATGTTGTAAGGATAATATTGATGAGCTGAAAAATGTGCAGAGGAAGACAATCAGGATGGTGAATCCATACGAATCAGCAAAAGGAACAAATTGGGCAAGAGAAGAGCTAAGGAGGCTATGGTAGCTGTCTTCAAGTGTTTGAAGATGTCATGGGGAGAAATGACTGGACTTTCTTTTAGCTAGCCCTAGAGGACAGAACCAGAAACAATGTAGAACTACAAAAACGGAAATTTAGGCTTGATGTTAGGAAAAACTTCCTAACAATTAGAGCTGTCCAAAAGTGAAATGGATTGCCTTGAGAGATGATGGATTTCTCTTCCTGAAAGTCTTCAAGTGGAGGCTGAATGATCTCTTGTCTAGTATGTTTGTGGTTGAAAATCCTTTCATTCATGAGTTAGACTAGAAGGTTGTTAAAGTCCTTTTTATTTCCTAAAATCTATGACTCTAAGAATTGCCTATTTGATAGCCCCTCAAATTTCATGTTTTATTTTGTTAAATAGTTTCCAAGAGAGTATAATACTGTTAAGTTACTTTTGCTACTCATTTTAAGTTTTTCTGTCAATGCACACTTGTGTGTCTTAAGCACTTCTTTTGTGTACAGGAAATAACTAGCTATTTCATACTTTATCTTATATGTTGAATATCTTTTTCTCTTTCTCTCCTCCCCCCTTCTTTTGGGGCAATGTTAAACCTAAGCCTGATCTTAAGTTTTAAGTAATTAATGAAACTAGGAGTGCTAAATGAAATACTATATTGTTGAAAATGTAGCCTATTTTTAAGTCTGAATTCTTTTAAGTACTTATTTAGAAAACCAGTTTGAAGGCATAAATAATTGTTATTCATCACCAGATTTTCTGGGGGAAAAGTTACATCAGGATAGCAATATTTCAAGGATCTGTGATTTTTGTCAATTGGGAATGCTAAAGAGGGAAATGAAGATCAGAAAGGAAGAAGGAAGGAAAGAAGGGACAGAAAAAAGAAGGAAGAGAAAAAGAAATGATTGACTTTTGGTTAGTCTACTGCTAAACAATTTTTGCTAGACAGTCCTATTGTGAACTATTTGAAAACAGACCTTTTTTTTTTTTACAGTAATCTTTCTTTATATCCCTGACACTTAGCACAGTGTCTGGCCCATGAGTAGTATTTAATGAATATATAATATTTTTATGTCTGACAGTTCACCAAAAAAGAAGTTAAACAACCCAATTACACCATTTAAAAATTTTTCTCAAGAGAAGAAACTGGTATTTTTAGTGGAAGTCAATTTAAGAGTTTTCTGACTTTATTAACAGTGAAAAACAAGTTATATTAGAACTACTAGGGTAGCTTTAAACTACATTTGATTATTAAATGTCATTTTTGATTTAGGATATTACTATATATAAAGGAAAAAAATACTACAGTTACTAGAAGGTTTCATCAACACATTTTTCCCTTATGAAATCATTTTAATTTTTTTTTTTTTTTTTGGCTAAGGCAATTGGGACTAAATGACTTGCCTAGGGTCACACAGCTAGGAAGTGTTGTATCTAAGATTAGATTTGAACTCAGGTCTTCCTAACTTTAGGGCTGGTGTTCTACCCATTGCGCCACCTACCTGCCCCAATAATTTCAATTTTCTTGCAAGGTAACCAACATGATTAGAAGTTCTGAAAACAGCTTCCTGAAAAACCTAAAGCTTGGGAGAGTATTCCCTCCATTTCAGAAGGAGAATCTTACTTTCATATAAGATTAAAAATCATAAAAATAGACTGGAAAATTAAAACAAATAAACAAAAAGAACATAATCATAGAAAATTACTATGGAATGGGAATTTCAAAGGACAAACTCAGAAGTGAACAATAATATTCAAAAAATGCAGGCAAACCCTCCAAGAAAATGTGAATTGATCTTAGGCCCCAAAAATTTTTAAAAGAGCTAAAAAGGATTTTTAAAAACAAAATAAGAGAGATAGAGGAAAAAAATGGAAAAAAGAAATGAGATGAATACAAGGGAATCTTGGGGGGGAAAAGTTGATAGCTTGATAAAGGAAGCACAAAACAGAAAAAAGATATATAAAAATTCCCTGAAGAAAACAACTCCTTAAAAAAATAGAATTAGTTAAATGGAAAAAGAATTACAAAAGTTCATTCTATAATTGTTGTATAATTATAATAATTGCTACAAAATATGTTTAGGATTCAGGGCATGTGAGAGTACATTGTCAAGACTTTTCTATGATGACTATGCTTTACATAGCATTATCATAGTTGGAAAGAAACTCAGAATAAAACTAGTCTAATCTTATCATGAACATCTATCTGTAGCATTCTTGAGGGGAGGAATGTTTTTGTCTTAGTATTTAGCATTTAGCAGAGTGACTAGTACATAACTGAGTGCTTAAGAAATATGTTTTGATTGTCTTCAATGACAAATAGTCATTAAACCTTTGCTTGAAGATCTCATATGAAAGGGAACTCATTACTTCCCACTTTGGGCAGCTTTATTGTTAGGGAACTTTGTCCAACAATGAGCTTAAATCTATCTCTTTGTAACCACTCATTGTTCTTAGTTCTGCCTTCTAGGGCTAAGTAGGACAAGTATAATCCCTATCCAACTGATAGCTCTTCAAATACTTGATATTTTTGTCCTGCTAATTTTCTCTTGGCTCAATATCCCTAATTCTTTCAATTGTTCCATTCATACTCTGTCTTCTGGACGCTTCATTATCCTGGTCAACTTTGTGAATGTCATCTTTTTTTTTTCTTGAATATGTTTGTGGTTGGATATTTAGGGCACATATGTTCTCAATTGGTCAAAATTATATTCTACTATGAGAGGCAGTAATAACAAGCTGACTCCAAAGTTAGGAACATATGGGTTCAAGTCTTGCTTCTGACACATACTAGCTGAGTGAACTAGGTAAATATTTAACCTTTTAGTGCTGTAGGAAACTTTTAACACTGTACTTTGCAGAGAAAGCAAGTGCTGAGTTCTTTGGTAATTGAAATTTTATCTTGGGATATTAAAATTCCTAACATTTGCCAAGAGAAAACACCTCTTTCTATCAATTTCCCCCTTTTTCTTAGTGCTATCAAATTTGAATTCATGTCATAAGTGTTTTTATATATTCATTTGAACAACCAATGATTTAGGAAAATCTGAGGACTAAGTGCTATCTCTGGTATTTCTACTGTTACCATTTTAACATTGATACCAGCGTCCTTGTTTTCTTTTTTTGTGTTTGATCTAATTAAATTGTATAAGTAAAACTTGGTAAAACTAATAGGGAATAGAGAGGACTGGGGATAGAATGCCAATGTAGGAAGTTTGATTTTATAGTATTTCTTAATAAACTTTTTTTCTGCCAGAATTATGTTATCGCAGTAATTATGAAATTCGAGACATTGAATAAATGAAAATAGTGTGTTTAAGCAAAGAAACTGCCTGGTAACTCAAGTCAAACCTAGGATTTATCATGTTAGCCAAAGCTATAATTGTAAGAAAATTCTAGTTAGGAAAATTAGTGACAGTCAGGTAGTAAATGGTAAAAAAGCCCTGATTTCAGACTGGGAATGGGGAATAGAAGCAAGCAAAATAGACACTTAGCAGTCTAAGAGTAAGCCATTGTGTTGACTTTATTAAGTCCTGTATCCTTTACTAACCTGGTCATCCCAAACCTTATGTTGTGCCAAAGTTCCCTTTTATTGTCCTGCCTCAGTTTCCCTAATTGTTCTTAATACTTAATAGAGCTCTTAAATCAAAAAACAGACAGACAAGTCATACAGAACACAGAACACAAATCACACAGACATAGACTGCACAGTTATAACATTAAACAAAACATTTAACATACAGACTAGGGACAACAGCCTCGAGAGAAGTTTGTTTCAGCTCGAGATTCTTCCCTTCCAAAATCCAAACAGAGCTTTTCTAAGCTTCCAAGCCCCAATTTGGTGCATTTCTCTGCCTTCCCAGAGAATGCCCAGATATAATCAGATAGTGTCCAAAGGCACTCAGAACCAGAGTTGTGCCACTGGCACACAGAACCAGACTCAGAACCAGAACCAGAACCTGATGGTACCAACAGCTACATCAGGCAGTACCTTCCAGAATTTTAAGATTCGTCAGTCTAATATCTAAGGACCCAGAGCTAGCACAGATAGAATAGACAGGCAGAAAACCACTCACCCTGCAGGGATTTTAAAACAGACTCTCCTTTGACCAAATGGAGGCATTGGCAGTAAGTCTTGTCCCAACTGAGAAACTGTTATCCTCCTGGAAACTCTGGAGAAATTCCAGAGCGCTAGCCTTTTCCTAACAAAGAGTCCAGATCTCAGCCCACCCAAGGTCCAAGGCAGAGATCCAAAGGCCTCTAATCTCTACTCCTGCTCTTATATCTCGCTGGGGCCTCCAAATGTAATGCAAGAGAAACTGAGGCAAATTAGGGATTAGAGAGTTTTTAATATTTTATTTGGATTTCTGATAGGGAGACATTGTGCTGGGGGCATATTGCCCTCAGGGCTGATGTCCAAAGCATCCAGCAGTGAATGTGAGTTCTCAATGACACATATATAGCTCTAAGCTCGAGTAGCTAAACAAAGGTAGGGGAGGTTGGAGTCCAAACTCTGGTGAGCAGGAATCTCCAAGCAGGGACCATCAATCCGGTTCTGACAGACTGGGGGTAGAACCATAAATTCTTGATGACTTAGGAGGAGATAGGAGCCAGGAAATCTGAACTCTCCCTTATCTTATAACTTATAATTTATAACTTATAACTTTAGAGTAGCTAGCCTTATGTTATATCAGTCCTAATCATCAGGAGGGAGGGGTGTAAATCAGGGGGATTAAGGCAGAACAATTCAGGAAACTGAGGCAGAACAATTGAGGAAACTGAGGCAGAACAATAAAAGGGAATTGTGGTACAACACTTAGAAGGCCAAAATCTTGAAAGGACCTCATTCAATTAAAGTGAGTTTTGTTCAGCTACAGAGGGCAAGGAAAGGGGACTGCAAGCAGATCATTTGCCTTGGGAACTCAGTCAAACAGGCAAAAATTGTCCTAATATATTCCCAGAGCCTTTGCCATCAAGGTCTGTATGTTGGTGGCCTTATTCATTTTGATTTGATTTATACTTTCCTGTTTTCTTGCATCTTTTAGCTTTGTCATCTTGACTCCTACCCTCTGGTTCTTTAGTTGTTGATATAACTCATGCTGGTCTTAATTTTCTCTTCTCATATTCCAACCTCCATTATTTAGGACAAATCAACTAGCAATCAAGTATCGTCATTCTATAGATTGATTTGGAGCTTCCCAGATTTTATAACCATTTTATAACCATAGGGAGCCTCGTAGGATCATGTCCTCACAAGTCTTGTGACTGATAACTTTTCATGAAGAGGCCTCCTCAGAATCCTGCCATTTCTCAGCAATGGACTTAACTCTCTTATAGTTTGAAGCTTTTTAGAAAAGTAAAAGAAAAAAACCAAAACTTCAGAGTTAACAGTTACATAGATTGCTCCTGAATTCACTACACTTTACTTCATTTCAATTCAATAAAGATTTAGTATTGCTACTTACAGGAAAAAAAATTGTCCCTTAGTTCCAAACATTTATAGGATATGGTCTGAGTAGACTATAGGATAGATCATGGAAAGGTTTCCTCCCATCTCTGAATTTGGGAATACTTTTTCTCTGGAGAATCATAAAAGTGATGATTTCTGAAATATAGGTTTATCTCTCTTTTGGGAGGATGCAGGGACACAGGCCTTGGAATTATAGCTTCAGATACCAGAGAGAGGGACTCTAGTTCCTTATTTATTTTTGTCCATCATGACCCTGCCTAGTTTTATACAGGGTTTCTCAGTGAGTTCAAGCTCATTTCATTCCCAATTCAAAAAACACATATTTTTTTTAAATTTTTGTTTTGATTAAATTATCCTTAGTTTTAAAGGGCTGAAGATAATTATTGAAAAACTACAGACCAGTTAACAATACTGATGGAGTAAGTCCAGACAAGGCACATGCTGTTTCAATTAATTATCTTGTGAATTCCTCCTTCTATCTGCATTCAATCTGTACTATCTTAATTGTTGGATAATCTCAAAATTGTGTGAGTACACCCAATTATATTTGGCTCCAGTGTAAACAAGGTGACAAGAGAAATATAATTTTAATGTGCCAGACGTAACAATTTGCTTTTTAGACCTCTCTTCTAACTGCTTTGTTGAAATTTAGAAAACTCAAATGAGTTACTTCTACCACTTTCTTTTTTCCTCAGGCCAGACCTATCATCTATAATAGAAGGTGACAAGGAGTATATATTATCATAGAATCAGTCTTGGCAGTTCTGATTCTGGCAAAATTTAAAGAAATTATCATTGGCAAACACACTGTCTTAAGCAGTATCTGCCTGTGTGGATGATAGAAATACTAGGACAGGGATGTCTATCAACTGAACAGCTATTAATTTTGTAATTATGCAAAGTTAAATATCTAAGAACAAATAAAATAAAGACAAGCAAGGCAGCAAACTTTATTAATGCCTTCCTATATGAAAGTATGCTAAATGTTGGGGATACAAAAATATAAGCAAAAAGATTCTCCCTGCCCTTAAGGGGTTTGAAAATAACATACAAAAGAAATTTGAAAAGCAGGAGATGTTTTTGAGGGAGTTGTGATAGAAGAATGAATATACCTAAGGGCTTGGTATTGAAGTCAAGAAAGCTGTTGGCACTGCCCGGCTACAAATTTACATACAAGTATTTCTATGTGCCGTAGATAAAGTTCACAGTGTCATAACAATGTCTATCATTAGGAATTTTCTGCATGAATTAAAGTATTATTAAGGATCAGATAAACAGCTTTTAGGATTAATAGACAGGCTATAGTATAAGTACTCAGCTTTCCTCTGATAATGGGTATCTATACTTTAAGTACCACAAAGTTAGTTTAACTGTTTGATAAAGATAGAGCTTCTAATTGGGTTCCTCTGGGAATTTAGTTGTGTTTCTCCATCAAAATATCTGATGCAAACAATGAAGAACAATAAATAGATGATTAATTATGAATCTAGGATTTCATCATTAACATCAATCATGTTTCTTTGACCAATGCTTTTCTTCTTCTGTTAATGTCTATTAGAAAATGATGCTCATTTTTGAAATAAATTTGCAGGGAGCAGCTAGATGGCACAGTGAATAGAATGCTGGCCCTAGATTCAGGAGGACCTGAGTTCAAATCCAGCCTCAGACACAAGACTTACTAGCTGACCCCAGGTAAGTCACTTAACCCTAATTACCTCACAAAAACAAGCAATGAAATAAATTTGTATTTCATATAAATACATGTGTATTTTACTCATCTTCCCTTTTATGTAAGGCTATCTGGTCCCAGAACCCAAGAAGCCATTTCAATTAAGATGCAAGGAGAGACATGATCAATACTCCTAAGTTTACTCTTAAATCAATGACAATGGGGGACATATACTCTTTTTTTTCAGTCAAAAATATTTTATTTTTCCAAATATAAAGAGTTTTTAACATTCATTCTTGAAGACTTTGTGTTCCAAATTTCTCCCTCTCTCTTACCTCTCCCTTCCCCAAGAGTAAACAATCTGATATGTTAAACATGTGCAATCCAAGAGCATGTACTTTTAATGGAAACCTAACTTATTTATGATGATTTATGAGCTCTATGCACTTGTAACTTCTTGGTTTTATGATAACTGATTTTCATTTTGAGTCTACTGTTGTCTGAATGTATGTTGGCTGCCTTATATGTTTTGATTTGATTTATACTTTACTGTTTTCTCCCATCTGCTCTCTTTGCTTTGTCATCTTGACTCCTACCCTTTTGTACCTTAAGTATTGATGTAGCTCATGCTGGTCTTAATTTTCTTTCTCATATACCAACCTCCATTATTTAGGATAAATCATTTAGCAAGTCATATTTTATCTTTTACTTCATAGTGGTGGTATGTGATAAGTATCCACGCTCAGTCAATTCAAAGTCTTTCCAGATCTTTGAATTAATTCTTATAGGGAAATTCTATTGATAAAATTGTGTCACTTGTAGCTTATTAATAAAATATTTTTTAAACATTCACATTCTATGAGATGCTATGATAAATACTGGAGATAAAAATGGGCTATTAAGAGACTAAGAAATTTTCACTGGATCACACAAATAGTATGTGTGAAGCTAGATTTAACTCAGATCTTACTGATTGTAAAATTAGACATCTACCTTTTAAGCAACACTGCCTTTCATAAATGTCTTCAAGGTCAATGAAAATAAATGAATATGCATTAAATGTTCACTATGTGCCAGGAAGGACCAGGGAAGGTCTTGTGTAGGAGGTAGCACTTGTCTTGCATAATGAAGTAGAGTTGAAATGGGAAAGTATGTGACATATTGGGAATATCCTGGACAAAACTTTGATTCAAGGGAAGAAATTAAAGTGTAAGGGAAATTCACTGATAAATCAATAAGCACTTATTATGCTTTTCGTTTGCATGTTTAAATGGGAGTCTGAATTAGGGTCCTCAAATCTAAGGATAGGGGTTGGGGTGGAGAAGACTGTGAGCCAGGTACTAAACTTACTAATTAAAAAGATAACCTTTTCAGGATTTTCCTTAAGCTATTAAACCATTATTATTCATCTTAGAACTATTCAGTGGAGGCCAGCTGATTGGTACAGTAGATAGAGCACTAGCCCTAGTGTCAATGCTAAGTTCAAACCCAACCTCACACACTTAATACTTACCATCTTGTTGTATGACCCTGGGCAAGTCACTTACCTTAATTGTCTCACAAAAGAGAGAGAGAGAGAGAGAGAGAGAGAGAGAGAGAGAGAGAGAGAGAGAGAGAGAGAGAGAGTGAGAACTACATAATGACACCTTTCTTTTGATAATGGTTATCATTGGAGTGAAGTCGCTCCTCAGAAAATCTTTAAAAATCCATCAAGTGATTCAAGTGCTTTACATAGCCTCTACCTCCTCAGTGCTCCTTTGAAGTTCAGCATAATGTATGATTAAAAAAAATACCTTATACAAAGCTGTAGGTAAAAAAGGACCTTTTGCCACCTCTCAGTGGTGACTTCTCTAACTCACATGCCCCATCAAAACTGGAAAAATGCAACAATAGTCAATTAAACTTGACTGTAGAGCCCTCCTCCTCCCCATAACCCAACAATTCAATTTAATTGATATTTATTAATGCCTACTATGTGCTAAATATAGAAATACTTTGCTAAATATTAGAAGGAAGGAATGAAATAGATAAATAAAGAAATAAATAAAAAGAGTCCCTACTCTCAAGGATTTTATAGTATTAAAAGGATAGTGAGGGTGAGGGGGAGAGGATGCAGACAACACAGAAAAATAGGAAAGTAGATGGGAGGAAGAAACTAGGGACTATCCAGCAATTAAGCATCTTGTTTCATGGAACCGAAACTAAACACAACAGTAGATGCATAGTGCACTGCATTAAAAATTCCAGTTTCTCCTTTTGTAAAGAAAGACATTAGGAGGAGTTTGTTACCCTTTTTTTCGGCCCTCCAATCATGGGAGAGGCTGAGGGAGGTGATGTCTATCAAGGCTTTATTTAGCAGCCCAGTGATGAAATTATAGAAGATTAGTTTAACCTGGAAAGAGAACTTTGTTCTGTGGAGTTGAAAACAACCAGAGCAGTAGGTGCAAAGTGAAGTGAGCTCAGAAAGGGCAAATACAAACATATTCTAAAGTTAAGCCCTTGTTGCCTTTCATTTACCAATTCTCTCCATTATATATGAAAAGAGTCCTTTTATGCAGAGGAATCCTAATGCTGCAAATTCTATTTGAGAGAAGAGAATTGAAAGAGGATTATATCCAAGCCCTGAAATCAGAGGGTTAATGCTGGCAATTTGGGGGATTTTCTTGTGTACTAGTCTTTGTTCTGTGCTCAGTCCAGGTAAACACTCTGCATGTATCTAGACACTTATTAAAGGATCACATTTTCTGTACAGAAGTTTCTCAAATATTAATTTTTCTTAGAATTGGGTTTTTCTAGCTGGAGTTAATTAAATTAAACAGGCTTCTTTGTGAAATATCTGGGGCAGGATAGATGCATTAGAAAAATTCCTTTGCTACTGCACCACGGTCTCCTTTATATTTTGGTGATAAATTTCTTTTTAACTAGATCTGTGTTTTCAGTGATGGAGTTCAGCACCAATGCAGATCATCATCTGCTTTCCAAATTATGATTTTATATAGTTTCCTGGAAGGCACTTAAAGATTACATAATTTTTCCTGATTTACATTGCCATTATATGTTCAAGACTTGAACTCAGGTTTTCCTTACTCTAAGACCAGCTCTCTAGGCACTATTCTATCTTGGTTCTTAACTTAGGCAAAATTAATTTAAACATTCTGAGAAGATTAATGAATGGTGAAGCAGTTTATAAATGCAAAATATCTGGCAATAAGTAGATATTTAATTAATGTTTATTGATTGATTGAATGATACCTTTCAGGCAAAGGAAAGTTGATGTGGTATTTGAAATTGCCACAAACAGTATGGTCCTCATGTGGACAATAGAATATTGACAATAATTTAAGCTAGATAAAGCTGCTCATCCATTCCTTGCTGCCTTTGACCTCACTCCAAAGAACTTTCTGCTATTCCAGCTCTAACCTTTCCAATTGTCTACTGCTCATGCTACTCAATCAGCTCATAGCCTATGGCATCTCTCTCCTAATTCTTCTTCTGTCACTTTATTGCAACAGAGTATAATCAAACTTATTTTTGAAGTTAATGGGGATCATTTTTGATCTTCTAACAGGAAAGTTCCTTCCATGGCAGTTCTCTCTGCTATACAAAGGAGGTAGAATAATGTGCATATAAGAGTTAAGAATTTCTTTCTGAAAATTTTTGTTGGTAGTGATAGACATCATCTCTTGAGAGATTTATCAGTCATCTTGATTTCAGAATTTCTAGGTCGATGATCTGCCAGAAACAGTGCCATTGGTAGAAGAATAGTCAACTATTCTTCTATATTATAAATACCTGATGGCATTAGCCAAATAAAAGCTTACTCTTAGTTGGCAGTGCTGTACAGTTTCCCTAAGAAAAAAACTGATGTGAACTATATAGCAACTGTATTGTCACTCAGGAAAGTTCCATTAATATGGGTTCCATTAATATGAGGTAACAATCCTATTATCCTCAGCATTGGTTAAGACTATATATGGATACTATATCCAGTGGTGGTGGGCACATATTTTAAGAGAAACCCTGAAATTCTGTAGCATATTCTGAGGAGGTTGACCAGAAAAATGAAGGTATTTACAACAATACCACATGAAAATTGATTGAAGGAGCTAGGGGACCTTAGTGTGGGAGAGATAGAATTTAGAAAGTATATGATTATCATCTCCAAATATCTGAAGTATTGTTTTATGTAAAGGAGAATAGATTTATTCCATGTGGCTCCAAAGAGCTGAATAAGAATGAATGGATAGAATTTATAGAGATGTAGAACACACACACACACACACACATATGTACACAGAATACATACATATGTATATATGCACACACATATACTGTATCTATCTCTGTTTCTCTATCTACAACTACAATTGAAATTTCCAAAAACTGAATATCTTAACCTTGTGAGATAGTGAGTTCTTTGTCAAGGAAAGAGGCTGAATAGTCACTTCTCTGGAAATGAATTAAACAGAGAACTGGTTTAGATGCTCTTCTAAAGACCCTTCCAATTTTGAGTCTGTGATTTTCTTATTCTAATACAAGAAGATTTGAAAGCTGGGGTGATTCTTAAATGAAATGTTTAATATTTTTGTTTTCTAATGTAACTAAGTTAAAACTCAAAAAAAAGATGTTTCATACTAAGTAATATTCTCTTTGGATTTGCTTTGATCTAGATTGTTAGTGCCCTTCTTTATGTCCTGTTAGTTTGAATTTTTGCTAAGCCACAGGCATATACTCCTCAGGATGTGTCCTAGTTCCAATTAGACTACAGGGATCTTATGTAAACACCACTCACAAATTGAATCAGAAAAAAAAAAAATCCTCTAAATGCAAAGTCATCTACTAATTGTGGATCTGCAGGTAGTAAAATGCAAAAAAAAAAAAAAAAATGTGGAATTAAATTGAAAATATGTACTTTAAATCAAGCTCTAAATAGGTAGAAACATGTAATTTACAAGACAATACTACAAAGACTATTGAAGTACAAGTTTCTTCATGTTTAGTATTGTAACCATTAGAATAGTTTTGAGGAGAATACATTTCAAAAATATATATTCATCATGTTTCACTGAAGCCTTACCCTCAAACCTCATTGTCACATACCTTTAATCTATGGTAGAGCAAGCTCTGGAAAGGCTCATCAAGCTAGAAAGTTTTTAAGTATGAGTCTTGTGATAGAGGTGTGTCTATTTATTCACTCTATTAATGACTTTGTATTTAAATTAATTAAAGGTCTTCCAAATCCTGTACTAACATGGGTTTGCCCTAGACTTGTTCCCTAAAACAATGCATTACTGGTGAAATTTGTACATGCTAAAGTTGTAATAGGGATTAATTTTATCATTTTTATTTATACGGTTATTTTATTGTGTGCATTGTTTTCTGGGTTCTATTTATATCAGCATCTATCAGTTTATACATATTTTTCTTCATATTAAATATTTTTTATGATGCATTAACATTCTATTATATTTCTATATCACCAATTGCATAGTAATTTCTCAATTGATGATCATTTACTTTGTTTCCAGTTTTTGCTACAATAACAAGTGCTATAAATATCTGTTTTCCCTCCCCTCTTTTTTTGACTGTGAGGCACATAACCACCAATTGTATGGTGGTTGGACCAATTCACACCTCTACCAGTAGTATATTAGTATGACAAAGGTAATCCAACATTGATTTCCCCCCCTTCCCTTTTAATTTTTTTTGCTAATTTTGCTAGGTATGAAGTGAAACTTCAGAATTTCTTTAATTTGCGTGTCTTACTAATGACTTACAACAATCTTTCATGTGCTAATTACTTCTTTCGAAATTTGTTTGTTCTTGTTTTTTGACTCCTTATCCTTCAGAGAACTTTAATTCAATAAAAATTTGTAACGTGTTTATTAAGGGTAAAGCCCTAGGCTAAGTACTGGGGATAGAAGAAGTGGCAAAAAGACTGTCCTGCCTGAAAAGAGTTAATCATTAATTGGGGGGAAAGCTTACAATTTAATGGGGACATGACATACATTTGTATTAATTCCACATTTAATTTTGCTATTTGTTCTTATAGACATTGAATGCAATATTTTTCCCTTAGCAGTTTTCCTTCTTACCCTGGAAGTATCCATTTTGTTTATGCAAACACCTTTCAATTTAACATAATCTAAATTAATTTCTTTTTGTATTTTGTAGTCTCTTCTATTCCTTATTTATTTAAGAGCTCCCCTAGTCATGGGTATAAAAGTTCTAGGTTTCATTTTCTTTTAATTTTTTATGGTATGACTTTTTATATTCAATTCATCTGTAGATTTTTATTTTTTATGTATATGTGAAATGGATAATCTTTCTCTCTATATATCCAATGTATATATAATTGGATGTATCATATAAGATATTGGTATAAACCTTATTTTTACCAAACTAATTTTTAATTGCATTACTCTTAGATTAATTTTATTTAAAATATTCTAAGATTGTGATATTGCACAATTGTTGTTGTCCTTCATTCTTGAAGAGGACCATGACTTTTGGAGGTGAGGCCATGGTACGCAAGTGAATTGGATTTAAGTGAGGGAGGACTTGCAGGGTCACCTGCCTCATTTTCCTCTCCAGAGCCATCTGAATCCAGTGGCAAGATCTAGGTGAAGGTGACAGGGGATGGCACTGAATGAAATGGGTAATATGCAACTACATAAAATGAGTTGGAGAATATTGATAATAAAACCAGGGGCTTTTTTAAATAGAAGCAAGTAGTTTGGGATAATTAAAAGTACTACATAATTTTTCAAATGTATTCTAGTCTGACCTACTACTGTCCTCAATTATGGTGTTTAGTAACAATATCAATTTAGAGCACAGTGGGAACTATTGTCTATTATTATCACTATAAATTGCTCATCTTCTGAAGTACAATTTTCATTTCTTTTCCTGGACATTGAAATGATGGCCTCAAAATATGGTTGTTCATTATAAAAGGTGATGAAGATAAATTACTCTAAAAATTGTTAGATTTTTTGAATGCATAGTGCATACTCACCAATATATTGAGCATTATATACAGTAATGCATTTAAGAATTTTGTAAATCATATCAGTTACATGTAGTTTTATGTGGAATGCAAAAATCCTAACTCAAAATTGACTACTCAAAGACTTCTCTAGGTACAAAGAGAAAAGTTTCTTTATTTAGATTCTCATGATAAGTGGGGCAGTCCCTTTACCAGAAAGTCTGGAGTAGGAAAAGCCAATTTTGTAGAAGTAAGGAGCATAGTTATATAGTCAAAATTTACAGAAACTATTTGCCCACCTACCTCTCTCTCTTTTTTTTATTATAGCTTTTTATTTACAAGATATATACATGGGTAATTTTTTAGTATTGACAATTGCAAAACCTTTTGTTCCAACTTTTCACCTCCTTCCCCCCACCCCTTTCCCCAGATGGTAAATTGACCAATACATGTTAAATATGTTAAAGTATAAGCTAAATACAATATATGTATACATGTCCATAGTTATTTGGCTGTACAAAAAGAATTGGACTTTGAAATAGTGTACAATTAACCTGTGAAGGAAATCAAAAATGCAGGAGGACAAAAATAGAGGGATTGGGAATTCTATATAATGGTTCATATTCATCTCCCAGAGTTTTTTCGCTGGGTGTAGCTGGGTCAATTTATTACTGCTCTATTGGAACTGATTTGATTCATCTCATTGTTGAAAAGGGCCACATCTATCAGAATTGATCATTATATATATTATTGTTGAAGTATACAATGATCTCCTGGTCCTGCTCATTTCACTCAGCATCAGTTCATGTAAGTCTCTCCAGGTCTTTCTGAAATCATCCTGTTGGTCGTTTCTTACAGAATAACAATATTCCATAATATTCATATACCACAATTTATTCAGCCATTCTTCAATTGATGAGCATCTACTCAGTTTCCCAGTTTCTGGCCGCTACAAAGAGAGCTGCCACAAACATTCTTGCTCATACAGGTCCCTTTCCCTTCTTTAAAATCTCTTTGGGATATAAGCCCAGTAGTAACACTGCTGGGTCAAAGGGTATGCACAATTTGATAACTTTTTGAGCATAGTTCCAAATTGCTCTCCAGAATGGCTGGATGTATTCACAATTCCACCAACAATGCATCAGTGTCCCAGTTTTCCCACATCCCCACCAACATTCAGCATTATCTTTTCCTGTCATTCTAGCCAATCTGACAGGTGTGTAGTGGTACCTCAGAGTTATTTTAATTTGCATTTCTCTCATTAATAATGACTTGGACCATCTTTTCATATGGCTAGAAATAGTTTCAATTTCCTCATCTGAGAATTGTCTGTTCTTATCCTTTGACCATTAATCAATTGGAGAACGAATTGATTTCTTATAAATTAGAGTCAATTCTCTATGTATTTTGGAAATGAGGCCTTTATTGGAACCTTTGACTGTAAAAAATGTTTTCCCAGTTTATTGCTTCCTTTTTAATCTTGTCTGCATTAGTTTTGTTTCTACAAAAACTTTTCAATTTGATATAATCAAAATTTCCTATTTTGTGATCAATAATCTTTAGTTCTTCTTTGGTCATAAATTCCTTCCTCTTCCACAGGTCTGGAGGTAAACTATCCTATGTTTTTAAAATTTATTTATAATCTCATTCTTTATACCTAGGTCATGAACCCATTTTGACCTTAGATTGGTGTATGGTGTTAAGTGTGGGTCAATGCCTAGTTTCTGCCATACTAATTTCCAATTTTCCCAGCAATTTTTGTCAAACATTGAGTTCTTATCCAAAAGCTGGGGTCTTTGGGTGAATTGGATTTAAGTGAGGGAGGACTTGCAAAGTCATCCATTTCATTTAGGTTATCAGATTTATTGGCATAAAGTTCACCCATCCATCTCTTGTTAATTCTTTTAAAATCATTGGCAAACTCCATCTTTATACCTTATTTGTTTTTGGAATACAGGTGGGCTTTTTGTGGTACCAGGGTCTTGGTTAAGCAATAAATGTTTCAAAATGTTACTAAGAAAAAGTCTTTGCTTCAAAAGCTAGTAATTAAATAAGCAAGAGGGTTTAAAGGTTTCTAAATTACTGAGCTAGTAACTAAGAGGATTTGGTTTATTTTGCTTCAGAGGCAAGTAATCAATTAAGCAAGAGGGGTTAAAGGTTTCCAAATTACTGAGCTAGTAACTAAGGGGATTTGGTCTGTTTTAGGCTTTTCTCAATCAATCAGATAGTTATAGCCAGTTTGGCGACTTCTCGGATATCTCTGGCCATTAAACAGTTGGTCAGGTTTTTTCTCTAAGCAGTTGAACAAGGGTCAAAAGGGATTACCTCAGGTATTTTCTGCTGGAAGAGTAAATCTTTGCTTTTCTCCCAGAGTCTTAATAATTAAATGGATCCTTAATGCTGAGTTTATACTACCTAAGGTTATTCTGAGAAGTCCTCAGTTTCCTGTTTGTCTCAGTTTCAAAAGTAATTTTTCAAATTATTTTAGCCTTGAATTTCCAAGATTACCAGATAGGAAGTTATTTTCTTCATCATCCTAGGTCTTCCAGATGAAATCTGTGCATGAATGGCAATCCCTGATTGATGGCCTTATTTCCTCATGATCTAAGTATAACCTTGATTAATTGAATCAAAGATTACAGGATGCCTTTCAAGAGAATTGTGTTTCTCCCCCATAATTTTATGTAAAATTCTTTATTCCAACAAAGCAATTATGAATTTCTATTTTTAATCATTGATGTAAAATTTAGAGTAGAATGGAAATACAGACATTTAATTATTATATACTTTGACAGTTGTGAATTTTAATACATTTCCTGTCTATTCTCTTTCAAAACTTTAAAACAAAAAAACTCCAATGTTTTTTATCATAGAATTTATTTCCCTAGTGCCTAGAACTAAATTCCTCCTCCTCCCATAATATCTCTAGTGCTTCCTTTACTAACTAAATTAGGAAAGAGCTTAGGCCATCTTCCCATTGCTCAAGGTTCTGATCCTTTTCCCTTCATGATCAAGAGCAAAATAAAAAGAATATTGTTACACACTGCCTGTATATTCAACCCTTATATTGTTCGATTGTTCTAGTCAGGAATCCTTTTCTTCCTTTTACCGCCTCTCTTTTCTTTAGTGCTAGCCTTTGAATTTTTAGTTTAAGAAGCCTAATTTGCATTGAATGGTTGCCTAGCAACCCTCAACAGTACAGTATTAAATTCCTTTGCTTTCCGTTAGAGACTTTAATAAAAAAGAAATCTAAGTTCATTATAGCATTTAATGATTTAAATAACTTGTTTCAAGATTCTAACATAATTAGAAAAATATTCAAACATATTTGTATGTATATGTATAATAAGCTCTTTATAAACATTTCTGAAAACTGTGATGGATCTCCTAGGGACTAATCATATACTCAACAATTACAATGGTTATTATATAATTTGTATTCATTTTATATATATATATATATATATATATATTTATAGAAATCAATTAAAATTTTAAACAATGATCCATATTTTTAAGGATGTTAGTACTAAAAACCATAGATAAAATGATTAGATCAATAAACTAATCTTGGTTTTGCTAATTCTCCTTCTAGACCTCAAACACTTCTGTCACTCAAAGGATGCAGCCTCTGAATGTCAGTAGTTCAATGTCTGCAAAACAGTAATAGAGCTGCTTCCTATCAAATACTCGCTGGAGCATGGTATTTAAATAGAAACACAGAAGCTTAGCAAGCGGTGATATGTCTTACAATCAACAATGGTCAGTAGAATCTGACCCACAGTTATCACTTCAAAAATGAACAAGTCATTCTTCAGTTCTGTTCCTGCTGCTTATCAGTCACTTCATGCTCCAGTGATAATTAACACTGTTTTCATTTGAACTGATGCAGAGGGAGAATCTGGTGCTTGTGATCTGATCACAGAACCACAAAGTTGAAAGGCATATTGTTGTTTGTCCTTTGTCTTTGAAGAGGAGCAATGACTTTATGAGGATGATGTCTTCTTGACTTGGGTGAATTGGAATTAAGTGAAGCAGAATTGCAAAAAATTGTCAGCCTCACTCTTTCTTGCAAAGTCATCAAAGTCCTGTGGCAAGACAACTGGCAATTGCCTGGGATGTAGTGGGCATCTTCTATGTCTGCTTAAGTTCTAAGCACTCCATAGTTTCTCCTTCAGCCACCTTCTTGGCTATTGGAATAAATTGTTCTCTGATTTCTATTCTGCTTGTGGACACATACCCCTAATACATTCATGGATTTGTGGTTTGTCACTTACCTTAAATCTGGTATAATACACACACACACACACACACACACACACACACACACACACGTGTGTGTATACATATACACTTATTTTTAATGAACTGTTTATGTCAACCCTAAATTTTACCTTTTAAATTTCTACCAATGATCTCTATCCCCGTCATCCTGACCCAAGCACACTCAGTCCCTCTTTATTGTGATAGTCTTTGAATTACTTCAAGTCAGAGTTATGTTAATAAATGTTTAATTTCTTTTTTAAAAAACTTTTTATTTTCAAAATATATTCATAGATAATTTTCAACATTCACACTTGTGAAAACCTTGTGTTCCAAAATTTTTTTATACCTCCATTCCTACCATGCCCTCCCCTAGATGACAAGTAATCCAATAAATATTAAACACGTGCAGTTCTTCTATACATATTTCCACAATTATCCTACACAAAAAAATCAGATAAAAAAGGACAAAAATTGAGAAAGAAAACAAAATGCAAGCAAATAACAACACAAAAATGTGTAAATACATGTTGTGATCCACTCTCAGTTCCCACAGTCCTCTTTCTGGGTGCAATTGTCTCTCTTCATCACAAAACCATTGGAACAGGCTTGAATCACCTCACTGTTGAAAAAAGCATTCATCAGAATTGATCACCATATAATTTTGCTGTTGCTATGTACAATGTTCTCCTAATTCTACCACTTCACTTAGCATCAGTTCATTTAACAACTATTTCTTTCCCTAAAATGTGTGCAGAATGTACATTTTTTAGAAGCTTTGAAATTTAATTTACATTAAAAACATTTTCTCTTTTACTTTCTTAAGTCTAGGAAGCTGAAAAACAATAAATCAAACTCTGACTTATAGTATCTGCTGATTTCTGGGGCATAAATAAATGCTTATATTGGAAATTTAACAATTATCTAGAGAATCAGTACTGTGAGGGATGTAGAAGACCTTACCCAAAATGACTACTCAGAGATCATTCAGTAAAAAGCAGAAAAGTTGTTTATTGAAAAACCTCTGGAGGATAAGTTGTCCCATCATGAGATAAGAAAGAGAAAGCTTGTGGTAGGAGGGCTAAAGAAGTAGTAAACATATACAGCTTTTATAGGTTCTGTTATAAAGGATTATATCATAGGTTGGGGAGCATTGAGAAATAGGTGCCTTCTCCCCTAATTGAATGTTAAACATTGGTTCCAAAGGAAGATTAGAACAGAATGCTTTGTTTCCCTGATTCCGAAAGGAATCATCAATTAGACCTTCAAACTTCAGATTACTGAGTTGACATCATTTAAACTAATAGTCTAAATATTGATAACATTGAACAAGGATAAATGTCATCATTTCTGGTTAAGTAAATATATCTAAAGTTTTAAGTAAATATTGACTTGCACACACTGTACTCATATAGGTCACAGAGACATAGAAATAATAAAAAATACAGAAAAAGAATTTAAACATTCCTGTAAATTCTTCATCTTATCTCTCCATTCTGCACAGTAGGACCTGTATTTATCACACTCATGAGTGGAAGCAGATATGATGTTTCTCCCCATTGCTGCTAGTCTTCTCTTTTCTAAGCTATACATTCATCTTCAGCTGATTACATTCTTTCAAAAATGTGGTACTCTAAAATGTCAACATAACATTTCACATACTGTGTGAACAGGGAAAAATATAGTAACACTAATCCTAACACCTCTTTGGGTGGATAAAGTGCCAAGCCTGAAGTCAGGAAGACTTGATTTCAAATGCATTCTCAGATATTTATTAGCTATGTGACCATGGGCAAGTCATTTAACCCTGTTTTCCTTAGTTTTCTCATCTATAAAAATGAGTTAGAGAAGGACATGGTTAATCATTTGAATATCTTTGCCTAGAAAATCTCAAATGGTGTTACAAAAAGTTGTACATAATTGAACAACAATACCTCCTTAGACCGGGACAAATATCTTTTCAATATTTTCTTTTCTCCCTATTCTCCTTTTTTTTCAAAATGGAGACTTTATGTTATTCTATAGTTATGATATTTTTGCAAGACCTGAGACTGAGGAATTCCATTATTACAGTATCTGGCAACTATTTCTAAATTGATTACATGTGAGTTTGTGTTTCTCTCTGTAGGAATGCTTTAATATTGTCCGAAAGGAAACAGGTTGTGCACTTGTGTTCCTGAGAAAGGTAGAAGCTATTGATTGGAAGTGCAGAGACCTTTTAATCTGTTTTTATCTTTAAATGACTAGGTGATGAGACTGATCTAAGTTGTTACAGACAAAATGAAGTACTGAAAACAATACTTTA
This sequence comes from Sarcophilus harrisii, assembly GCF_902635505.1. Lineage (NCBI taxonomy): Eukaryota > Metazoa > Chordata > Mammalia > Dasyuromorphia > Dasyuridae > Sarcophilus > Sarcophilus harrisii. Next base: position 496,615,442 of record NC_045426.1, on the reverse strand, counting down.
TTTGCTGAGAACTTAGGTTTGATTTCTGTTTTGTTTTTTATTGTGATTTTCCTGCTTTTGCATGGCTTACATACTCTATATTTATATTTGTAATTAATCCTGTCTTCATCTTTGTCTTTTAACTATCCTTTCTTCATTTAATGTATAGCTCTAGCATGAATTTTTATGTGAAACCTTTTCTCCTTCCCCTATCAGCTCTTTGTTCCAAGCTGACATTAACTCTGCAATATTTATACATTTGTACTTATTTCCCTCTTTAGAATATATGCTCTTTACAAATGGAGTTTGTTTCATTACTTTATTTGGATCCCCAGTACCTAGCACATACAAGACACTTGATAAATATCTATGGACTAATTTAAATTACTTAACTTCTCTAAGTCTTAGTTATGGGATTGGACTAGGAATTATCTAAGGTCTCACTTAGCACTACATTTTGTAGACTTGTGAACAAAGGAGACCACTGAGATATTGCCTCAAAGATATTTTATTAGCTTTTTATTTGAGAATGAAGAATCTCCCTATTTATGTTATCAAAAAAGGATAATAGTTAACATTCAGAGCATCAAAGGAAGACTATAACAACATCTTAAAGGAAGAAGATTCCACAACCATAATGACACTTAAAATTTTATTTTTTTTCCCATTTTAAAATTTCTGAAAAAGTCCTAAATTGAGTACTTCCATATGCATAGTAGAACAGAAGGAGCACAGTACATGAAGTCATGACTATATTATTTATAACATGGTTTTCTTTGAAAATATGTTACTTTTAAAGGTTTCCTTTTTGTTTGTGCTACCTTTTGTTCTCTGATGAGCACTTTCAAAACTTCTTTATTATTTTGGAAACTGTTCTAACTTTCTTCTTCCTACCTACCACCTCCACTACTCTTTTTTTTTAAGCTCTTTATTTTCAAATCCACTATTCTTGAGAAAAAGAAAAACAAAACCTTGGTAGCAAATAAATATAATTAAGCAAAAAATAAAAAAAAATATGTCTCATTCTGCAACCTGTGCCTATCAGTTCTTTGTTAATAGGGCAGTAGTATGCTTCATCATGTATTCTGGAATTGTAGTATTATTGCATTGCTCAAAGTTTTTTTTTTTTAAGTTATTAAAAGGTATTTGTCAATGTTGCTATTGTATAAATGATTTTTCTGGTTGGACCAATTCATAGGTTCACCAAAGGTTCGTCCGTATGCTTGTTTTCCCATAGTCTCTTAAATAATTGTCATAGGGGCAGCTAGATGGTGCAGTGGATAGACCACCAGCCCTGAAGTCAGAAGGATCTGAGTTCAAATCTGGTCTCAGACACTTAATACTTCCTAGCTGTGTGACCCTGGACAAGTCACTTAACCCCAATTGCCTTAGGGAAAAAAATAAAATTGTCATATTCCTTTTATTATTATCTTTGTGAATCCAATAGTTGAAGCAGAATTTCAAAGATAGAGTGCTGAGCTTGGCGTGAGGAAGATTCTTCTTTATTAGTTCAAATTTGGCTTCATTCAAGTAGCTGTGTAACTCAGGGCAAATCACTTTATCCTATTTTTTTTTTTTTTGTCGTTCTTTATCTGTAAAGTGAGCTAGAGAAGGAAATGGAAAACAACTCTAGCACTTTTCCAAGAAATCCTCAAATGAGTTTACAGAGTCAGACATTTCTGAAATGAATATGACTGAATAGCAATGAAAAGAATCAGAGTGGAGTAGATGCTGGTACAATTATAACACAAAGAACACACATTGAATTTCAAGAACAGTTAGGTATAAACCCGGGAAAGAATCTTATTTATTTTTCACAAACATTTAAGTGTTGATACATAATGTTGAGAATAAATATAGCTGGCTTAAAAAAAAGAGAGATATACTGGAAGGGATATGAGGCTCAAAAAAGATAATGGATAATAAATCAGCAAATCCTAAAGTGCAATATAAATGACAAAATGTTATAATTATTATTAGCCTCCATTTACCAGGCTTCTAGCTTGGTGATGATTTCATTCCTTGAAAACTCTACTCTATTCCTGACAAATTTGAGCAACATTTATATAACCATATGGGGCAGGATGGGCCGGGACAGGGTTGGGGCAGGGGTGTTGCTAATAAATATTTAACAACCAGGCTCTGTGGAAAAAAATGCATATGAACTTTTAAGTTTAATCTATATTAAAACACTTTCTGCTCTAGATAATTAAGAAAATAATATATCACGTTCTTATTTGTGGTAATTGCTGACTTGCATTGTATAAATGTTCACAGAAAAATTTAACACTCTCTCTTGAAAACCTGCTAAAGTTGGCTCCAGAATAGCAAAGAAAAGCAAAAAAAAAAAAAAAAAAAAAAAAAAAAAAAAAAAAAAAAAAAAAAAAAAAAAAAAAAAAAAAAAACTATCTCAGAATTTTGAGGATATCTTGTGTGGTCAATTTATTAGAAGAATTGGACAAAAGTGAAAATAACAGAAAAAGATAAGCTTGATTACATTAGTTCAATTCTGAGAATTCTTAAAATACCTCCACATTGAACCAAATGTCTGCCAGTGTCTGGTAAGATTTGAATTAAGAAATAACATTTGAAAATTCATGCTTTTCCCCCCATGTATCCAATTAAGGAAATACTGTAATCATCAAGTTTATTTAATTACTAAGCATTTACTGAGCACCTGCTGGGAGAGACCAAGACAATGTGTTAGATGTTAGAAATAAAGACTGTACCACCCTTGTCCTCAAGGAACTCATGATCATCTGGTCAAGTAGATAAAAATATATCAGACATGAGAAAAAGCATGACTATGTCTCAAAAAGGAAAAAAAAAACAACCCTGAAATTGCTCAGACAGAATAGGGAGAGTGCATATGTACCAAGGAGATATCCAGAAAAGAGAGGCCAGAATGGAACAGAATGAATGGGACTTGATTTACTAGAGAAAATCTTTTGAAGGGAGGATTTAAATAAAGTGAATGGAGCTTGAGAATAAGATGAATGGTGTGAGATATAATTTTTCAAATTTTATGGAGGGATCAATTACCAGCATAATTCAGTTGGAACAGAGAGAGTTATTTCTCTCTCAGAATCGAGAGATACAATTTTAGAGAAATAGGGTTAGAGTGGAGAAAGATAAGTGATAGAAAAACATTAATGCTAATCTCTGGAGTTTTGATAGTTATCAATAGGATTTCTTTGTAAGTTTCTTAACAGTGGAACATGATGAAAATCAAGTTCCAGATGCATAAAGGCATTATTGACCATTGGATAGAGGACCAACTTGATTCTGACATATACTAGCAATGTAACTCTGGGCAAGTTACTTAATTTTTCCCTGTGTCAGACAACTCATTAAACTGGTAAATAACAAAATAGTTTTAATATACACTAAAAAAAGGAATTTCTATACTTGAGAGTTTCCATGTGAATGAAATCATAGGCCTCTCCCATCCTGAAAACAAAAAAGCAATCAGCACCTGTGTTTCTAAAGAAGAATGAATCAGAAGGTAGAAAAACTGGAGTTGGAGTTGGGAAGAAAAGCATAGCCTTCTTTTTGCTTTGTAGAAAGATAACAAAGACCCAAATTTTGTGTCATGGATATAAAAATGGAAAAATTCCAGATACATTATGGAACAGAATCTTTAGCACTTGGAAACCAGCGTTAAAGTACAGGTGTCAGTGATCTATCCAAGTGAAGATATCCTACAGGCAGCTGGAAAGTGGAAACTACAAATTTCTACAAATTTTGTGCAATAGCAAAAGCTTGGCTTATTGGAAAATGTCACTCTTCTTCAGACAATTGTAAATTCTTTTTTCTTACTTGCTGTTTAAAATGTTATTTAGCTTTCACTGATTTTGAAAAAGTATAACCAGAGTTCACATAGCTAATTTATCAGTGTCTATTGTAAGAAAAATTGTGTTTCAAGGTTAAAAATATGCTTAGAATGTATATTCTAGTTTAGTGTAACTTTTTTTCAGATATTAACATTTGTTTCAAACTCTTTCTTCTCCCTCTTTGTTTCCCTTTTTTCCTTTATTTCTCTCTCATTTAAAAAAAACATCAATTTTAATAAAATCCATCCAGACTAAGTCTAATTTTATTTGTTATGGTTTCATCAATTATCTGGGTACAAAAGTTAGAAACTGTCATATACACGATTGTAAGGGTTTGAACATCTAATCAATCCTTGTAACCTTTCAGTACCTTTGCTGTTTCTAGAATAGAGATTACATGTAAACAGTTCAAACAACAATTCTATACCTCCTCTAAGCACTAAAAAATAATACTTCTTTTTAGAAAAACATTCCACAGCTCTTACTCAGGCACTGGAAATTAAAAAACTTTAATTAAGGCCAGTGACCTCCTCAAATGTCAAAATTCATGATAAATAAGTGACTGGTTTTTGATTTATGTTTGGGTAAAGGGTTGTAAAAGGCAATAATAGGCGAAAGAAATTGTTGACAATAGCTATTGACTAAGTGCTTTAATCACAGAATGTGCCTGACAGAATTGTATTTGTGACAAATCTCATGGAATCTGTTATTCACTGGAAATTAACATTCTTTATTATCTATAAAAGAAAATGGAAAAGATAGAAATTATTTCCCAAATAGGACATAAACAACTGACTAATTATTTATCCTTTGTAGGTTCTTATGAAATCAAGAATTACTGTTTTTTATTATTATTATTTTTAAAGCAGAATGTTTTTAGGGAATTCTATTACACTTCAGCAATTTCTTTCTTCCTAACTTCTCTCTTCCTATTCAGGATATCATCATCTTCCCAGTTATCTAGCCTTACAACCTAGGTCTGGTACTCAACTTATATTTTCTTATCTCTTTCTCCCTATATCCAAGTAATTGCTAAGTTCTATTGTTTCTATATTTATAATATTTCTTATATGTGTACCCTTCTCTCCTTTGACTCTGATACAAACCCTTATTTAATACAAACACCTTAATTAATTCAATAGCCTTCTTGTTGGTCTACTTGCCTCAAATTTCACCCTATATCTAAGCTATCATATTAATATCCTAAAACAAAAGTCTAATCACAGTCATACCCTCATTCATTTAAATTCCAATGTCCCCTTCAGGATCAATTATAAAATGTTCTGTTTGACTTTTAAAGCCCTTCATAATATGGCCCCTTTCTATCTTTCCAGACCTTTTTATACTTTATTCCTTTCCATGTCCTGTGTGATCCAATAATGTTGATCTCCTGGCTGTTCCTCAAACATGTCTCAGCTTCAGGCATTAACTGGCTATCTCCTATACATGAAACTCCCTTACTCATCTCAACCACTTGGCTTCCAGGGATTCCTTCAAGTTATCAGTTAACCCTCTTTTAAGAAGTCTTTTCTATTCCTCTCCAGTTTATACTGAATGTAACTTGTTTGTGTACAGGTATTTGCATTTTGTCTGATTCCTTTGACAGTGAACTCTTTTCACTTTTTTTGTATCCCCAGCATTTTGTTCAGTGGCACAGAGTAGGTGCTTAATAAATCCATGCTGGCTTGACTTGCTGGTGAGGCAATCACTTATTAATACATACCATGTCTATAAGAATATTACTCTCTATCTGATATTCCAAACTGGCTGTAATATCCTTTTTCTTTTTCCAAGTCATTCTTTAAATTCTATTATTACTCTCCATTCCTTTCCTTTTGCTGCTTACATCTCTTGCGGTGTTTTATGAGATTATCTTGATCATTAAATTCCTTATATAGTGTATTTCCACTTTTGGGTCAATTTAGAAATTCTGGGGGTCAGTTTATTTTATACTTAACCCTCATTTATTTTGGATGGCTTATTTAGTTTGTAATTCATCTTCTTTGCTTTTATTTTTAAACTAACAAGAATTTATTCTCTCCACATAGTGAGGAGGAAAACAAAAACTGTATCCCTTGCAATAAACACACAATTAAATAAAAACAACAATAACCATAAATGCACACAAATAAAAATTGGTCTTGTCCAGAAATATAATCTCTGCATATTTAGTTTATCATGTCTCTGTAAGGGAGTAAATAGATAAAATTCTAAATCATTGATCCTCAGAATAATAGTTAATCATTGTACTGATCAGAGTTCTTAAGTCTTTCTAAATCATTTTTACAATTTGTTTTTGTATAAATTATTATCTTAGTTATTTTCCCTTCACTCTGCATCATTTCAAGATGAGATTCAAATGATATCTCTATTCCCTAGAGCCAGGACTTCTTAAACTTTTTCCATTCCTGACCTGTTTTTGCCCGAGAAAGTTTTATGTGACCCTGGGATACATAAGTATATAAAATAGGTATACAAATCAAACATTTACTGATAATATATCATAATTTTACAGCTCCCATATTCAGTTACATGCTCCAATATAGGGTTGTGACTCACAGTTTAAGCTTTGCCCTAGAGTATCTTTTCTTCCTTCCTTCCCTTTTGTCATTTAAGATTATCAAAACATAACAAAAATAACTCCCAGATCCTCCATTTTATTGGATTCTCTCTGTGATTTCTGCTGAAAATACAGTTCTCAGGGGATAATTTTCACCTTTACTGATTATTTTTTTTCTCGTAGTTTGCTTGTATTGACCTTTTTATTGTCTTTATACCTATGTTTATATTTCAAAGTTTCTACTCAGGTTTAGTATTTTAATTATTGATACTTGGCTCTCCACTATTTCATTGAAGGTCAATTTCCCCACATACTCAGTGTTTCTGTGTAATTTATTTTTGGTTGTGAGCCTATATGTTTTTTGACTTTTAGAATTCTGTATTTCAAGTTCTCTACTCATTTATATTTGTAACTGCTAAATCTTAAATAATATCTAAAGGGTTTTTAAAAAATATTTAAACTCTTTATGGCTGATTTTAATTTGATCTGAAAGTTCTATGATGGTCTCTGAAGTATTGATTTTGAGTTTCTTTCAGGAGGTGATTGGTAGATTTTTTTTTCAATTTTTGCTTTTCCTTCTATATTTTTTGGTAAAAATATATTGTTGGATCCCACTTTCCAGTGTTTTCTGTTATTATCTTCCATTTTACGGGTGAGTTAATCTCATTTCCATTTATAATTTTGATCATTATCTGTTCATTTCTTTCCTCTAATTTTGTAATTTTTTTCTCTTTTTGCTCCCTCTCTCACTTTATAAAGAAAAGACTGTTGAGAGAGGAATGTGCTCAGCATAAGTATTCTAGGTTTGTTGAAAACAGCTTCTATCATTCTTCTACTTTACTAACTCAGAGTCCAGTAACAGTTTTTAACCTTTCTTTCCTTTTAAAGTACTCTTCACAATGCATTATCTGAGGTTAGAGCTTATTGCATTTCACATTAATCTTTCTCTGCATCTACTATCCTCATGACATCCATTTCTTTCTTCCCATTTCCTTTTATTTCACTGACAAGTTAAATATATTCCTACCTCTCCTTCCCGTCCTCCCTCCCCTCCCCTTCTCTATCTCTCTCCTCCTTTCTCCCTCCTCTTCCTCTCTCCCTTTCTTCCTCCTCTTCTTCTCTCCCCTTCCTCTTCCTCTCCTCTTTCCCCCCTCTCCCATTCCTCTTTCTCTGTTTCTCTTTCTCACCCCCTCTTCTCTCTCTTTTTTTTTAACTGTTTCAGGTGAAAATGAGATTCAGTTGATACCTATCCCTTCCATCCTCCCTGTTTGTAGAGTCTTCTACTTGTAAACACCAATTGTATGAGATAAGTTTCTCCAGCATTGCTTTCTTGTCTTTTCTCATGTTATCCCTTTCTCTTCTCCTTTCCTGTTCTTTAAAATCACCAAAACATAATAAAAATCACTTCCAGAATCTCTGTATTATCAAATCCTTCTGTGACTTCCTGATGATATTAGATTTTTACAGAGAAGTATATCAGTACCACCTATTAGAATGTAATAATTTCATCCTATATAGTTTTTTTCTGATTGATCACTTATAGTTATCTTTTTATTATCTTAATTAGTATTTTTATATTTAAAAATTTAATCATTAGGAATGTTTGCAAAGATTTGTTTCATTGCATTGTCTAATTTTTTTTTCCTCCTAAGGATCATAATCACTTTTTGGGTAAGTTATTCTAGCTTTTAAAGTTTTATACACACACACACACACACACACACACACACACATCATATGCATATATATATGTATATATGAATTCCTTTGTGATATCACATTCCACAATCTTTCTTCCTTAAAAGTGGTAGCTGCTAAATCTTAGTTGGCATTGTATTTTTCTTTTTTGCTGAATTCTTTTCTAGCTCCTTTTCATATAATTTTCTTTGAATTTGGGTTTGAACTTTGAACTCAAGCTCATAAAAACTTATATTTAAAGTAGAAGATATCAGTTCTAAAAACACCAAATAACAGCAAAAAGTGAAACTTGTGTCATGAAAAAATTATAAAAGTCTTTTCCAGGCTCACCTCAGTTAAATATTTTCAAATATCTGCTCATTACCTATTGACCAAGGTAATTTTTTATTTTTGGTTTTGTTACTGTTTGAAGCAATTAATATAATGGACAGAGTATTGTGCCTTGAGTCAGGAAAATTTAAGTTCAAATTTGGACTCATGCTAAATAGCTGTGGGAAAATTACAGTCTCTATTTGCCTTAGTTTCCATTAATTGTAAAATGGGGACAATAATATCATCTAGGCTGTTTGACCCTGGCCAAGACACTTAACCTTGTTTACCTCCATTTCCTTATTTATAAAATGAACTAGAGAAGGAAATGGCAAACCACTCCAGAATATTTGCCAAGAAAACTCCACATGAGGTCATAAAGAGTCAAACATGACTGAAACAATTGAACAAACAACACTAGTACTGATCTTAAAGAGTGTTGTGAAGGTCAAATAAGACACTTAGCAGTGTCTGCATTATAGTAGATTCTATATAAATGCTTATTCCCTTCTTATTGACTAGCACACAACTGGTACTTTAAACATGAATTATGAATTCATGTTAAGTCAAATTAAATTGAGTATCATCATCAAAAATCAACTCAGTCTAGGAAACCTGTCTTGAAGATATCTTTCCTGACTTCTCCTGAGTACTCATGCCTTGAATGTCTCTGCTTTTTGCCTTTTTTTTAGTTTATGACTTGTTGCATTAAAAAAATTCTTTCACTAGTTTATGACTTGTTGCATTAAAAAAATATTCTTCCCTTATACATTTTAAGGCATTTCAACTGTTTATTAAATTCAAGGAATGACTCTGAGATAAAATAATAGAAAAGTTACTGTATACATTTAAATAATAGTAATGAGAGAGTGAGATGAGGGTGTGAGCATCTGACATCTTGTCCCTATTTTTAAACTAGAGATGTTCTAGCCCAAAGGTCTTGGAGAATGAGTTTGAGTTTTGATAATGTCCTATAATTTCACATTACATTTGCTACCCCTGTCCCTGAGGGACAACAGTGTCAGGACAGGCAGAAAAAACTATGGAACTCTGCTGTAGTACTGACCAGTGAAGGAGTCTAGCTTCACATTGATCTCATTGACTCAAGGCTTTGGGTTTATCACAACCTTCATTTTTTTGTTTTTTGTTTTTTTTTTGGTTTAGATCATGATGTGTGAGATGAGTGTAAGCTGGCTTTCATATTCCTTGTTGACCTCAAAACATTTTTTCCTAAGTTCAAATCATATAAAGAATGTATGTGTCAGGCAGGGCCTTCTCGGTGGTCTTAAATTCCTTCTTCTTAGTCCCTCTGGAAGCTGTAAAAGACAATATATCAGATGGCATTTACGATTTGGGGGGCATTGACTAGCAAAGACTGACTCAATATGGTATGATCAGATTTTGATCTACCATCTTATTACTTGCTCCTGTAACAGCTAATTCTTTCCCAACCCAATCATAGTTCCATTTCCCATTAGTCTCTTTAAATCTGGATTTTTTTTTATAGGTCATCTCGAACTCAATTCTCAGTGCAGCAGACAGATACTATAAAATATCTGTTTGTAATTGTTGTACCACAGTTCCCTTTTATTGTCCTGCCTCAATTTCCCTTAAATTGTCCTGCCTCAGTTTTCCAGTTGTTCAGCCTCAGTTACTTGAATTGTTCTGCCTCAGTCCCCCTGGTTGCAACACCACCCTTCCCTCCTAATCATCAGGATGTTTGATAAGGAGAAAAACCTATCTTAGACATCACGACCCCAGACCTCCCCTACTTATCAGAATGTCCCGTGCCTCCTTCCACCCTGTCAGAACTGGATTGATAGCCTGTTCCTGCTCTCAGTGCTCTGACTCCACCCCTGCCTTGGTCTACCCTGGTAGCTTGGAGCCACATGTGTTTATATACTTCATGGGAAGCACACATTCGCTGCTGGATGCTTTGTACATCAGCCCTAAGAGCATCATGCCCCCAGCACAATTTCTCCTGTTCAAATAAAATATTAAAAACTCTCTAATCTCTATCTTGTCACAGTTTCCCCGGCATTACATTTTGGAGGTTTCCCAGTGAAATGTGAGAGCACGATTAGAGATTAGAGACCTTTGGGTCCCCACCTTGGGCCTTGAGGCAGCTGGAGATCTGAGTTCGCCTGGAGAAGCTGGCCCTCTGGATTTTTTCCCCAGAGTCTCTGGGAAAATGACCAGTTTTCAGCCACAGCCAAGCTTGACGGTGGACACTCCATTTTGGCCATGGGAAAGTAAGTCTGGATGTCTTAGGGCACAATATGATTTGTTTCTCTGTTCTGTCTGCCTGTGCTAACACCTGGATTCTCAGAATTATAAGACACCAACGGGTGTTAAATTCTGAGTAGTGTCCACTGGACACAGTGTGGCACTCTGGCTGTCTCCTAAGACACACCTGGTCTGATCTGACTCTGAGCACCTTTCTGGGCACTCTCTGTTATGTGTGTTAAATATTTTGTTTAATATTGTAACTGTGCCATCTGTGTCTGTGTGATCTGTGTTCTGTGTGACTTGTCTATTTTTTTGGTTAAAGAGCTCTGCTAATGAGAGGACAATTAACAGTGGTCTGTAAAACCTAACTGCTGTTTCTTTGTTGAGACTACAGTTTGCCTGTCCTATGAGGAAAACTTGTTTCTTTTTATATAGGAAGCTGCTGGCCATACTGGACTCTTCCCATTTTGTTGCAGTCTTTCTATCTCAGACTGTTCTAACCTTTATTTGTTAGATTTGTTTTGTGTTCTAGATTTTGGTTGAATTACAGCTATATTGACTGGCTTCTGGGACCTGGATCAGCTTTGATAGTTCTCAGCACACCACACCTATTCCCTGTTTGGACTGAGAGCCAGTTCTCTGCCCATTCTCAGCCTGAAGCAGCTTGGATAGAGACCATTGCCCCTGCTCTTAATGTACTTTGGAGTGATATGGGAGAATTTGGGAATGGCTGATGAATGACTGTAAAACCCTGACTGGGTTATCTCTTACTGTATGTTTAAGATTTGCGATGGAAATGTTAAAATTGTGTAACTATTGCTGTTATGTTTGCAATATTTTTAGTAAACCTACTGTATTAGTCTGATGTGTATAGGAATTTAATTCACTCTTGGGATTTATATGTGGGATGGTTATTTGATAAATTATTTGTTTTTCTTTGGATGATTCCATTTGCCTAAACAAAAAAGGGGCGGAAGAGATAGGGAATTGGGGAAACTGGTGGATTTTTCTCAAAAATACCTGAAAGAGTGGAAACTCCTAGTTTTTATTCACTTTGCCTTTGGCACTTCTGCTCCACCCCCTATCTCACCAATTCAGACTTAATTGGGAGTCCTTCCAAACAGTCCTTTAAACTTATTGGACTATGATTGCTGGTTATGCTTTAGCTTTGGAACCCCTTATTCTGTTGGAATTGCCTTGGCAGACTTATTTTTTGGACCTATTTTTAAGGAAATCTCCAAGATACAGACACCTGCCTTGGGACTGGTAGTCTCTCTGATCCGTTTCTCCAGTCCTGTAACTCCAGTTCCTTAATTAGTATTTCAGAATTCTCAAAGGACATTGCAGTTTGATATCATACCTCTAAAAGTTCGAGGTTTGCCTGCCTTGATGGTCTAACTGTGCATAGTCTGATAACTCTGCTCAGAAATCTGGATCCTTTCTGTATCCTGGTAGCGGGGTTTCCCAGTCTGTCTGTTCTCCCAGGAGGGAATGGAGAGAGCCTCTTTCAGTCCCATTTTCCCAACACCCTTAGCACCATAGCCCTCCTGATCGGCAGTTCTAGGTATGCTGAGTTAAGTGCACAAATGACCACAGATCTAACTCAGATTGAACTGCAGAGTACCTGACATGCTTGCAACAAAGAGCCTTTGTATTGCTGTTAACTCTGGAGTTATCAAGGATAAACTTGTCTTTGCCATAAGTCTATGTATTTTTCTAAGTTTCTTTGCTTCACATAAGGTTGGTCAAAATTATAGTGCTAAGACCTTCCAGGTATCTAGAGGAAGGTAATTCAATGATTTGAATATCCAGAAGAGAGAGTGTGGGATGTTGTGCCACAGTTCCCTTTTAATTATCCTGACTCAGTTTCTCTAATTGTCCTGCCTCGGTGGGCCGGAGGACCACCCTCCTTCCTAATCATCATGATCCAGATAAGGAGAAAGACCTTCTATCTTAGACATCATAACCCCAGACCTTCCTTACTTATCAGAATATCTGGTGCCTTCCCCTACCCTGTCAGAACCAGATTGATAGTCCGTTCCCACTCTCAGTGCTCTGACTCCACTCCTGCCTCAGTTTACCCTGGTCACTTGGAGCCATGTGCATATGTATGTCATTGAGAATTCACATTTGCTGCTGGATTCTTGGAGATGATAGTCTCTTTCAGCCATAGGATCAAAACATGGATCCATTTGGTCCCAGTAAATCTTTCCTTCTCAAATAAAATATTAAAAAACTCTCTAATCTCTATCTTGCCTCAGTTTTTCCAGCATTACATAATCTATTAATTTTCATCTAATTGCCTGAATTATGATCCACACTTTATTCTGGAATTGTTTTTGTGTATTTCTTGATTTAGGATTTCTGACTTATTTTGACATGCCTTTACTCCTAACTTCCTTAGTTGGTTGTATCCCTTTCCAGAGTTTCACTTTAAACTTGTTCCTAAGTCCTTTACCTTGGATAATTTTAATCTGAGTAAAGAGAATTGAAATTTTTAATGATTAAAACTTCTCACATTTGCTTTTAAAAGGAATCCAGGAAATCTGTATAGTATACTTGACCAATTTTTAAAAAATGTGTGCATCTAGGCATTACATATAGTACTTACTTTTAAATGAAACATAAACTCATTTTATGGCTCTTTACATGCTTTTTTTTTTTTTGGTACATTAAAATAAGATAAGTCAAGAGGCATTTTAAAAGTACCTAATGTGTACCAAGCAATATACTCCTAAGTGATATAAAGAATAAATTTTGTTTTTATTATGAGGAAATAATAAAGCTACATTTGTAAGTTCAAAAGAGAATTTTTTTTAGTTACCAAATTTTTTCTTCAGGTACTGAACTGCATTTCCTAAGTGATATGGAATGTGTTTGTGAAAAAATGCTATTCTATGATTCATACAACTTCAAAGCTTCCTCTGTTCTTGAAAGAGTAGTAAACAAACATTATATCTTTTGAGTTATCTATGCAGGAACTGCTCTTTAGATTAGAAAAAACTTTCAAAGGCAAACATAATATGAGAATTGATCTGCCCTAGGGAGAGCAAAGTTTGACAAGTCCTTTGTCAGTTCTTAATCCCATTCTCAACAGAGGCTAAGAAACTTGATTTGAAAGCAATGATTTCATTCAAGCACAATATTCTTTATTTAAGCAACACCAATGCCCCAAACAAAAGACATAGTGATCAGCATCTTTACTGTACATTTCCCTTTGTAAACAAAAATGTCAGGATATCCAACAAAAAATGAATTTGTAATCATGGTCTCAGGTGAGTATTATACCTTTTTTGCTTGCATCATTGTAATGGAAGATTTTGAAACCATATTATTGAAAGATTCATTCTAGCTGAAAATGTCCAGATAAGATTTGCGTGAAAAAATTGTCTGACTTTCATCCTATAATCAGAGATCACAATCTGGGAAACAGAATGGTCTAATGGTAGCTTGATCAAGATGAGTAAAAACTACTGATAGTGCTTAAATACTGAGCATATGTTATTTTTGGAATAGGAATAGAATTCAAAGCCTGATATAAAATTTTATGCATAAATAAATGGATAAATCAGCTTATGATGCTAGGCAAAGTTAGAATATTTTTGCTTGCCCCTTCTTGTCAGGTAATTCATTTTCCTAATACTTTGCTAAATTTTATTATTTTGTCTTCCTCTTTATTGGGAGACACTGCAAATAAATAATTAATTGGACTCCAAATTGAATGAGATTCAGAAATTGGGTTGGATTCTTTTATGAAATTGTTCAATCCCTTAAATCCAAATTTCTTCTTGAAACTAAGGCCCATCTTTTTAATACCAATATGCTTCCAGTAGTGTTGTAAGGGTATGAATTGTAGAATTTACCAACAGATGAAATTCAGAATCACTAAAAGATTACTGGAGAATCACCTGGTGATTATGTGCAGACTACTCTTTAAACACATTAAGAAAGAGGAATTATTCAATAAAAGTGATATTGAGGTTGTCATTAGAGACATATGACTAGAAAAGAAAGTAGGTCAATCATCTATGAGCAATAATAATCAATGTACAGTGTACATGTATAGCAGTAGTATACATATAATGCCAATAGAATACAAAGAAAGCTGCCAACATATTGGGTATATTCCTTGTGTTGAATTTATGGAGAATATAAAGAGCTTCATAGGTATGGGCAAAAAATGCTTGGTTGTGTTCTGTTTCATTGATCTACACAAGTGCAGTATTCCTCTGGCATCATAATGAACACAAAAAGCAAGAGATGCCACATTTATGAACACTTATCCATGGTAGATGTTTGATAATTATTTATTGAGTTGATCTGAACAAATACGGAATATACTGTTTTAGATATGCTTGTTATCTTTGGTTTGATCTTGTTCTATTTTCTTTGGGACTCAAAATATTGATGGGCAACAAGATTCATTGCTGAGGTTAAGGCAAGAATAATGTTGTATTAAGTAGCTATTGTATGTAATTTTCTTGTGAAAGAAGCTCCAGAATGTTGCTTGTAACTTAGAAATCTGATTTAAAGGCATAGCTGGATCATATTCTTTTTGACACTCTTTCCTCCTTTTGCTTCTGTTTTATTTAGTTGTCCTGGTTCTCCTATGTGCTGACCACTCCTCTCATTCATTCTTCTCTTTCCTCCTTTCTTAACTCAAATGTTTTTTAAGGCTCTTTTTAAACCCTTTGGCTTTTCTTTCTACTTTCTTTCCTTTGGTGATAGTTTTCACTCATCTAGTTTGAGGAATCATTTCTATTGTATAAGTTCAAAATCATTAATCCCCTCCTCTTCCAGCTTAGTGTTCAACTGTCCAAACTGGAAAACCTCAACAAACTCATCTTTCCTTTAAAATATTCTCCTATTTGAATGTATTATTCCTGTTAACAGGAATTTTCTAAGTCACCAAAACTCATAACCTCAGATAACTTCTTGTCCCTCACATCTGGTCACCAAATCCTATCAGTTTTATATCCCTAAAAATCTCTCAAATGTATGTCTTCCTATATTCACCAACCTATTTTTATTATTCACTATTTCTCATCTAATCTTTAGCAATAATCTCCTTTCTAGTAATCTTTCCTATAACCTTTCTCCCTCAATAGAATCCTTTAATACTATTTGCAATAACTAAGATAGCTTTAAGAACTTATTATTGTTTTGACAGGAAGCCAGTTAATGGAAAAGAGTTCTATATCTGGAGGCAAAAGAATCATTGTCAAAATTCTGAATCTAATACTTTTCAGCTGTGTGGTTATGGCAAATTTCTTAAAATAAGAGAAAAATTTTAAAGTGCTTTGTAAGTTTTAAGGTCCTATATAAATAAATGCTGCTGCTTCTTTTCTCCTCTTCCTCCTTCATTTTCATTTCTTCCTTTTCTTCTCAGAGTTTCTCATAAATAAAAATACAAAATAATATAATATGTAACATATTTACAGGGATAACATTTATATTTGAAAAGAAATATAGAGGCGATATAATTTAAATCTCTTTACTTTATAAATGAGGAAAGTGAGGGCCAGGAAGATTAAATAACTTACACAAGATCACACACATGAAAAAACTAAAATTTTATTTCACATCTACTGATTTCAAATTTAATACTCTTTATACTATACCAAGTTAACTCCTAATAATAATACCTTTAGCATCTATCTCAGGAAGATTTTTGTGAGGATCAAATGAACCATTGTTCTTATAAAATGCCTTGTAAACTTTAAATCAAGCTCTCTATAAATGCAAGTTATCATTATTCCTATAATTATTTTAAATGTGGTGTCTTAAACTTATGGGAGAGAAAGAATAGGGATTCTTGGTCCTTTATATCAAGATATAACATTTGATGGACAGCTAATAGGACTAGGATAGCCACAAGAAACCATAGCAATGCAAAAGAATCAGAAAGCAGAACAAAATTGACTATCAATTTTTAATTACAGTAGGACTTCCAGAAAATGGAATGGGTGATTTTGGGAGGTAGCAGATTCTTCCATCAATATGGGACAAGTTTAATAAATATTTGCTTAACAAATGATTTGAAGGAGGGATTGTTTTTAAAAACTGGACATATTTAAGTTAAATATGATTATAGGCAGAATAGAAGACAACAGAAAGGGATGTGACTAAAGATATTTGGGCAAAAGGGAATTATTGTTGGCATAACTCTAAGAAAGGGGCTGAGAGGCATAGGAGCACAGGAAGAGAGATTTGTTTTAGGAAAGGATAGAAATAATTCCTAGTGTCTGGTATACATCTTAATAAATGCTTTTTGAATAATTGAAGCAAGAAAAAACACTTGAAGGTTTATCAAGGTATTCAGCTCTTCAGATGAAGAGTTAAGAAAATACCCATTGAATAATAATATCATAAGGAACATCATGTGAAGGCTGATGCATCTAGAAATTCTACATATCCTTAGGACCTCACTATTGTTTCCAAAAGCATTTGATCATCATTGATAGGCCAAAAAAACACATAAAATCTTCCACTTAAGATTCCTTTATTGGCTGATAGCATAAAGAGATTGTCTTAGCTGTGTCTGTACCTATGGTGGGTCATTTGAAGTACACTATTGGCCTCCAGTTCAAAACATCTTTTTAAAATTGTTTTGTTATTCTTTAATTTACAAAACATTTACTCTCTCTGTACTGCCTCCAATAAAAAGAAAAAAAAACAAACAAAAAAAGAAAGCCTTTATAAAATACATCATCATGCAAACAAATTCCCTCATTGGCCACGTCTGGGGGAATATACATATACTTCCCCCATACATCTTACACCTATCATTTCTTAATCAAGAGATAGCTAGTGTTCTTCATCTATAGTCCTTAGGAATTAAAGTTTGTCACTATATTAAACAGAATTCTAAAGTCTTTCAAAGCTTTTTTCCCCCTTTCTTTGTAATGTTATTATTGCATACATTATACTTCTGGTTTTGTTCACTTAACTCTGTTCATGTAGGTTTTCCCATTTTTCTGACAGTTAATTTCATTTTTTTTATGATATATAATCTTCAAGATTCAATATTTGGATACCATGATTTATTTAGCCATTATTCAAGAAGTGTTCTATCCTCAGTTTCTAGTTTTTTGTTTTTGTTATTTGCTACTATGAAATAGCTGCTGTAAATATTTTTGTATGTATAGGTCCTTTCCCTGTTTGATGAATTTGGGATTTAGGCATAGTAGTAGGATCACTGAGCTAAAGTGTCTCCCTAGTTTTGTGATTTTTGTACATTGTTCAAAATTAGTTCAGAAATATTTTAGTTATGTTCATTATGCATGATCACTTGGGGTTGATGTTGGTACATAAGTCAATCTTCTTGCTTTATAACTTAGCTTTATGACTACTTATTCCTTGTGCTGCTTGTTTTCTCCAATGTCTTTGCTGGAAAACTTCTATTTCTGCATTTAATCATAAAAATGACATTATTTCTTAGTGGTTCTTCCTTCCTTCCTTCCTTCCTTCCTTCCTTCCTTCCTTCCTTCCTTCCTTCCTTCCTTCCTTCCTTCCTTCCTTCCTTCCTTCCTTCCTTCCTTCCTTCCTTCCTTCCTTCCTTCCTTCCTTCCTTCCTTCCTTCCTTCCTTCCTTCCTTCCTTCCTTTCTTTCTTTCTTTCTTTCTTTCTTTCTTTCTTTCTTTCTTTCTTTCTTTCTTTCTTTCTTTCTTTCTTTCTTTCTTTCTTTCTTTCTTTCTTTCTTTCTTTCTTTCTTTCTTTCTTTCTTTCTTTCTTTCTTTCTTCCCACAGTACTCACCTCACAACAAACTATTGAAGTGGGCAGGATAACAAGGGTTATCTTCATTTTATATAAGGGCTAACTGAGGTCGGGAATGATTATATATTTAGGAAATATATCTGGCAAGATTTGAATGATTCTCAATTTAATATCCTATGGCTTCTAAATATTTTTGACCTGTTTTAAAACTGAGATAGATTTAAGTTTAGAATGGGAAATACCTTTCTTTCTGTTGTTAGTGACATTCTTTAACCTACAAGCTATACTTATACTTGTAGGTTTAGCTCTGGACTGGAGAATCTGGGAGCTTACTCATATATACTGACTTGCATATTTTACTCCAAAGTAGGACATTTGACCTATACTTTTTACTTTAGTTATATTTGTTTCTCTATATGATCCCTTATGAGATGCTTCTTTGGCAGATGTAACCTGTGGTGGCAGTCTTGGCAAAGGTTCCTGAATTTTTGAACTTTAAGGAACTGGAAGTGAGAAGTGTCTTTTTAAGATCAGATTTATGGCCTTGTTTTCCCCCAATACTAATTTAAAAAAGACTTAATATGTTAATTCACTTTTTTATTTTTCTTTTACTTTTCTGCATCTTTCTCTTTCTTCCCTTTCCTTGTTGGTAGCCAGAATCCTTTGCTTTCATAGAAGGATTATTTTATTGCTTGATGAATCATTCAGAGCAAAAAATTTAAAAAATATTTTTAGGCATTTTGAGACCTCACTTTCTGAGTTACTTTCCCCATTTCACTTGTTTTGGTTTTATTCATTTTCACTTCTCTAGTCCAACTATTCAATTTTTTAAAATAGCTGCAGAAGGAAGGCTCATGGTACTTTATGTGACTGATGTGATCACTTTGTGAGGAAAACTCTTTGAAAAATTTCTAATAGACATAAAGAACCTGTCAGTTTCCTCTTATATTGTCTGAGTTTTGAAATTTGATTCTCCAGAGGGTGTCTAGACTTCTGATAGATGAATGAAATGATGCTCTTTTCAGAATATAGACATACTGGCTACTTTTACCTATTTTTATTTGCCACTTTCAAATCAAATGGTTTCCTGATAGTTTGGCCATTGTCACTGTAAAAGGATTTAGGTTAAGAAAATAGAGAAAGGGAGCACAGACCCAAAAAGACACAAGGATCTACATATTGTCTCATTGTACTCCTAACTTGAAACAATTAATGCCTCTTAGAGCTCATCAGATTAAGTAATTTTTCTCTCTGACAGAAGCTTGCTCAATAGCTATGAATATAGGAAAGAAATCTCTTCTGACTCTGTCACAAAATTTCAGTTGGTATAGAGCCCATAGGCTAATGTAATTCCTAAACAGGAGTTACTTTTATGCCATATTCAAGAACTGGTAATCCAATCTCCCCGTGAAGAAACATAGTGATGGGGAATCCATTATTTCCCTAAGGAGTCCTTTCAACTTTTGGAAGCTTTTCTTCTCAAAAGTTAAATTTGCTTCTGCAATCTTTGCTCATAGCTTTCAGTCCTATTCTTATGCATGAAATAGAATAGATCCAATGCCTTTTTGCAAAACTATCTTTTATTTTCTTTCTAAACTAAACATCTTCAGGTTCTTTAGTGAAGCTTCATATGGCATGACCTTGAGATTCTTCAGCATCTTGGTTTCCCTTTTTCAGTATACTTTAGTTGGTCACTTTTTTCCTAAATGGGATTTAATTTTTTTTTGTCAGTTATTTTTTGGCTGTATCTGACTCTTCATGACCCAAGTTTTGTTTTTGTTTTTGACAAAGATACTGAAGTGAATTGCCATTTTCTTCTCTAGCCTGTTTCACAGGTGAGGAAACTGAGGCAAACAGAATTAAGTGACTTGCCCAGGGTAACATAGCTAGTCAGTGTCTGGGGCTAGATTTGAACTCAGAAAAAATGAGCCTTCCTGACTCCAGGCCTGGTACTCTATCCACTGGGCTGCCTAGCTAGGATTTAGTACTAAATAAATTATATTCCAGATGAGGTCTAACTGTGATAGACTTCAATGGGACTATCATTTTTTATTTCTGTACATTTTGACTATCACCTTGAAGAAAGGAAAATAAATGAGCCATTTTTTTTTTAAAAAGGCTCAAAACCAAATTGTTTTACAATGTTCTAAATTAAGCCACAAGCAAGATACTGGGATGTCAATGAATAAACCAGATTTGGGATATTAGTTTATTAAATGATTCACCAAAGTTAAACAATAATACATGTTGGCTTCTTGCCTGAGAGCATAACCCCTGCTTGATTATTGACAAATGGAAGTTAGAATGACATCAAAAACCAGGTTTCTGTTTGTGAAAGGTGAATGTGAATTGAGAATAAGGATCACAGTGGCATAGACTCAGTAAAACCTATACAAGCTGGTTCTAGGTATAATAGATTTAAAAAACAATATTTTCTAGTTTGCTTTTTTTCCCCTTCAGCAATATGCCTCCCACTCACTAGGACCTCTGCTAAAAAACATATACTCCGAATTAGAAATGTGGATGACTCTCTTAAGCTAACCCTAACCCCCTTGTTTCTGAGCTATTTTATATCAAAATTGTGCTAACTCTTACAATTATATTACATTCCAATGAATAAGGAAATTTAACTTTTCCTTTTTTTTCCTTTCTGAGTACTACTTGATAACTTTTCTGGTTGTAGTATGATTTTATTTCTCATTGTGTAATCATTTCTCATAGGTAAGAATGACCTGAGGGGTTATTGTGTTTAATTTCTTGACTTTGTAGATTCATTAAACCTTAAAATGGGAAGCCAGGAACATAACTTCAGAGATCTGGGAAACACTGGTTGATAAGGCAACATTATAGGATTTATAATCGGAAAGAATCACAGAATCATTAGATCTACAGCTGGAAAGGAAGAATAAAAAACATCTAGTCCAATATTCTTATATTATAGATAACAGACTGAGATCCAGAGAAGATGAAATTACTTGCCAAAGGTCACACAGGTTGGGAGGAGCTGGGATTTGGACTTGTGTCCTTCAATATCAAATCATTTGCTCTTTTAAAGCACTGAAATAATTAAGTGTATTCCATCTCAGTAGGGTTGTTTTCTTATTCATAAAATGAGGGAGTTAGATTCAATATACTATCGAGATATGGTTAAACAGACCAGGGCATTTGCTCTCTTCAAAAACTTCTTTTCCTTGCCTTTGGAGTTGTGGATCATAGGATTGTGGGCCATTTATTTGCATTGACTAATGGGATTTGGGCTTTTGGATTGTTATTGCCTTTTCTTTGAGATATTCTTTATTTGAAACTTTATATGAAGGGTTTTTGTTTGTTTGTTTGCTTTTTTTGTGCTGGGTTATTTCTTAGCTGGTCTTAGCAACTAATTTCAAATATAACAAATTTAGAATATTTTGTTTCAACTCACTACCTAAGTGTCCTTGTGAGAAGTGCTTCATTCTTTCTGTATTTCAGTTTTTTCAGCACTAAAATTACAGGAGTGGACCAGATGATTTTTGTCAGTGGAAAGAACACTGAATTTGAAATCAGAGGGGTTTAAAAATGATACTGTCACTTCTTTGAATTTGGGCCTAAATTGTTCCTCCCAGCTCTAAATCTATTACTTTGTTTAATGGAGATATAGATGAAGAATGATAGGACTTTTGGTCAATTTAAAGAACTTTCTGAAGAACTTGAGATTAAACAAGTTGAGGAGAGAAATTAGACTTTGGAGACATCTGTTTTCTCCGCATGATGATGGAAATGCCCATTCTGAATGATATAGAGTAGGGGAGGGAGTATATATTGAATTCCTAGAAAGTTTTTCTGGAATCTAGCATTTTATCTAAAGAAGGAAGATGTTTTGGTCATTTTAGAGATGAAGGATCTAAGGTAAAGTGGTTGTCTGAGAATCACACCACAAATCATTGGAGTGGACTGTGTGTGTGTGACTTAGTCAAATCCTTGACTTTGAGCTACATAGCCCTCAAGTCTATTCTGAATCACCAAATCATACAATTAGAACTGCAAGAAACATTCCAGGTTATGTAGTCCATTCATCATTTTATAGATATGGAAACAAAATTCCAGAGAAGTCATGTGATAAACCTTGTTTACCTTAAAAAGGATTATATTCAGTTCTACAATCTTGTTTGCTTGAAAACATGAGTTTTTAAGTGGTACTTTCTATTATTGTAGATCATTTTCTAAGTGCTTGTTATTCTTTATGACTTTTCGAATCTTAAAATGTTTAACTTGAAAAGAAGCATTTAACATAATTGAAATTTATGAATGTTATTTGAGCTGAACATTTTCTATGAAAGAAAGTCAGTTATTAGGAAGATGATTAAATGTATTTGGGAAGAGATAAGAACAGAAAGACCACAAAGAGGAAGGGAGTAGTTTCAATTAAGGGAAAAGACTAATTAACATTGATAAGTGACTATCACTATAGTCAATCCAAAATATTCCAGTATCTGGTAAATCAGAGATCTCTTAGCTACTTTAAGGAGACATTTCTTTAAAACTTTATCAGAACCAACACTTCATTTTTTAGAGTGTACATTTGTGTGTGTGTGTGTGTGTGTGTTTAGATTTCTACTTTCTAAGTAATTATATTTGACTGGATACATATAACATATCATCTACTTGTTCACTGACCAGAAATTGGGGCAGAGTTCTGCAAACATGATCAGAACCTTAATTAGCATAGGACAACTATAGCTTTGCCATGTGCCTATGATTCTTGCAATCTTCCATTGCAGTAGAATTCTATTTCTGTGGCTTATTTTTTTTTTCTACTCGTCAAAACCACATGTTTAAACATAAACTTCATTCTTAATTGTTGCTGAAATGATCTCCTTTCTTGAACCCTCAAACTTGCCTCCAGCAGAATTTTTCCTTCTTCTGGCTCTGATCAGGAATATCAGCAAACTATATAACTTGAGAGGAAAAACAAAGATTTAAGGGGTCATTTCTGAAGACCTCTGGTTTCTTGCAAAGTATAAGTCATTCATGATCAAATTGAAGTTCATTCCTGTGCGAAGGCTGTTTAAAAACTAAATTGGGATTTTCTTGTCATTTACTTAACCGTCCATTAATACTGAATAGCAAAAGAATGATGTAGAAGTTGGGAAATGCAGTTTTTGGAAAATGCAGAGGAAACTTGCCTTCTTGGAAAGTACAGGTGGGATTTGTGTGTGTGTGTGTGTGTGTGTGTTCATTCTAATCAGTGATAGAAATTTATTCAGTGACTGCCAATGATCCTATTTTTGTTCCATTCATTAGCAGAGCAGCACGATGCCTCAAATATGAATGGGAGTTTCTTTTGAGGATGAGGGGCAGTCTTGAGTAAACCACTGAGCAATGATGAAAGTCCACTGTGGAGAGTACAGAATTTGAACTCCTCATGATCTGTCACAAAACTTAATGTCATTTATACTTCTGACCTTGCATCAGGAATATCTGAGTTTAAATCTGGCCATAGACAATTATCAGCTATGTGACCCTAGGAAAATTATAACTTGTTTGCCTCTGTTCCCTCCTCTGTAAAATGGGGATAATAGTAGCTTCTTTCTTCTAAGGCAATTATGGGGATCATTAGGAATAATATTTGTAAACTGCTTAACATAACCAAACAGGTGGTATATAAATACAATTCTTATCATTGTTATGATTATAAGTATTATTCATTTGTGCTTTACCATGTACTATCTTCCTCTATTGTTACTTAAATGGTTCATGTGTTTATGAGAGGCAACTTGGTATAGTGAAAGATTATTAATCTTAGAACCAGGTGATTTAGGTTCTATAACCATCTATTCTACTAACTTCCTGTGTGTGTGTTGGACACTAGATTGATCATTTTGTTCAATCAAAAATATTTACTGAGTACTATGTGCTCTCTAAGTCTTAATTTCTTCATTCATAAAAAATGTCGAACTAAATTATCTCAAAGGTTTCTTCTGACTCCTACAACCTAAGGTCTAAATCTCATGGTACTATGGCCAACATCTTGTTTCCCCTGATAAGTGATAGGAATTACATCTTATTTTTCTCCCATATCCTCCTTAGCATCTTGCACAATGATTTGTATGTAGTAGATGCTCAAAAAGTACTTGAAGAAGGAAGAAAAGTAGAAGAATACAAAAGGAAATGGAATTAAGAAGCAATGCATTACATTAGCTAGCTGTCTAATGGATTGAAGCTGTCTTGGGATATCCTTGCTTGAGACATTCCTAGGAAAAGAAAAAAATAAGATTCTTCTGGGGATTCTTAAAATTATAATTTAAATTAATATTTAACTACTTTTTTCTTTTGAATGTGGATAACTTTTATTTACTTCCTGCTGTGATCTATAATGATTCTTAGTCTGAAGTTTTATAGTTTTAGCACTTTTAGGGTTCCAGAGATAGAGTGTTTAGAGTGCTTTTTCATTAGAGGATGAGTTTTTTTTTTTTTTTTTCTGTAATCTTCTTTTAAATGCTCAGACATGGCTGTGAAGGAAATACAGCTGAGTCCAATGGGAGAAAAAGCACGGAACTGGAAAGTTTTATTCCCTACCCCCAACTCTTATTTTAAGAAATTACAAATAAATAGAAGAGGGATTTTTTTTAAACTTTATACTCATTTCCCAGTAACAACAACAAAAAAAATTTCCTGAGGTAAGGAATAAATATTTAACATGCACTGCTACACGTTTGAAAAGTTAAGGGCAACATCAAATCAAATAAGATTTTTATTAGCAAGCCAATTAGCTAATTCCTTTACATTAATTTGGAGATTAATAAGGAAATTGGGTAAAAGTTTTTCTCCATTAATTTATTATTATTATTTTTTTAAATCATTGAGCAAGTCATTTTCTACGGTTAATATTTACATTTTTCCCTCATCTGCAAAGCTAGCAAATAATATTTTCAATTTTTTTTATAACAAAGTCATAGGACCATTGAAAAGATAAAGAAATGGCTTTAGAAGACTATTGTCACTTGTCATATATGTTCAAATTATGTGATCGCTAGGGACCAATCTAGTTCTCAAAACATATGACAAAATGATTCATTTAGGGGGTCTTAGAAAAAGCAATAAATAAATGTAGTAATGATTTAGAGATGATCTCCCCCTTTTCTGCCCATTATCTCTCAGATTCTACTTGGAGCTCAGATTAAAAAAAATATATATTGCTTTAATTTCCATCTCAAGGAATCTTGTGCTTCCTAGATTTATCTATTGTTAACACAAATCTTGGATTTCATATAAACAAGAGCAAAATTGTTTAGTTTTAGGAAAAAATGATAATATAAAAAGAATTCAGCAATAGATAGCACATGCTGTCACTTTAATTTCAACCCTCAATGTATCTCCCTGATACCCATCTTCTCTTTTCTACATGTTCTCTTCACTCCCTCTTTCTTTTCCTCCTAGGTTGGAATCCATCCTTTCTCCACTCCCATTCTACTTACTTTCAAGGAGACTAGAAGACAGTTCCCCTGCCTCCTGATAAATTCTTTGTTCTCTCAATCCATTAAAAAAAAAAAGGCAGTAGTGAGAAGCTTTCCTGGATTCACTGGGGAAGTAGGTTTTCCCAAAAGCCCTCTGTGTCCATCCCTGTTTTTACCCAGAAGTCCTAGAAAGAAGGGAGGGCAGGCTGCTCCCCCAATTTTGTCAGGAGCCTTCATATAAATGCTGAGTGTTGAGGCTCTCTTGGAGCTTAGCACTTTTCAGCAGAATTGAGCAAAATAAAGCAGCACTGTGAGAAGGGAAAAAAAAATCAGAATGGAGAAAGCAGCCCTTAAACCAGAACATACTTTAGGTCAGAGATGAGGACTCAGTGGAAATGTTCTTGGTGGCCCTTTCTGCTTTTGTCTCTGCATCCCTGACACTTAATGCCATGCCTGGCCATAAAGAAATACCTTATGTCCTGATTGGCTCATGGGGCAATCCTGCTGCCTAGCTTTGGATAGCTTTAGCCAGGATGTGAGTTTGAGATAAGTATGAGATTTTCTAATTTTTTTTTTTAAACATTTTATTCAGACATCATTTATCTGAGCTTGTTGCAAATAACTTGAATTATTTACAAATTCATAATTTATCACATCATTTTCCAAAGTGTACTCTTGAGGAAAAAATACATATCAGTAGTTATAGTTATTATATATTTTAGTGAATTCTTATATATATATTTTAAACTTTTTTCTAGTGAAATTGTCATTGTCAACAAAAATGAAAGTCACATAGCATATTCATTAATTGACAATAAGGAACTCTGTTCTTTTTTTCTTTTTTCAAGGCAATTGGGATTAAGTAATTTTACACATACATACATCTGTACATATATATATATATATATTTATAAACTTTTTTCAACAAAACTATCACTGTCAAAAATGAAACTCAATTATTATATTCACTAATTGACAGTAAAGAACAACAACAAAAAAGATAATAGCTCAAACTTTTATGAAGTGGCTTTGGCAGTTAGAGAAAGGGTATTCTAATTTCTGGGACATCTCAGATTGTCACAAGAACTTTAGCTGCCACTCCTACTATCTCTTTTTGGTGTACTGTTCTATAGTTATGCAGGATATTAATGATTTTTCTAGCTATTCTGGCACCTTCTAGATTTGGGAGGGAATTATTGCCTAACTTCCTCTAATCTCTCTATATTTTTCTTCATCTTCTTTTCCATTCTCCATTACTTTTACATGTCACATCTTTTCCCTGTGCTCTTTTTTTTGAAATTCCTACTCACCAATCACTGCTCAATGAATTTGACCTAAACTGGGGTGGTATCTTCAGTTTAATTGAATTCCATTTAGTAAATCTTTATTCAACACCTACCACTGGAAGGCATTTTTCAAGGAGCTAGGGACCCAAACCCCAAACAAAACCCCTGTCCTCAAGAAGCTTATATTCTATTAGGTAAGTTTTTAAAAAATCATATTATAGAATTAAATAAATATAGAGTGTAACAAAAGAATTTCATGAATGAGTATTAGTAATGGGGGATGAAGGAGATCAAGAGAAGTCTCATGTAGGAGGAGAGCATGTGAGTTGTACTTTGAAGAAAACTTGGTTGGAATTTTATGCACTGGACTTGAGGAAAAATGCATTCTAGGCTTTGGGAGTTAATGTACAAAGACACAATGGCAGAGGATGGATGCCATGTAGGGAGAATAACTATTTTGACTTGAATGAACTATGTATGGAAAGGGAGTAGTGTGACAGGAGACAGGAAAAGACAGGGAATTAAATTGTAGAGGACTTTGAGTGTTAGGCTATAAGGTTCCTGTTTCATTTTAAAACAATTTATAGTTATTGAAAGGAAGAAACAGGAGTCACATGGTAAAAAAAAAACAAAGTACATTTTTGGAATACCTGGCAATGGAGTAGAGGAAGAATTGGAAAGGAACTAGAGTAGAGTCAGGGAGACCAATTATGAGGCTATTATAATTGAACAGATAAAAAGTGATGATAGTCTGAACCAGATGTTGTGTGAACAGAAAGAAGGGAATTGAAGTAAGAGATGTTGTGAAGATTGGAATGAGATTGGCAACCTTGCATATAGCCTCTGTATAGCTCTTATACAGGCATATGGTATTTTTTGTTATTGTTGTTCAGTTCTTTTTGACTTCATTTGGAGTTTTGTTGGTAAAGATACTGCTGTGGTTTGCCATTTCCTTTTCCAGCTCGTTTTACAGATAAGGAAACTGAGGCAAATAAGTGAATTGCTCAGGGTTACACTGCTAGACAATGTCTGAAGCCAGATTTTATTTGGGAAGATTAATTAATTAGGAAGATGAATCTTCCTGACTCCAGGCTCAACACTCCAACAATTACAACTACATCACTTAATTGTTCTTGGAGCATTTACAATTTATTTTAAATGCTCCTGTTTTTTTTTTTAACATAGTGCTTAAGATATAGTATTTGATAAGTGTTTATTTATACAATGAATAGAAAGCTGACCTAAGAACCAGGAAGACTTCATTTTGTGACTGTAAGAAAATCATTTGTATCCTCAGTAGTTTAGGTAGCTCTCCAAGATTAAAAATCACAAAGGCATCCACTTGCATTAATAGAGAAGTTGGGAATTTCCTATAATAAGGAAATTACAGGTTTAATTCCAGTTTCTATGAATACATTTTTATAGTCCTTCATGGTCTGAAAAGTTCTTTCTATTAGAAATAAACAAAATCAAAGAAGTGACGTAGTTCTGTATCCATTTTAGGGAAGGGGTTGTTGTTGTTGGTCCTTCATTCTGGAAGAGGACCATGATATAAGGAGGGCAGGCCATGAACTGCAAGTGAATTGGATTTAAGTGAGGGAGGGGTGAGTAAGATCATCAGCCTCTGGATGGGTTCAGCAGCAAGATATAGATCAGGACAATTGGAGATGAGCCTGGATGCAAAGGGAGAACTTGGTCTTACAGACTCAGAAAGGAACAATGACTTGTGCTAAATGGTATGTACAAATGACATTGCCATTAATGTAATTAGTTAGGATAATTATTAATTGGAATCATACAGATCTGCATTAATGGGATGGATTTGAAGTATCTTCTAATTTATATAAATATGCTTTCAATTTTTCCTTTAGTATTTATAAAAATGTTCAGAACTTTAAAAACATTCAACTGCTACATAAAGGTACAATTAGATGGCCTAGACAGTGAAGGAAATAAAAATTGATGGAGAGGGAGTAGGAAAAAGAGAGAACAAACTGAATTCATGGGAAGGCCAAATAGAAAAAAAAATGTTTGCTTTGACTATTACTATCAATACAATAAACATTATGGCTGAAATCAGTCAAAAGAAGGCTACCCTTTACTTTAAACTGATTTCCAAAAAGATCTGACTATTGATGGCACTAACTAACAGGGTTTCAGACTTAGGAAGGAACTTAGAGGTCAGAGTTTTTTTTTTTTTTTTCTGTCATATTTTTTTTCAGTGATCCCAGTCATGTCCAATTCTTTGTGAGTCCATTTTGGGGTCTTCTTGGCAAGGATACTGGAATGAATGGTTTGACATTTCTTTCTGTAGTTCATTTACAGATGAGGAAACTGAGGCAAACAGGGTTAAGTGACTTGCCATACAAGGTCATACAGTTAGTGAGTGTTTGAGGACAGATTTGAACTTATGAAGATTTGACTCCAAATCTGGTACTCCACTTTTATTTTACTAAAAGGCTTCTCTATAATATCCTTGACAGTACCTTTCTTGAAGATTCTCCTTAAGCAGAAGTATTTTTTCCTAAGATACCCCTTTCTACTTTTGAATAGGTTACATTGTATCCTTCCATTTAATCTAAATTTCTCTTTCCACTTCTACATATATCTTTATTCTGCCATTTGGGTCTAAGTGGAAAGTCTAGTCTCTCTTTCCTATGCTATCTCTTTAGATGTTTTTTCAGAAGATCTTTATACATCATATTTTCTAGTCCACTCATCATCCCACCCTGTAGGACATACTGCATTTTGTCTACATCTTTCCTTACATGAGGTGCCCACAACAGAAACATCCTGATTAATCAGAGTACATTGGAATTATCACCTTTCTCTTTCTATAAACTATGCCTATTTCAATGTACTCTTGGAATTCAGAGAAATGTTATTAGTGAATATATGTTTTGTAGGAGACTGCAAGTAAAATTGATACTTGGTGTTTGAAAACATACTAGTAAAGGATATGAACCTATATCTCATGATTTGAATAGAAAAGAAAATAGAATCTGCTAGTTTGGCTTCACCACATTTCAAAATATTATGTTAAAGACATTTTAAAATATGGATAACTGTAAATTGGAGATCCATGTATGGAAGTGACCATGTGCATAAAAATATCATTATCATATTGAAATGCCATTTATAGGAGTTCAGATTTAATAAAGGTGATTCTAGGTAATGAATTAATAAGTGACTGCTATAAATGATAGGATTTGACTTGATCTACTTTCAGCAAATGTGTTTTGTAAGAAAGCTCAGTAATGAGGAACATGCTAATGGTATATCATTATATACCCTGTTTTCTACTAAATTTGTTTGCTTTCAATCTCTTTAACTTTTATCATTAAAAATCCTCCATGTTACAATCTCTATTTCAAGCTTTTGATGATAGAACTCTGACCCTTTTTTAGATAGTGAAGGAAGAGTCTGAATTCTTGTTAAAAAGAGGCAATGCAAATAGAAACAAGCCTAAATTCCCTGGAGGCTATTACCTGACACCTTCAAGAAATCTTTGACTGGTCTCCACAGGGTAATTAGTTGGTATATGTGGAAGTACATCAGTGATTTATTCTTAGCAGACCAGCTTAGAGTGAAGAATGGCAGTGGTAGGAAGTTGGGAGGGTGAGAGAGTAGGATGGGGTTGGGGGAAAGACAAACCAAATATTTGACCTTAAAGTTTTAAGGTTTGTAGCATAATTATCCATAAAGAAAAACTGGCTAACTCTTAATAACATTTAAATATGTGGTCAAGAATTTCAATCAGTGTTAGTTTTCTATTGGTTCTGAGGTATTTTTAATAGTAACTTTTGAAGAAGAATTAGTAGTATATTTGAATCATCAACAACTTTTTGTTGTTGTACTGATTGAAAAAAAGCACCACTTAAAGTCAACAGGACAATTCCAAAAATCAGCTCTAATACTTCTCAGTTGTAGGCAAGTCACACTAGTTCTCTATGATTCAGTTTTCTTATTTCTAAAATGAGGATGATAATCTCTGTAGTTTCTATCTCAAAAGATGGTAAAGAAAAATGTTTTATATATCATGAAAGTCTAAGGACTATCACTGCTTCTTTTTAAATATTTTATTTTTCCCAAATATATGTAAAAATTTTTTTAAACATTGCTTTTTAAAAATTTTGAGTTCCAAATTCTTTCTTCCTCTTTGCTATCTCATTGATAAAGCAAATAATTTGATATAGTTTATACACATGTAAGACATATATCATGCAATCATGCAAATTTTGCAAATCATAAAAAACATATTCGACATGTTATCAAAGAAACCACAAACTAAAAAAAAGAAAACCCAAGAAAAAAAAGTAAAAAAAAAGTATGCTTTGAGTTGCATTCAGACTTCATAAGTTCTTTCTCTGGAGATGGATAGCATTTTTCATTATAACTCTTTAGGAATTGTCTTAGATTATTGTATTGCTGAGAATAGCTAAGTCATACACAATTGATCATCATACAATATTGTTATAACTGTGTACATTGTTCTCCTGATACTGCTCATTTCACTTTATATCAATCCATGTAAGCCTTTTCAGATTTTCCTGAGAGTATCATGATTGTCATTTCATATAGCACAATAATGTCCCATCATAATCAGATATTTCAATTTGTTTAGCCATTGCCCAATTGATGAGCACCCAATGTCCAATTCTTTGCTATTACAAAAAGAGCTGTTGTAAATAGTATTGTGTATATATAGGATATTTAAAAAAAATCTCTTTGGGATATAGGTTTAGTAATAGTATTTCTGGGTCAAAGGTTATGCAGTTTTGTAGTCCTTTGTGCATAGCTCCAAATTGTTTTCTAAAATGGTTGAATCAGTTCACAATGTCACCAACAGTACAGTAGATGTCTCAATTTTCCCACAAACTCTCCAGCAATTGTCATTTTCCTTTTCTGTCATATTAATATGTAATTAATATGTAACGTGGGGAGTGATACTTCTGAGTTATTTTAATTTGCATTTCTCTCATCAATAGTGATTTAGAGCATTTTTATCATATGATTATACATAGCTGTGATTATTTCATCTGAAAATTGCCTGTTCATATCCTTTGACCATTTATCAATTGAGAAATGCCTTTTAATTTTTTATAAATTTGACGCAGTTCAATATATGAGAAATGATGCCGTTATCAGAGAAATGAATTGTGAAATTTTTTTCACACCTACAATGACTAATTGTGTATTTCCCTCTATCCTATTCCTTATTCCCATCCCAACTTTGTTATCCTACTCTTCTTCCTTTTACTCTGTCAATCTTCAAAAGTTTTGTTTTCTTACTACTGCCTCATTTACTCTGCCCTCCTTTTTTCCAATCCTAACTCATTTTTTAAAAATTCTCCTCTCTCCTACTTTCCTGTAGAGTAAGATAGATTTCTATACCTAATGAAATGTTCCTCTTTGAGCCAGTTCTGATGAGAGTAAAGTTCAAAGTCTCTTCTCTTCTTGTCCCATCTTTCTCTCTACTGTAAATGCTCTTTCATGCCTCTTTTATGTGAAATAATTTACCCCATTATGACTCTCTCTCCAAGTGCATTTCTTTTTCTTACCCCTTAATTTTATTTTTTAGATATCATCTCATCATACTCAATTCACAGCCATGCTCTCTATGTACATTCCTAATTGCCCTTTTGTGTCTTGCATTTGAAGGTCAAATTTTCTATTCAACATCTGATCTAGATATCTATAAATCTATAATTAGATAGAACTGTCCATGTGCAAACTAGTTATTATAACTTTTTCTCCATTTTTGGCAATTTTACTGCATTTAACTTAAGTTAAAATTTTATTGCTTTATTAAACTTGTGGAAAGTTTTCTTGCTAAAACTTTGGTATTTTATCTTCTTTACTAGAAAAAAGGTGGAGCAGAGTGCTTGCTCTGGCAAATTAATTTTAAACCTGTTTTTCTCCAGCTACCTTGGGGAGAAAATGCGAGATAAGTTCTAGGGTCTAATTGAGGGCAAAAGGTAGATACTTTGGAAAACATCATGAATTCTCTTACTTTTTTGGGCACTTAGGGGACTTCGGAAGCAGGGCTAAGAAAAAAGATGTATTATAAATAAAGAGAACATCAGTAGTTGAAGTATGGGTGGCTGTCTATCTGTCTTCCAAGAGCCTTAGCTTTGAAAATTGGAGTTTTTCATTTCAAATAATGTAAAAAAGGGATGTTTTATGTAATATAATGTAACAGTTTCCTTAAATTGTTCTGCCTCAAATCCCCTGGTTACAACCCCCCTTTCCTGTTCATTAGGGCTGCGATAATTAGGGCTGTAGAGATCTGGCATTCCAAAAGATAAAACTCCAGATGTCCCATCTCAGATACCTAATTGGTATCCTCTATCTCTAAGTTCCAGACTTTTTGTCTCTAATTACCCCCTTCATTCCCAATTTATATAGAATTTATAGTCCTGTCAACCTGTCAGAATTGGATTGATGGTCCGTTTCTGGAAATTCCTGGACTCACCAATGCTCTGATTCTACCCATTGCCCTTGTCTCCTCTGATCTTGGAGCCACATATAATAAAGATCATTGGAATCTCACTTTTGCTGCTGAGTACTTTGAGAATGCTTTTGGCCCCAGAAAAATCTCTCCCTCTCAGAAATCCAAATAAAATATCAAAAACTCTTTAGTCTCTATCTTGCCTCAGTTTCTCCAGCATTACAATACATTTTTTAAGACTGGATCTAAGATTTCAATAGTGTTGGTAACTCCCAGTTAGGAAACCCTTCACCAATGCATATTGGCATTTGCTTTGTAACAGAAGAGTCTCAGAAGGTTGCTTGGAGCATCTAAACATTATATGATTTGTTCAGATCTTCCTGCTCCAAGGCTGGCTTTCTTTCCACTCCACCAAGCATCACCTTCCTAATTTTGACCTGCTGCTGCTGCTAGGTGGTTTAGTGGAAAGAGCAAAGGGCTGGACTTGGGAAGATTGGTGTTCAAATCCCACTTCAGGGACTTTCTATCTGTGTGACTCTACGCAAGTCATTTTAATCTCTTTTAACCTAAATTATAAAAGGATATAATAATGGCATCTACTTCCCAATGTTGTTGTGAGGATCAAGATTAAATATTTACTGACTAATTGATTGTGACCAGATGGTTTACCTTACCCTCTTTTAGTTTTAGTCTTGTGTAAAAATATGTCTATTTATTGAGAAGGCAGCTAGAAAGTGGCAACATGGCATGATAGTTAGAACGCTGACTGGACTTGGGAGTCAGAAAGCCCAGAGTTCAAATCTTGCCTTAGATACTTTATAGATGTGTGATCATGGACAAGTCATTTAATCTCCTTCTGTCTCAGTTTTCTCATCTGTAAAATGAGAATAATAGTATCTACTTCATAAAGTTCTTATGAGGAACAGATATAAAACACTTTGCAAACCTTAAATCACTATATAA
This sequence comes from Sarcophilus harrisii, assembly GCF_902635505.1. Classification (NCBI taxonomy): domain Eukaryota; kingdom Metazoa; phylum Chordata; class Mammalia; order Dasyuromorphia; family Dasyuridae; genus Sarcophilus; species Sarcophilus harrisii. The sequence continues at coordinate 496,580,985 of NC_045426.1, read as the reverse complement.
ACATGATTATTATTACTATTAGTAGTACTTAATAGATTGAAATAATCCAGAGTATTTTTAGGGTTAGATTCAAGACTAAAATTCAAATATATATATATAGTGTTCTCTCTCTCCCTCCCTCCCTTTCTTCTTTTCTCTGTATCTCCATCCCTGCTCTCCCTCCCCACCTCTGTCTTTCACTGTCTCCTTCTCTTCCCCTACCTGTGCTTATTGAAAGAAATTATAGAGTCCCACATAATTTTGTCCATAGTGGATAGACAATACAACCTTGTTACCTTTGGACGAAATTGTAAACTGATTATGAGAATGAGTGAGAGTTAAATACTCTTATTATCATTTGGCAGCTCCAACATACTAGCAGGTATTATTTAGGGAGAGTTTTTAAGAAAGGATTTAGGATTACTTCTTTAGAAAGATTTTTGAATCTTCCTAATCCTAACATGTGCAGATCTATAGTAGACATGATTCTTCCACATTTGGATTGGATATAAACCTTGATCATATGCAGGTTTTGGAAAGTAAAGAAAAATTAGACACTTTGTAGGAAACCTCAAACAGGTCACTCCAATTGCATACATTTTACTTCATATTTTCTATAGATTCCTTGCTTTTTCAAATTCCTAGATTAATTTTTTGATGTGGTTTAAGAATTCAGGAATTTGGAATATGTTCTCTTGAGTATGTTGGACTACTCTGACTTTTAAAATAGACAAAACATTAGTCCTCCAATTATATTACAAACTCAACATCCTTCTTTTTCTAGATCATAAGATTTATTGGCCTATAATTGGGTGAAATAACTCCTTTTTTCTTTTTTTAAAATTTATTTTATTAAAAAAACACAATAAAGAAAGAGAAAACAAAAAAGAAATATCAAAGCAAAAGTGAACATCATCATGAGCCCGGTAGAATATTAGGGAGGATTTAAAATATATAACAACAAATACCAGTTCAACAAAGTACATATATTAGTAAAAGAAATTATATTTGTGAATGTCCATCTTTTCTTTACTTTCCTGAAAATTGTTCTTTTGTTCTGTGCTGTGCAACTTTTTTACTTTATTCCTTTTCTTCTTTTCATTTCTCCTACCGCTCCCAAGTTAAGAAAAGATATGTTTATGTATACTTATGTAGATATATACTTTTATATATACACACACACATACACATACACGTACAAAACTCCTCCCTCTGCTCCTCCCTCTGACCCTCACATATTTTTCCTTTTGCTTCTGATTGTTTGCTTTAATTCTATCCCTAATTTGCCTTGCTATTACTAAACTTTCCTCTAGGATCCCTCTCATCTTCTTCCTTTACTCTTTGCTTTCCCCTCCCCTCTGCTAATCCCTTCCTCCTTATTTTATTTATAGATTTTGAAGGGTGCTATATCCTTCACTATATATATATATTTGTGTGTGTGTGTGTGTGTGTGTGTGTGTGTGTGTGTGTAGGGTTGCTTATTTAACCCATTGCTTGTGTGAGTAGGTTTTCAGAATGATAAGCCCTCTTCCCCATTCTAATGCCTCTATGTCTATTCTTTTTCTGCACCTCATTTGTATAACATTATTACTGTTTTTACCTTAACTCTGCCAATTTTTCTTTTAAGCTACCCTATTGCTAATGTTAGTCTTAAATATATGGTACACATTTCCCATATTAAATAAAAAAACATGAACAATCTGTCTATGATGAGTTCTTTGAGATTGATCTTTGATATTGGCTTTTATATGTTAAATTTTCTATTAAGTTCGGGTTTGGTTGATAGAAAGTCCTGAAAATCTGTCTATTTTTTCCTCATTCAATATTTATAGATAATTTTGCTGGATATGATACTTTTGGCTCCAGACCTAGTTCTTTTGATGGTAGATATGCTTCCAGGACCCGTGATCTTTTATTGTGTCTACTGATAAATCCTGTACAATTCTAATTATAGCTCCAGCATATTTGAATTGTTTTTTTTTTCTTGTTTCTTACAAATTTTTCTCTTACATCTGGGGTTTTTGAAATTTAGCAATAATATTCCTATGTGTTTTCTTGTAGAGGGCTGAAACTCTTGAATCATTGCACTGCGGTCAGTTCCACCATTTAGGGCTAATTACTTATTGGATAATACTCTATGGGCATATGCTTGGACAATGGTACTTCCCATTATCCTGTGCTGGCTCAATGATTGGTGTATACAGAGGATTGTAGGAGGGACTAGGGAGTGGAGTAAGACAAGCCAGAGACACACTTTGGCAGTAGAGGAGGGAGAAGAAAGGTTGCGGAGATTCTGCTTCCATCCTGTTCAATCCTGCATCTAAAGACCAAGAATAAAGACTAAGGACTTTTGCTTATCTTGACTCTGGCTGATTCTGGGGTGTCCTGGGTGCTAGTGCTGTTGTCACATTTTCTACAAAGCATCTTGGTGAAATGATGATTGGAGGAGTTTTTCTATTTTGACTTTCCCTTCATGTTCTATCATTTCAGAACAATTTTCTTGTATTATTTCTTGCATTATTGTGTCAAGGTATTTTTTTTTTTTTTTGGTTACAAGGTTTAGCATTCCAATTATTCTTATATTTTTTTCTTCTCGATCTGTTCTCCAAATCTGTCATTTTTAAAATAAAATGTTTCACATTCTGTTCTATTTTTTCATTGTTTATAATCTGTTTTGTTATTTCTTGGTCTCTCATAGCTTCACATAGCTTGCTCAATTCTAATTTTCAGAGTTATTTTTATCTTTAAAACTCTGTATCTCCTTTTCTAGTTGGTTAACTTTTTTCATATTCTTATTTTTCTTGAATGATTTTTATTTTTTTTTATAATTTTTCCCTCAAAGTTGCTCATTTAATTTTTAATTCTTTTTGAGTTCTATAAATTCTCTCTGTGCAGGGAGTCATTTCACATTACTCTTTGGGATAGAAGCTTTTTTTACTTCAGTGTCTTCCTCTGAAGACGAATCCTGATCTTTCCTGTTCCCATAGTACAGTGGTCCTCAAAGTACAGTCCAAAGAATTGTTTGGGTCTCTGAAACCCTTTCAGGGGGTCTACAAATTCAAAATTATTTTTATTGCTAATATAGTAAATAGCTATAAATATAACCCATGTGAACAAAAACTCTTTGAACAGATCCTCGATAGTTTTTTTTTAACAACATGAAGATACTGAGAACAAAAGTTTGAGAAGCACTGCCATAGTAAGTTTCTGTGGTACAGGTCTTCTTTGCTGGTTCATTTTTATTTTTTAAATAAGAGGTATTAGTATAAGCACATCTAATTGTGGGATGGGGTGATGTTGCCTATTGCTTCACTTAGCTTCCCCTTCTGACCACAGCCTCAGACCAAAAACTCCCCTTTTCTGCAAGTGCCCATAGCCAGCAGCATCCCTATCCCACTGCCTCTGAACTCATAGATATGGTGGCTCCCTCTTGGCCAAGGTCTTGTCCTTGTAGCACAGCTGGGCTTGTCATTCCCAATCAGTTGAGGTTCACCCAGTCTGCCTGTACTCAGACTCCTGATTCCTCAAGCTTTTCAGGAAGTAAAAATCTCTGTGATTCCCCCCATAAGCACCAGCCAAACCCAGCCAGCCTAGGGCTCCCCACTTGATCCTCCTGTGGAGCTAGCCCCTGAGTTGTTTGCAAATTCCTCTTCTGCCCCAAGTCTTACCGTTTTTCACCAGTCTATGCTCTCCTTGAGGCACAACTTGTTCTATGTGTGGGGGGAAATCTTGAGAGCACCAATCCATTTAGTCTTCTTCCCAAAATCCTCCCACAAACTCAATTTTCATTACACATCTCTTTGTCTTAGAAAACTAGTAAGCAAATTTGTGGAAAAATAAAACAAAACAAATAGACATTTGACTCAAACATCAGGCTGTCCTCAAATATTTTAAGAAGTCAATTTATTTTGTTCTGAAGACTAACTGCACCATATAAAAATAAACAATTTATCAAAAAGTAGATAATAACTTTCTTGAGGTAATCAGTCAGCCATCTGACCAATATTTGCTGAATATTTAGGTAGGAATTGACATTTGAATAAAAGAAAATCTCTTAGACATTATTTTATAAGATGAAAGTTTACGTGAAATCTGATATCACCAGCAAATAGCAATCTATTTATCAACCAGAGCTATAACTGGGGTCAAACAACCAAGGTTTTATCTCAGGGAAATGAAGTTAGGGGGTGCCAATTTTAGATAAATAGTATTTACATTCTTTCACCAGCATAGAAACAATAGATTTTAGCATCTAATTATCAAGAATAACTAGTTAAGACAGGAAGGTATCAGGTGGCACATTACAGTGAAAACCTTACTCATTTTCACTCTGCTTCCCTATGTGCTTCTTCCACAGTGTTCTCATGCTGATATCCTGGGATTTTTAGTTCATCACCATTGTACAGTGTAACATCCCAGGTTGGAAATTAAAAGAGAAAGTCTTAAAGATAAGATGACTAGGCTACATAAATTCTTGGGATATCTCAGATAATATCTGGGCATAATTATTCTGTGTTTTGAAACGAAGCTGTACTTTCTGCACTATTACTTCCAGAGAATTGTAGTGATAATTGGCTATAGACTTCACAAGCTCCTAAAATTTAGCATTTAAAAAGACCTTACAGATCATTTGTTATGGGAGAAACTGTAGAACCAGTGACCTAGAGATGGAAAGGACTTCAGAGGCCATTTAGATCAGGGCTTTGTAAACTTTTCCCACTCATGACTCCTGTTTATCCAGGATATTTTTATGCAACGTTGTGTATATGGTTATATAAACTAGATATGATAATAAATCATAAAGAAATTTATTTTAAAACAATTCTTTGCTATAAATGTAATTTTATAATTTATTAAAGACAAAGGCAAATTTGTATACATAATGAGATGACTATGCTTGTGTATTAATTAAATTGTGGTAGAATATTTGATACCTTTTATTGTTTTCAATTTTTTTTCTACCCCCACATTCAGTTACATGGAGCCATGAACTACAGTTTAATAAGTTTTGATCGATATCAACTCTTCATTTTTATAGATGAGAAACTAAGGACTAAGGAGGTAAATGACTTACTTCAGACAGCATAGGAAGTAAGCTTCAGGGATGGAATTTGAATTCTGGTTCTCTGACTTCAGACCCAATGCTTTTTCCACTATCATACATTGTTTCCTGTCAATTGACTGATGGGGAATGAAGGAAACAAAGGTTAAGTTACTTGCCAAGGACATATAAAAAGCAGCAATCAGTAGTGGAACAATTTAAACCTCAGCTGTGCAATTGCAAATCCAGGATACCTTACATTATGTCACAGTTCCTCTATTCCATATTTAAACTTATTCCTTAGCAGTGTCACAGAAGAATAACACACTATTTCTTGAAACATTGCCACAGGACTTGGCTAATGGCAATAGAACCTTAAGGACCACAACCCCCAAGAAGGGCTACATGACTGATTAACACACCTACTCTCCTATACTGGCCCTGTTTAATAGTGGGTTCCAGGTCATTTATGAGCTATTCCTCTTTTCTCTTCCTCTTACCTTCTATTTTTTTGTTTTATCCTTTCTTTTATTCTATCTCTTTGTCTGTCCATCTCTCTCCTTCTCTGTTCCTATTGTTCCTCCCTACCTCCTCTTTACCTTTCTTCTCGTCCCCCATCCTCATTTCTTCCATCTTCTCTTCTACCCTCCTCTTTCAGGACCTTTATCTCCCTCTGCTTCGTTCCCGCCCTACTAGCTCCCTTTTCTTAGTTCAGTATTTGCTTGGTTACCTTGCCTGATGTTCTGACTTATGCTGCTTCTCTTTTCCTAAATTGACTTTTGTACTAACTTGTAGGTTTTCTCTTGGGTTTAAAGTCTGTTGCAGTAAACTCTTTGTATACTGGTTTTGGAAGAATATTAAATCCAGCCCTGAGGTAGCATGTTCAAGGTTGAATTTGATACTTGTCTGGTTCTTCTGTTTTTCAACTTTGACTTTCTGCCATAAACCGTGATACTGGCTTAGCATAATTCCTGTAATATAGTAGATACTCAATGAATGTTTATTAACTGATCAATTTCTGAGCATTGCTTTTAGATTTCCATTTATTCTACTTATTCATTTCTAGTTTCTGACAACTTGTTCCCCCAAGCCTCTGCCCAGTGGCCAAATGAGCCCCTAAATGATAGAAGTAGTATACCTATATGACTTACATTTGACTATGATTGGTGTTCTGTCTCCTTCCTTCTTTTATCTTTCCCTCATAGTTTTTAAGATTTTGTATGTTCTTATATTATATTTGTAGGTCAAACATGATTCTAATAAAACCTGAAAGATAGAAAGCAATCTCAGTCTAGAATCTTAGCCTTTTCTAATATTTTATATCTATATGGTAAGCAATGCAACAATTTTAAATTAAATTTCTTAAGGTCAGCAAAATGCCATTGTTTTGACAATCAGCAGTAATCACAAAACTCTGGGTCCAGATGGCTGGCTGTTTACTGGCAATGCTGCGTTGATAAATTCACCAATTAGATAGACATTAATATCACATCCTTTAAGATTCCAAGCACAGCCTGACCTCCTTAGAATGGGGTGATAGATTGTTTAAACCCTTGTACATGTTTATAGAATATTACACTGCTCATGGAGTGGATTCATCCATCATAGAACCTGTCAGACATATTTATGTGCTGAGCCTCCCTCAATTTGTGTAAAAAAATTTTTTTAAATATAAAAGGATCTCACAAGAATGCTTGAATAGACATTATCTATGTATGTAAGATTTCTCTGACAAATCAAAAGCATGGGCCTAAAGAGGTAAAAGTTATATAAGAGATGAAGCTGAATGGCAGGTTTTCTCTTTCCAAGATATCAGCACTCACCTTGTCTTTCATATTTATAACTGGATTATCTTTGACTTTTCTTTCCGCCATGTACTTTTGAAAGCCAATCAATGACCAAGTCCTGTTTACTCTGTCTCTGAAGAGATGCTAGCCTACCCAACCTTTTTCTATTTCCATTATCAAATGCCTAGGAAAGATCCTCATCACCACTCCCCACAAGGACTATTCTAATAGCTTTCTAGCAAGTTTTTCTGCCTCTCCTTTCTCCACACACTAATCCATCCGTCATTCCAACATTTGCTGCCACTAGACTAATATTCCTTTTGCACTGATCTAGTCATGTCATTTTTTTACTCAAAAATCTTTATTGATTATTTATTGCCTAGTGAATGAAGTTTAGACTCCTCTGCTTAGTATTCAAAGCCTTCCACCATTTGACACCATGCTATCTTTTTGACCTTTTCTTAAGTTACTACCCTTCCTAATGCTCTACCACAGGCAGAGGGCGGGGGGTGGGGGTAATTCTATATTCCCTGAACAAACTGAACTGCTACATGGAGCTTTTCTCAGGCTATTTTCTCTGTCTGGAATGTCCTTCTCTTGAAATCCTTCACATCCTTTGAGACTTCACAGAAGTGCAACCGTTTCTTCCATGAAGCTTTTTGGCAAAAGGACCTTCCTTCTCTGTATTTATGCAAAGTATACAAAAAAACCTCTTTAATGCATCTTTTGGGGTGCAGAGTTAGGTTTTATAGATTTGAGTAAGTCTTTTTGAAGAAACTTCCCTCTATTAATCTACCATTCTGAGAGATGACTTATCCAGGTTTGCACAGTCAGTTTCTTTCATTGTTAACATTTCAGCAAATGTCTTCCTGACTGTAAGGCCAATTCTTTATCTACTACTTTATTCTGAATTTTGTATACTATCATCATGTAATATCAGCATCAATTAATTGGCTAATTAGTATTGCCTAATAATTTTATTCATTTTTCAATCCTCTATTAGCATATAAGTTCTATGAGGGCAGATATCTTGTCTTATATAAATTTACACTTCCTCTACAAATATTTATCATTGTTATTATTATATTAGATACCACTATTTTGACCATTGTTTTCTCTCTCTCTCTCTCTCTCTCTCTATATATATATATATATATACATACATACATACATACATACATACTTTCCTCTTTGATACATTATACAGAAATTTCTATAGAAAAAATCCCTTTCAATGATAATGACAATATATTGTCTTATGAATTGTAGAGAACAATGGATTTAAGGGCTAGGAGGAACACTAGGAATATTCTAATCCAACATTTTCACTTTAGAGATGAGGAAACTGAGGCAGGGCAATTAAGCAACTTGTTCAGGTTGACAGTGACACTTGTACTCTTCTTCTTGGATTCCAAATCAGGATTCTTTGCCCTAAATCATGAGCTCTCTCTGGTAAACAAGAACCAAAAGGTAACAGTTATAGGGAGACCTATTTCAACTCAATATAAGGAAAATTTTCATAACAAACATAATATATCAGAAGTAAAAACTCTTGGGAAATAGTATGCTTCCATCACTACCAGAGAATAGCTGGCCAATTATTAGGGATATTTTAGAAATATTTTTAGCTCAAGGACTTAAGCTCTGGGATTTTTTGCAGTTCTGTGATCCTATGTTGCTTCTGGCTCATTCTTAGTAGGGTCCATTTACCTGATTTCCATTTTAAATAACCATATATCTTTATATTAAAAAAAAAAAAGACAGCCGTCTGGGATCAAGCAGTGCAGTTTCTCAGACCAAAGAGAAGTTAACTGGCCTATCTAGTTATTGAACAAATGTACAGAGCCAGCCTCATTAGTCTCTGTAATTTGAATTTGCCTGAATTAATTGTGCATAAACAGTAATGATTTATATGAAACTAGTTTAGCATTATATCTTAGGAAGAACAACTTTTAAACGTACTAAACAATGTCCCTGATTTAATGTGAAAACACCAACGTTGGTTTACATGCTTCTTCAAATATAACATTGCTAAATAAAATGAAGATTTCATATTTTATAACCTTCTAGTTTCCTCCCTGGATTTTGGTCCACTATTTTCAGTCTGTGTAGACGAAAATTTCATTCCTATTGATTGTTCAGTGTAGGTGGATGGGGTGGGAGGACATTTTTATTGACTAAATGAAAGATATGCTTCTATGAAAGAGTTGTCATCTGTTATCCTGAAATAGCAATCCTATATTATCCAGGTAGCAGAAAGGCAAAATTTCGTTTTCTCTAGATAGCAGTGGAGGAATATTATCTCCATAGTGACTCAAGCTGCTTTTGTTTGAACAGTCTCTTTATAGAATGCAGATGTACAGACATATATAAGCATAGGCACCTATGTAAACATTCTCCATGTGAATTATTGATGCCTAAGCCAGGCAGTTGTTTGCATAAAACTTCAGTGATGGTAACTATTTATGATGGTAAAATTGTATAGAGATGGTGCTTTTGAAACTTACAGACCAAACATGATGGATGACTCTACCTGACAGATCTGGTAGCACCAAGGAAATTAAATCTTTTCCCCAAGAACCTACAGAATGCACAGTGCCACCTCAATTTCACTGAATCATAATAAAAGGTCGTGACAGAATGGTCTTGAATTTCAAAGAAATTGAGAGATGTCAACTAGGTTAGGAGTGAAAATTTATGTCAATTTATTAGACCTCTTCAGGAAATACTGAGTAATCAAATTCCAAGTTTTAGAAATGTTAATTACAAGAAAGGCAACCATTTTATTTCCTTTTGAAGAAAATTAAATTGTTTTATTTGTTCCCTTTTACTAATAGACTTAAGTATGGTTGAAATGACACAATAATTAGAGCAAGTGGTATGTCCAGGGGCCAAAACAGTTACTTCCACTGACATACTCTGTGTGTGTGTGTGTGTGTGTGTGTGTGTGTGTGTGTGTATGTGTGTGAATGTGAAGAGAGAAAACAATTAGGAAACCACTTTATATCTTCATTTTTTTACTTATAATTTTGGGGTTAAATAAAACATTGTCCAAAGAAACCATGCATTTTGTTTTTTAGAATCAATATGAATTTTTATGAATTTGTTAAAGTGTTTAGACTGATCTATTCAATTGATTCAAATTATACCAATAGTATTTCTGTTAAAAATAAATCTTTCCTAAACACAGTTATATTAGGGAACCAGAAAAAATGAAATGGGTACTTGGATATGGAGCTATTTAGTCACAAAACATCTGGTCTCTGAATTCTCTAATTCTGCTCTTTAGCAAGTAGTTTGCTGTTACAAAAATGACTAACCCTGTCTGCATCAGTGATATAAAATCACACATTTAATGGGGGGCAGTTTAATATCCTTTTTCACAGAGCAATGTGGAAATTGTTCAATTAACACCAAAGTCAAGGAGACAGATATTAATAAGAGCATTTATATGGCACTTTAAGATTTGGAGTGCTTTAAATATATTTTCTAATTTTATCTTCACAGCCACCTCAATAAGTAGGTGTTATTATGATTCCTTTTTTTCAGTTGAAGAAACTGAGATAGTTCTAACTGACATGCTTATCTTTTCATAGAACTTGGAAGTGTTTGAAGCTGGATTTGAATTCAGGTTTTCTTGACACAAGTCCCATGTTTTATAGATAACCTGAGGTCAATGCATCAGGCTAATTCAGGATAAAGTGTTTTTCTATACTTTGCCCTTCCCTCCCAAGTTGACTGATGACTTTGGGTCTTAATTTATTCAATTGTGACTCTAAAAAACTGATTCAGTACTGGATTAATTTCAGAGGAATCTCAAGAAGTGAACATTTTAATCTTTGGAATAATTTATCAAAGAACTTGATTAGCCCATATCAGAATCAGAATGTTTATGGGGGGGGGTCTTTAATCTAGACCAGAATCAGAATTTTTTGAGGTGGAAAAGCTTTCATTAAACACTTAAACTTAGACAAAAAAGTGTTTCCACAACAATGCACTTAGCAAATGGTTAAGGTAACCTTAATTTTATCTTCCTTAATAAGGGAGAATCTAAGAACTCCAGAGCCATCTTATTCCATTTATGAAAGTTCCCACTCTCCCTCCTAATATCAAGCCTAACATTTTCTCCTTTACAGCTTTCATTTATTGATTCTGGCTCTGCCCTCAGAGGCCACAGAAAACAAGTCTAATCTTTATTTTATTTGAAGACAACAATCAGAAGAGTCCTCTCTTTTTCAGGTTAAATATCCCCAGTTCTTTCAGCCGGTTCTCATATGGCATTATTTGAATCCCTCTACCTTCTTAGGCATCTTTCTCTGTTTACTTTTAAGCTTATCAAATTTTTTCTTAATATGTCATAATATGTCTCCCAGAATTTAACATTGTATTGTAGATTTGGTCTGATCAGAGCAGAGTATGATCTATCACTTCCTTTTTCCTGAAAAAAAATATTTCTCAAAATCTCTCTGAGATTTTATTAGATTTTTGTATAGCTGATAATCACCCTATTGAATTTATGATCCACCTCTTTTTAAACAAATTGCCATAGAAGCATGCCTTTTTCATCTCATATTTGTGAAACCCATTTTTTTCTTATTTAGTATTTTATTTTTCCCCAGTTACATGCAAAAATTTTCTTTTTTTTAAAAGACTTTTTTTTATTTTCAAAACATATGCACAGATAAAAGCAGAGTGAAGGTTACATTGTTTTCCCCAAAGGCAGTTAGGGTTAAGCGATTTGCCCAGGCTCACACAGCTAGGAGATATTGTGTTAAGTGTTTGAGGTCACATTTGAACTCAGATCCTCCTGACTTCAGGGTTGGTGCTCTACCCACTATATCAACCAGTTGCCCCACATGTAAAAATTTTCAAAAATTTTTTTAAAACTTTGAATTCTAGATACTCTCACTTCTTCCTTGTCTACCACCCTTTATTGAGAAAGCAAGCTATCCCATATAGGTTATGCATATGTAGTCATGCAAAACATTTCTATAATAGTCTTGTTGCGAAAGAAAACAGACCAAACCAAAAAAAAAAAAAAAAAAAAACCCAACAACAAAAAAAATCTCTAAAACTTCAACTCTCAAGAAAAGTAAAGAAAGTTTAAAAAATGTATGCTTCAAATTGTATTGAGACAACACCAGTTTTTTCTCTTGTTACGGATAGCATGTTTTATCATAAGTCCTTCAGAGTTGTCTTGGATCATTGTATTACTGAGAATAGTTATGTTATTCATAGCTGATTATCTCATAATATTGTTGTTACTTTGTACACAGCACATTTCACCTTTCATGAGCTCACAGAAGTCTTTTTGGTTTTTCTCAGAGCATCCTGCTTATCATTTCTTATATCACAATAAGTGTTGTATCATAATTACATACTGAAATCATTTAGCCACTCCCAAATTGATGGGCATTTCCTCAATTTTCAATTCTTTGCTGCTAGAAAATAACTGTTCTAAATATTTTTTGTACATATACATCCTTTTCCTTAAATATATATATATATATATATATATATATATATATTTTAGGATGCAGTCCTAAAAGTAGTATTGCTGGGTAAGAAGGAATACATGGTTTTATAGTCCTTTGGGCATCGTTCCAATTACTCTATAGAATGATTAAATCAGTTCATAACACCACCACCAATTAAATGTATTAATGTATCATTTTTCCCACATCCCTTCCACCATTTGTCATTGTTCTTTTTTGTCCTATTAGTCAACCAAATATATATGTGATACATATTATCACATAATAATAATATCAGATACATATTATCTCATAATAACAATTTCAGAATTGTTTGAATTTGCATTTCTCCAATCAATAGAGAGTTAGAAAATTTTTTTTCATATGACTATAGATATTTTTGATTACTTTATTTGAAAACTGTTCATATTTTATGATCATTTATCAATTAGAGAATTTTTTATTTATTTTTCTTATTAAAGCTTTTTAATTTTCAAAACATATGCATGTATTATTTTTCAACATTAACCCTTGGAAAACCTTGTGTTCCAAATCCCCCCTTCCTCCCACCTCCTTACCTAGATGGCAAGTAATACAATGCATGTTAAACATGGTAAAAATATATGTAAAATCCAATATCCGCATACATATTTATACAATTATCTTGCTGTACAAGGGAAATCAAATTAAAATGGAAAAAATGAAAGAGAAAATAAAACACAAGCAAGCAAGAACAAAAACAGTGAAAATGCTATGTTGTGATCCATACTCGGTTCCCACAGTCCTCTCTTTGGGTATAGATGCATCTCTTCATCACAAGATCATTGGAACTGGCCTGGATCATCTCATTGTTGAAAAGAGCCATGTTCATCAGAATTGATTTTTATAAATTTCACTCAGTTGTCTATAAGAAGTTTTATCAGAGAAACTTGTTTCAAATTGTTTTTTTCATACTTTTTATAACTATATTTCTCCCTTGTTTATTTTATTCTCTCTTTCTTTACTCTGTCACTCTTCAGAAGTGTTTTGCATCTGATTATTCCCTCCCATAATCTATTTTCCCTTTTATCACTTCCCATCCCCTTTCTTTGATACTATCTTGTAGGATAGTATACTGTAAGATAGATTTCTATACCCAGTTGAGTGTGAGTATGCTGCCAGTTCTGATAAAGGGTATAAGGTTTACTCACTCCCTTTTATCTTCCTCCTCCTCCCCTCTATTGTAATTCTCTCACCTTTTAATTTAATTTAATTTTTTCAAATATCAACCTTCACATTCAGTTGACACCTGCACCCTCAGTCTATACATACTCCTTCAAACTGACCTAAAATTAACAGTTCTTTTGTTACAAGTATCATCTTCTTATGTAAAAATATAAACAGTCTAATCTTTTTAAATCTCTTATGATATATCTTTCCTGTTGAACTTTTTATTTTTCTCTAGAGTTTTGTATTTGAAAGTCAAATTGTCTATTCAGCTGTGGTTTTTTAATAATGAATGCTTCAAAGTCTTATATTTCAGTAAATACTCATTTTTCCTCCTGAAGGATTTTGCTGGGTAGGTGATTCTTTGTAATCCTGGCTTCTTTGTCCTCTGGAATCCCAAGTCTACTGATCCTTTAATGTAGAAGTTGCTAAATTTTGTATTATCCTGATTGTGGGTCCACAATAGTTGAATTGTTTCTTTTTGGCTACTTGCAGCATTTTCTCCTTGATCTAGGAGCTTGGGATCTCTTTGAAGAAGTGATTAGTGAATTCTTCTTTTTTTAATTAAAGCTTTTTATTTTCAAAACATATATATGGATAATTTTTCAACAATGACCCTTGCAATACCTTGTATTCCAAAATTTTCCCCTCTTGCTCCCACACCCTCTACCAGATGGCAACTGATACAATATATACTAAACAGTTAAATTATATGTTAAATCCAATATATGCATACATATTTATACAATTATTGTGCTGCATAAGAAAGATCAGATCAAAAAGGAAAAAAATTAGAAAGAAAACAAAATTCAGGAAATAACAATAAAAATAATAATAAAAATGCTATGTTGCGATTCACACTCATTTCCCACAGTTCTCTCTCTGGATGTAGATGGCTCTTTTCATCATAAGATCATTGGGACTGGCCTCAATCATCTCATTGTTTAAAAGTCATGTCCATCATAATTGATCTTTGTATAATCTTGTTACTAGGTACAGTGATCTCCTGGTTCTGCTCTCTTTACTTAACTACAGTTCATGGAAGTGTCTCCAGCCCTCTCTGAAATCATCCTGCTGATCATTTCTTATAGAACAATAATATTCCATAACATCCATATACCGTAACTTATTCAGTCATTCTCCAACTGATAGGCATCCTCTCAGTTTCCAGTTTCTTGACACTACAAAGAGGGCTGCCACAAATATTTTTGAACATACAGGTCTCTTTCCCTCTTTTAGGATCTCTTTGGGATAAAAGTCTAGTAAAAACACTGCTGGATCAAAGGGTAGGCATAGTTTGATGGCCCTTTTCAGCATAGTTCCTAATTGTTCTCCAGAATAGTTGGATCAGTTCAGAACTCCACCAACAATGTATTAATGTCCCAGTTTTCCCACATCCCCTCCAACATTTGTCATTATCTTTTCCTGTCATCTGAGAGGTATGTAGTGGTACCTCAGAGTTGTCTTAATTTGCATTTATTTCTTTGATTAATAGTGATTTGGAGCACCCTTTCATAAGACTAGAAATGGTTTCAATTTCTTCATCTGAAAATTGTCTGTTAATATCCTTTCATCATTTATCAATTGGAGAATGGCTTAAATTCTTATAGATTTGAGTCAATTTTCTACATATTTTTAAAATGGGGCCTTTATTAAAAACCTGGGATGTATTTTTTTTTTTTTTGCTTTCCTTCTAATCTTGTCTGCATTGGTTTTGTTTGTACAAAAAACTTTCTAACTTAATATAATCAAAATGATCTATTTTGTGTTCAATAATGAACTCCAGTTCTTCTTTGGCAACAAATTCCTTCCTTCTCTACAGATCTGAGAGATAAACTATCCTTTGTTCTTTTAATTCACTTATAATATCACTCTTGATGTCTAAATCATGAATCCATTTCAGTCTTACCTTGGTATACAATGTTAGGTGTGGGGTCAATGCCTAATTTCCACCATACTAATTTCCAATTTTCCAGCAATTTTTATCAAATAATGAATTCTTATCCCCAAAGCTGGGGTCTTTGGGTTTGTCAAACATTACATTAGTATAGTCATTGACTGTTTTGTCCTGTGAACCTAATCTATTCCACTGATCAACTACGCTATTTTTTAGTCAGTACTAAATGGTTTTGATGACTGTTGCTTTATAATATAGTTTTAGGTCTGGTACAGTTAGGCCACTTTCATTTGCATTTTTTCCATTAATTCCTTTGAAATTCTTGGTCTTTAGTTCTTCCAGATGAATCTTGACATTATTTTTTCCAGATCTGTAAAACAATTTTTTGGGAATTTGATTGGTATGGCACTGAATAAGTAGATTAATTTAGGTAGTATTATCATTTTTATTATATTTGCTCTGTCTACCCATGAGTATTTGATATTTTCCCATTTGATTAGATTTGATTTGATTTGTGTGGAAAGTGTTTTGTAATTGTATACATATAATTTCTGACTTCACCTTGGCAGGTAGACTCCCAAATATATTATCTACAATTATTTTAAATGGAATTTCTTCTTATATCTTTTGCTACTGGACTTTATTGGTAATATATAAAAATACTGATAATTTGTATGGATTTATTTTGTATCCTGCAACTTTGACAAAGTTGTGAATTGTTTCTAGGAGTTTTTTAGTTGATTATATAAGATTCTCTAAGTATACCATCATGTCATCTGTAAATAGTAATAATTTGGTTCCTTCATTACTTACTCTAATTCCTTTAATCTTTTTTTTTCTCTTTATCAAATTCAAATACAAGAGGGACCACTGAACCATACATAAGAATCTCTGTTATAATCAGTGACAATCACATGTTAATATTGTCTATGTCCTATTTTATTTTAATTTCTTTTATTAAATATAACTGAATTACATTTTTATTAGGTTCCACTACACTGAGGGACATTGGAAGCATTGTTTGTCTAAACTTATCTAGTCCCAGCTTTCTGTCTTTTCTACAAGAATAGCATCAGGTACTTTATCAAGTGCTTTGATAGAATCTAGATAAATGTTATTTATTATAATATGCTGTCATTTATCATTTAATAATCTTACAAAAAGGGGAAATAAAGTTAGAATACATTCTAGAACTCCATCCCTTCTCCATGATTTGAAGTCAAATGAATTAATCTACATGTTACAGACTTTAGTCTCCTCTTTTTTATACTTTTCCAGTTTTGTGGTATTTCTTCCGTTTTCTATTATTTATCAAATATTACAGATAGTTGGATCAATAGTTATTTTTTACTCAACAGTGTAGTTCATATGAGTGAGATGATCTGAATTTATCTCTACCTTCTTTGTTGTGCTTTTTAACTTTTGGCTGACTACATAAATTTCCTTACTTTGATAGGAGAAAAAAAGGGGGACAATAGCAAAATTATATATAAGATGCATCTTCTATGATTTTTAGAGTAGTTTTGGAATGAGCCTCATTAAATTACATATTTGTTCTTAGATTAGAATTGTATTGTAGCATAATTGTTACTTGTCCTATCTAAAATTTTACTACTTTAAGTCCTTTTTCTTCAGCTGCTGTCAAAATACTAAATATATGAGGGAGACAAAACATTTTTATATGTGCTTAGTTAGCTTTGAGAGTTGGATAAGAAAGTGTTTTTTTTTTTTTAGGTGGGACCCATATTTGTTTCGGTAGTCTTTCTAAAATGGTATGAGTCTTAATTCTTCAACCATGGTAAGTACAGCAGCTTTTTACATATGCCAATATTCCCTTTGTATAGTGCTTTTTCATTTTTACATAGTGAGATTTATCAAGAAGGTTGTATTTTCATTGTTTATTATTATTTTAAGGCTGGGTAACAGATGCTAGCTCTGTCATGCCAAATTTTTTGGCTGCTTGACACTCTGATACTAATTGACATTATTAGTTTTAATGTGAGGAGTGTCTTTGGCTGGTTAGCACAGTTAAAGTGCTGAGGTAATGAGGCTAAGGGCACTGGTTTAGTGAGATTTCCATTGTTTCATGGCTTCAAATTGTACTGTTACAGATTGAGCTGTCCCCAAAATAAATGATGAAGATGATGATAAGACAGAGACAGACAGACAGACACAGAAAGATAGTGGGATAGATAAAGAGAAACATCCACACAGAGACAGAAACAGGCACAGATGAAACAGAAACAGAGATAGAGAGACAGAGGGAGAGAGACAGAGAGAGAAAAAGAGAGAAAGAGACAGAAACAGAAATATGACAGAGGAAGATACACACACACACACAGAGAAAAAGAGGTGGACAGGCAGAGACATACAAAGAAAGAGAGAGAGAGAAGAAGACAGAGAGACACACACGCATAGACACATACACAGAGACAGAGGCAGAAACAGAGAGAGACTGAGAAAAACAGAGAGAAATAGAGAGAGACAGAAACAGAAAGATAGAGACAAAGACAGAGATAGAGACAAGTGCTGAGAGAAACAGAGACACAGAGAGAAGAGAGATGGAGAGAAGGACACAGAGACAGAAAGAGAGAGAGACAGAATGGGAGACACACAGAAAGAGAGAGAGAGAGAGAGAGAGAGAGAGAGATATACACAGAGAAACAAATAAAAAGAAGAAAAGAAGAAGGAGAAGGAGAACGAGTAAAAGGAAGAGGAGAAACAAGAAGAGGAAGAAAAGGAATGTTTCATTAATTCATTGATCCACCACTATTGGAATAGCAATTCAAGTTATATCCATCTTGATGAATGAGTCAGTTACATCTTCCTATATAAAGAATGACTCATCATGAGATATAGCTTGGAGAACAGGCTATATAGTATTCTGAGAAGAACAGAGTGAAAGAAGACTGATCTGAAGGTTGTAATAGTGATTAAAATCTGTAGAGACTTTGCTCCTCAAAATTCCATTCAAATAAAAACAACCAAATTGAATTCTATTCTCAAACATTTATTAAGTAATTTAAGTAAGCAGAGTAGAGCACTGTGCTCAGCAGTAAATGGGATACAATGATGAGATCTAGCATAGTCCCCACTCTTCTGTAATTTACAACCTCATACATAAAATATGTTCACAAAGAATTATAATACAAAATAATATACAAAACATAACACAATATAAAAGTGTAACAGGGAGATACAGCAAGAACTCTCTCTCTTTCTCTCTCTCTCTCTCTCTCTCTCTCTCTCTCTCTCTCTCTCTCTCTCTCTCCCTCCGTGTGTGTGTAAAAGTAGTTAATGGTTAAAGGTATAAAGGAAGGCTATGTGAAGAAGTAACATTAAGATTGGGCTTTTAAAAATGGATAAAATTTCAAAAGTCAAGAAGAATGCATTGAAAGCCTGCAAGATGCAGTGAAAAAGAACAATGGATATGAACTCAGAAAACCTGAAGTTTTTTATAGAAGCAGATCATTCTGCTAACTGCTAATGCCATTTTTTACTTTGTATATCTATCTAAATATCTCTGGGCTCTAGTTTCCTATCTATAAAATGAACCATTTGGGATGGATGACGTCTAAGATCCCTTCCAATTCTAAACCTGTGATTCTGCATAAATAAGAAGGACATTTTAAACAGATACTTAATGTTTTGGAAAGGGATTTTAGGGTTAAATTGATTCCAATTAATAGCTAGTAATTCTAGAAATCTTTTAAGCAAGTGGCTGCTCTACTTGTCAAGAAATGGGAGAGAAGTTATGGAATATGAAGGAGAGATACTGGTTCCTAGCTGAATATTTCCTGCATTCTTTCCTCTTTTTACAATGTGGACTAGGCATATATCCTTCAAGGATATTCCATTTTTCCCATATTCTCCATAACTTAATTCCTTAGATTCTCCTGAAGGTTGGAGGCAAAATAATACTTCCTCTAATATCAAATATATGTCATATTTGGTACTCATATTTTTTGGGGGAGTTGCCTATTTTTAAGGAAAAAGTCCTTAAAGGAATTGAGATCCTGTTCTTTTAGCATTTAGAAAATTGATTTCTCATTACAGTAACATTATTCATTATTGCTATTTTCCCTTAGATCTACTATTATGGTAAAGCAAATAGAAAGAATGGGAGATATTACTTTGTTCCCCTTTCAAATAACTAAGAAGTAAAGAGCTGCCTGTTAAGGGATAATAGGAAGTTCTTAACAAAAGTGTTGACAGCTACAGAGAAATCAAGGATGATTAAGACTGAAAAAGGCATTGAGTGTGAGAATTAAGACCTAATTGATGACACATAAGAAAGATTTTTCAGTAAAGTATTGCAGCGGAAACCTAGATTACAAGAGGCTGATGGAAAAAAATGGATGATAAAGAAGTGGAGGATTCCTGTATAGAAAACTATTTTAAGAAATTCAAGATAAAAAGAAGAGAGTTGGAATGGCAATTAAAAGAAATAGCAAAATCAAGAGGAAGCTGGAAATAAGGAAGAAATTAAGCTTTTATTAAACACCTTCTATGTGTCAGGCACTGTGTTTTACAAATATTCTTTTATTTGATCCTCACACTAACTCTTGGAGGTATGGAAAATAGTTGCTATTATTATCCCCATTTTATAGTTAAAGAAATTGAGATAGACAGAAACCAAGTGTTTGAACAAAGTTACATAATGAGTAAATGTAGAATTTGAAAGGAGGTTTCCATGACTAGATCTAGCACTCTATCTACTGTACCACCTAGCTTCTTCTAAATGGGGAGGGATAAATATGTGTGTAAGCAAATGAAGAAGCTAGTGGAGAAGGAGAGATTGAATATTCATTCAGTCATCAAACATTTATGAAGGGTCTGTTATTTGAAAAGTATTAGACAGGTCACATGCTAATAAAGACTATATTTCATTGGAGATCATCCTATATTAACCTTCAAAAGGTATAAGATCTTAGGGATTCTTTACTGGTAAAGTAGTTGAGGTAGAATACTTCTAAGTTCCCTTCTAGGTATAGATCCATAACCCTATGACTTTTTGAAATTTTATCTTAGCAACCATCAATGAACAAATATTTATCAAGTACTTATGTGTTCAAGGGACTACTCCTGATTAACATGTTGACTGTGCCCTAAAGAACATATGGTCTAGTGGGTATTGTCTGATTTGAGTTCAGTTGAGCTTTGTCTAGGAATAAAAATGTATTCTTTCTTTTTGTCTGATGTTCCTTTTATCATATACTTTTTTTTTATTAAATAACTTTTTATTGACAGAACCCATGCCAGGGTAATTTTTTTACAACATTATCCCTTGCACTCACTTCTGTTCCGATTTTTCCCCTCCCTCCCTCCACCCTCTCCCCAAGATGGCAAGCAGTCCTATACATATCATATACTTTTAAGGGTTCAGAATAACAGAGAGGAAACTAAGTAATCCATTGACTTCACATAGCTTTGGTTATCAGCAAATTGTATTGTTCATAAATAAGTAAAGGATATGAAATTCTCTCTGTAGCACCTTAGATTCATTAAATCTCATTTCTCTTCTCCAACATTGGCAGGTAGCACTCCTGAATTATTCCCCTAAATTTCTTGCTCCTTTGGGTGCCAATCTTGGCTCTGATATTGATTAACTCTATGTGTATGTATGACATACATTTGGGGTTGCAGGATATGCTATTTTGCCTCCAACCTTTAGGAAGATCTGAGGAATAAGTTTTAGAGAATATAGGAAAATGGGAAATCCTTGAAGGTTCATAATATGCACAGTTCAGATTGTAAATAGAGGAAAGAATGTAAGAAATATTTAGCTGGGAACAGGTCTCTCTGTCTTCGGTGGCTTCTCTCCTTTTTCTCTGACAAGTAAAGCAGGCACTTGCTTAAAAGATTTCTAGAATTACTGGCTATTAATTGGAATCAATTTAACACTAAAATCCTAATATCTCTTTCTAAATCAATACTCATCTACTTGTAATGTCTTCTCTATGCAGAATCAAAGATTTAGATACTTACTAGATATTAAATTAAAAATCTCTACTATACATTCTGCCCTCTACTCTTTGTGCTTTTGCACTGGCCATTTCCTATACCTGAAATGCATTCCCTCCTTAGCTCTGAGGCAAACTGTAGAACCTTTTAGCTTCAGATTATTATTCTATCTAAATGTGTTATCATTATTTATTAGGGTTTTATATCTGTAAGTTTTATATCTTTGTATCTGTATATCATGCAAATCCTCCATCTCTAAACCTGGACTCTCCTTCATACAAAAAATGCTTAATTTGAGTAGTTCCATTTCATAGAAAATGTTTTTCTAGTCCTATTACTTAAACTGTGCTGTATTGCTATCATGACCTACTCTCCAAGACAGAAAGACAAAGAAAAAAGAATGCTGCTAACAAGATGGTAAATTGATCTCATAAATTAATTGCATTAAGTTTAACTCAAGCCAGAGAAGTGATGGAAGATGGAAAAGTAATTGTGTGAGGCTACCACATGTTATCAAAGATTTTATTTTAGTAGACAGCAAATCTGATGGTGAAACAAGCAAAGAGAAGGTTCTGAAGACTGATGGATATTATCAAGAGTTTTTCAGTCCTTGTGATAGTGAAGAACTTGAGTTATGATTGAGTAGCCTTTACTAGTTGCCAAGGATGAACTAGTTGAAGTAGCCCAAGATGAAGCTGAGGCAAGAAAAATTGTTTCTTTGGAAACTCAAGTGATAAAATAACTAGGATTTTTTAAACAAAAAAATGCAATTGCTAATGCTAAATGAGATCCAGGCTTCATTCCATCTCTAAATATATGAACCTAGGCTTTTTGTTTTCATTATATTAGTTTTGATATTGTCATTATCTAATTAATAAAATTAAATGAAAGTGTGAAAAAAATAACGGATTTTTGAAGAGCCCAGTAAAAAAGCTGACCCCATGTAATATTGAGGAAAATGAGTCTATACAAAATTAAAATAACAGCAGGTAAAAATTCAAATCACCTCAACACTAGCAACTGCAAAGTAAGCCACTATTACAGAAAAATAACCAGGAGGTCTTTTTTTTAAAAAATGTGACGTGAAGGAAATGAACAGTTCATTAAGGATACTATGACAAATCAGAAACCTCCAAAGATAGCATCTCTTAGTCAAAGGTTTGTTGTCTGCATTGCATATTGTTGTTCCATCTGGGTTTTAAGAAAAAAAAACAGTTGAGTTCAGCAGTAAAACTTATAAAAAATTTTCACTAGAGTTTAGATGAAAAAGAGGCAAGAGAAGAAAACATTATGTTATTGAGAGGTGGTCAGTATTTGAATTGATTGAGGAAATTGGAGTTCACCCTAAACTAAATATATCCAGGTAACTTTCCTACAGTGGGAGCTGCAGCACTGCTCTCCATATGGTGTGGGTGAGGAGAAAGCTCCCTCAGGAAATTTAAACAGTCCTCTGTGGACACATAACTCACGTTTCATGATGTTAGTTTTAGAACTGTTCCAAAAAATTGGCACATAAAAGCAAAACTGTAGCATTTAGTCTAAGTTGAACAAAAAAAAAATCACTTCCTTCAAATGGAATAAAGCAGCCCTATATTCTGGGTAAAATTGCATGTTCTATATGAATTTGGGGAGTTGAATACTAAAAAGTTCCTTTTTTTGCAATTGATGTGCTGAGTTGAATTCTTCCCTGTGAGGTGTCCTCTCCCAGTTTTATCACAGGATGATAGATGTAGAGCTGGGAGAGATCCTTACTTTACAAATGAGAAAACTGAGGCACAGAAAGTTTAAAGTACTTGTCCAAGATCATATAGTTAAATGTCTGAGGTGAGATTTGAACCTAAGTTTTCCTAAGTTCGAATCCTGTACCCTATTCACTATACCACACAGCTGCCATATCACAAAGCTTATATTACATCGCCATTAAATGATGCCAAATGCTTCAATTGGTCTGTATTCATGAAAAACATCCTTTAAGAAACAATGCCAATGACTTTGGCAAAGATTTTGGAACCGATTTTGCATTTGGCTATATTGTTCCAAAGTAGTCATTCACACAGAGGACCAATTAATTTTCCTAAAATATAAGTCTGACTGTGTCACTTTCCTACTTCATAAATTCCAGTGGTAGTCTATTGTCTCTTATATATATAAACAAACCTTTTTGTTGTTTATATAAGGTCTTTTATAAGTTGGTTGACATAACTTTCAATCTTATTATATGTTATGCACCTATGCCTGAAATTCACTCCCTTTTCATCTTCATATTTTAAAAGCTCTTATTTTCTTCAATTCTTAAGCACTACCTTGTAGAGGAGCCTTCTACAAGAAGTTTTTTCTGCCCTCCCCAGCTGCCCCTCCCCAAATTCCTTTGTATTTTTTTTTTTGGTACAGATTTTATACAGATTTTTTTTTTGCCTCATATTTGTTTCTCCCAATAGAGTGTAAACTCCTCAAGGTTATGAGCTTTTTTATTCTTATCTGTATAGGCCAATAATCTTCCAGAGTATCTTTTACATAGTGATTATTTAATAAATGCTTGTTGAATGTTTTGCTGCCCATTATTTATATGATTGAAGAAAACTGGCAGCTTGCTACCAAAATAAAAAATACCCTCATGTTATAGTTTTTCTCCTTGACTCTGTTCCTGTCCTCTTTATTTATCAAAATAGTTTTCCAGAGAAAAAGAAAAATGACACTTTAAATGGAGGAAAGAAATTTCTGATTTAGTTGCTATTTACTTACATAGTATGCTAGAAACTTTCAAAATCTAAGAAACATTGTGGTATTTCCTAGTTTACTTATTTTAATACTTCAAGGATTTTTGAATTTCTTCAGAGTGTTTTCTCCATCAATTCAGTTCACAGTCCTTTTTACACCTTAATAGATGGCTTCATGCATTTTTATAGCCCAAAACATCATTTCCTTTCCTGAATCATCATCTAGGTCACCTCTAAAATTCTATCATGGGATTTCTTCTCTTTTTTTCTGCAGTCTTTCACTTAGTGAAAGCTCTCATGTGTTCAGTTAGAATTTCCTAAGAAGATTTATAAATATCCAGTCCTAGATTCTCTCCTTCACATCAGTGCAATATTACCAATTATAGATTGGAGAGCTACAACTGGATCTCTGTCTCTAAGAATCTCAGACTGGCAATGTCCAGGACAGATCCCATTATCTTTCTCCTCAAACCCAATCCCTCTTTTGAACTTCATCACTATCCCTCCAGTCTGCTCAGTTTACATTATTGCTTTCATCCTTCCTCTTCACTGTTCCTTATCCCACATATTTAATCATTTGCTAAATCTCATATATCCTATTTCCATAACATCTCTCATATGTCCACCTCTCTACTTATATAACTCTCACTTTAGTTCATTTCCAATCACTTTGTTCCTGGACTATTGAAATACCCTCTTTTTGGTTTCCTTTGTATCTCACTCCAATCCATCTTCTGCATGTGTACCAAAGTGATTTTCTTAAAAATGTATGTCTTATCATGGCATCAGCCTATTCAGTATTCACTGGCATTTTGTTCCCTCTAGAATACAATATAAATTCCTGTATTAACATTTAAATGCTTCACAAACTAGCTCAAACTTGCCTTTCCAATCTTCTTACAAATGACTCCCTTCCATGCTTTCTATAACCTAGTCATACTGGTTATTCCTCACATATCATCTTCCATCTCCAAACTGTATCTCCTTGCTTTTGACTTGGCTGTACCTCTGTCCTGAGTACCTGGAATATACTCCTTTTCCATCTTAGTCTCTTGAATACTTGTTTCCTTGTTCCCTTCAAGATGGTTTCATTGTGACCTTTTGCAGGAAACATTTTCTCTCAGCTATTAGTGAACTCCATCTCTAAAACTAACAGATCCATTTTTGTGCATATTCTGTGTATATATGGGTGTATTCCCCCCATACCCACTATAATCTAGTGATAGTGGCCCCTTTTCAGTGTAATGAACACAACACTGCATCTCAGGACATCAACCATTTTCTTTCTTTTTTAAGTTTTTGTTTTATATTTATTTCAGTAAATATGTCCCAGTTACATATAAAATATTTTAACATTTAAAAAAATTGAGTTTTACTAATGCAGACAAGATTAGAAGGGAAGCAATAAACTGGGAAAACTTTTTTTTTATATTCAAGGATTCCGATAAACTCCTCATTTCTAAAATACAGAGAGAATTGACTCAAATTTCTAAGAATTCAAGCCGTTCTCCAATTGATAAATAATCAAAGGATATGAAAAGACAATTTTCAGATGAAGAAGTTGAAACCATTTCTAATCATATTAAAAGGTGCTCTAAATCATTATTGATCAAAGAAATGCAAATTAAGACAACTGAGATACCACTACATACCTCTCAGATTGGCTAAGATGACAGAAAAAGACAATGATGAATGTTGGAGGAGATGTGGGAAAACTGGGACCCTGATGACTTGGTGAAATTGTGAACTGATCCAACCATTCTGGAGAGCAATTTGGAATTATGCCCAAAGAGTTATCAAATTGTGCATACCCTTTGATCCAGTAATGCTTCTACTGGGCTTATATCCCAAAGAGATAATAAAGGAGGGAAAGGGACCCACATGTGCAAAAATGTTTGTAGCAGCCCTTTTCATAGTGGCAAGAAAATGGAAACTGAGTGGATGCCTATCAGTTGGAGAATGGCTGAATAAGTTATGGTATACGAATGTTATGGAATATTATTGGTCTGTCAGAAACGACCAGCAGGATGATTTCAGAGGGGCCTGGAAAGACTTACATGAGCTGATGCTAAGTGAAATGAGCAGAAGCAGGAGATCATTAGACACAGGAACAACATTATTATATGATGATCAATTCTGATGGGCATGGCTCTCTTCAATAATGAGATGATTCAGACCAGTTCCAATGATCTTGTGATGAAGAGAGCCATCTAAACCCAAAGAGAGGACTGTGGGAACTGAGTGTGGATCACAGCAAAACATTTTCATTTTTTGTTTTTATTTGCTTGCATTTTATTTTTTCTCATTTTTCCCTTTTTGATTTGATTTTTCTTGTGCAGCAAGATAATTGTATAAATATTATGCATAAATTGAATTTAACATATATTTCTATCATGTTTAACATATATTGGACTACTTCCCATCTAGGGAAGAGCATGGGGGGGGGGGAGAATGGAGCAAAAGATTTTGCAAGGGTTAATGCTGAAGAATTATCCATGCCTATATTTTGAAAAATAAAAAGCTTTAATTAAAAAAAATCAGTTTTAAATTATCTCTCCCTTCTTCCTCTCATCACTTCTTGAGAAGGCAAATATTTCTAGTACAATATTGAATAATAGTGGTCATAATGGTCATTGCTGCTTTACTTCGATTTTATTGGGAAGGCTTCAAATGTATACCTGTTACAAATAATGCTTGCTTTTGATTTTTTTGTATTTGCTATTTATCATTTTAAGAAATTCCTGATTAATTCCTATGCTTTCTAGTGTTTTTAGTAGGAATGGGTGATATATGTTGTCAAAGATTTTTTTTTTTGTATCTATTATATAATTATATGATCTTTGTTGTTTTTGTAATTGACATGGTCAAATATGTAGATAATTTTCTTAATATGGAACCAGCCCTTCATATCTGAACTAAATCTCTCTTGTTCATAGTTTATTTATGATCTATGTGATTGTTATATCACTAATTCTGTGCTAGTATTTTATTTAAATTTTTTTGCATCGGTAGTCATAGAAATTTGTTTATAGTTTCCCTCCATCTCTCTTTTTGCTCTTTCTGTTTTAGATAGCAGATGCATGTTTCTTTCCAAATAGTTTTGGAATTAATTGTTCCTTAAATATTTATTTGATAGAATTCTCTTGCAAATCCATCCATTATTTGGGATTCTTTTCTTAGGGAGTTCATTGTTTTATTGTTTCTTGAGGTTTCATAAAGTCATTAGCTTCTACCTGGCCAATTCCAATTTTTAAGTAATTATTTTCTTCAGTGAGCTTTTGTAACTCTCTTTTTATGCAGCCAGTTCTATGTATAAGGTGTTATTTTTCTTCACCATTTTTGTGCCTCTTTTTCTAAGCTATTGTTTATTTGTAATTTTTTACATTTTCATTTTCTTTTCTTTTCATTTTCATTTCTTTGCCTATTTTTTCCTCTACCACTTTGATTTTTTTAGTTCTTCCAGTAAATCTTATTTAGCCTATGTCCAATTTACATTTTTCTTTGAAGTTTTGTTGCTTTGTTTTATGAGACTATTTTTAAAGAAAAGCTTTATTCATCTTTAACTTTTCAAAAAAAAATTAACTCCCCAACTTTTCCCCTTCATCTCACTTCCATTGCCACTCACTGAGAAGCAAGCAATATGACAATCAATACATGTGAAATTATGCAAACCATATTTCCACATTAGCCATATTTTAAAAATTAAGAAAAATTAAAAGTGAGAAAATTGTATTGAATTTGAACTTAGACTCAATGCAGAATCAAAATTTTCTCACTGTAGCACTAGAGAAGATTTTTGAGACTCCTTTGGTCATGGAGGAGGTCAAATCAATCCTTACTTAAAGAAATTAATTTAGTCTATCCATTGGAAGATGGTACTTTGACTATTCAATGAGAAGATAGGCTTTCAGTAGAAAAGACCTTGATGTTGGGAAAAAATTGAAGACAAAAAGAGAAAGAAACAATAGAGGATGAGATGGATAACTAGTATGGGAACAATGAACATGAACTTGTTTGATCTTTAAGAGAGAGAGAGAGGATAGAAGGACCTGGTGTGCTGTGGTCCATGGAGTTGAACATGACTAAACAATGCAGTCTGTGGGTTAGGAAGTTTTTAGGATGGTAAGGTGGTGTGATTTGGGGAGAGAAGGAGTCAGTGCTCCCCTGTTTTGTACTTTGGTTCTTACATTGAAAATATCTTTGATCCATTGGGATTGTAATTCATATTGCTCCTCAGGGGCCCTATGGATGTCTGATCCCTTGTGACAAAAGGCAATATTGTTCCTCAGGGTTTCTACTTCCTCTTGATTGAAAATGCTTTTCTCTGCCTTTAAGTAGTAAAGTATGAAGTAGGTAAAAGTAATGGATTTTCCAGTGTCTGGTCCTGAATTCAGTGCTAGCACAGAGATTCCCTGAAATCTCTTTCTGACTAATTGCCAAGTTCCCTTACAGTCTTTGGCTTGAGAGCTCCCAGAGCTACTGCTGCTTCTCTTGCCACCACCTAGTCCTACTACTGATGTTTTATTTACATGTGCTTTGGCTAACCTCCATCTCAGTATTACACCTATCTCTGATCTTGTAAGTTCTCTTGAATTTGGAAGAATATATCATGTGGCGATTGTGTTGACTTCCATTCCAGAAATGAATTTGAGGCATTATTTTAAAGTTATTTGGAGGGGATTATTGGGAGACCTTGTCTAAGTCCTTTCTTAACTCTCCCATTTTGGTTCTGTTTCTAGTAGTCCAACATCAAGCATTTTCAATGATTTTCTTCTCTGCCTAGAATATTTTCTCCTCTTTTCCACCTCCTAGTTTCCCTGATGACTTTTGAATCTTAGTTATACTTTCTTAATCTTCCTTAATTCTAGTACTTCTCTCTGAGATTAACCCTAGTTTTCTTTTTTATATCTTATTTGTACACAGTTGTTTAAATGTTGTTTCCTTCATTAGACTTTGAGCTGCTTGAGAGAAGGAACGTTTTTTGGTATAGTTTGTTTATTTTTCCTTTCTTTGTATTCTCTGAGTTTATAACAATGCTGGCACCTAAGTGGTTTTCTTAATAAATGCTAGTTGTCTGACTATTTGTTTTTTTCTCCACTAGAACATAAGTTTCTTCTGGGCAGGTCTGGAGGGCAGGAAACATTTAACTTTTGCCTTTGTATCCCTAGTTATTAGTCTAGTGACTAGTACATGCTAGGTACATAATAAATGTTTGTTTGCTTGACTGTTAACCTGTTAACAAAACTCTGTTTGTGGTGAGAATATTCAGACATCTAATGGAATATCCAGTTCATCACCTTACTGTTACATGAAGGCCTGCTATAGCTTGGTCTCTTCTGACCTATATAACCTTTGAAAATCCAAGTTTCTCTTTATAGCATGGTGAGGCACAGTGGAATAATTTTTATTTTATCAAAGGGAAACTAAATTTTCATAGCAAGTACTAGTTTCTGAATGAAAACTTTCTCTAACATTCTCAAAGAATTAATTAAATTATTAATTAAAGTCTATGGGTTAATTAAATTATTAATTAATTAAAATATATGTTATTAGTATGAGAAAATGAAAAAAAAATATCTAGTTGGAAAAACTGGAATTTAAAGGATCCTTTGTGTCTCCAAATACCTACCCACACTTGGCATTTACCAGAAGGGTTGATATTCTATCTATCTATCCTTAAATGTCATAATTAAAGTTATATCAATAACAAAATAAAGTCACTCAACATAATCATCAATTCCAAGTTCTGATTTGTTTTGTTCTTGAAGCATTCATAGATGATTAACAATTGACTATCTGAAAAAAATATTCATGAGACTGCATCATTAACATTTTCTCCATCATTTTCTAAAGTCTAAAAATCAATAAAACATTAAATCAAGGTCTGAATTATAGTATTTAATGATCTCTGAGTTTTAGGTATACACACTGAGAATTAACAATTAATTCTTCCTGTATATCCCAACTGGTTTTTTGTCAACTGGGTATTTGTCAATTCACAGTTGTACACTTTACCTCATAATCTTTTGAAGACATTTTCCACTATCAATGTAAAAGTAGTCTGAGGCAATGTACTGAACAATGAAGTTCTGTGCTTTCATAAAATGTGAAATATTTAGGTTAACTCTACTTTTGAAACAGGAGTGTAGTTGTCTTATTTGCACTGAATTAAAATTTTAGGATGGATTTGAAAGGTGACTCGTGAGAAATGACTTGCTTCATGTTGATATGAAGTCAAACTCTGTGGGAGAGAACAGCTTAAACATAGCAGTGTGTCAGAGAGGAAGTGATTCAAACTGCTATTTTTGACTTTGTGGTTACAGAATGATTTCAGGAAATTCTTCTGATGGTCAATTCCAGTCAAATCTCTCAGTCAGGGTCCAGCTATGCATTTTTTCTGCTGTGTGTGGTCATATAATCCTCTGATTGGGGGCCAAAAAGAACTTCAGAGGTCATCCATGCTAATACTCTCATTTACACTGATGAGCAAACTGACGCCTAGAATTTAAATGCTTTCATTTAACTTCATACAAATAGAAAGGAGTAGAGTCAAAATTTGAACTCTGGTCCCTTAACTCCAAATTCATTGCTTTGTCCATTCTTCCATGATGTCTTCCTAGTTTGTAGTGGCCCTAGGAGGATTGACTTTTTTCTTTTTTCTTTCTTTCTTTCTTTCTTTTTTTTTGCTGAGGCAGTTAAGTGACTTGCCCAAGGTCACACAGCCCGGGAGTGTTAAGTGTCTGAGGCCAGATTTGAATTCAGGTCAAGGAGTGACCTTTTCAAGTCTTACTAGCACTATGTCTATTGCTCAGTGATCAATCTATCACTAATCTATTATTATAACTATTCTTCACTGTGTAGATAACACCTTAATGTAAGACCTACAATTGGTTCTCTTAAATAATTAATAACTTTTGCACATGGTGAAATTGTGCATTTTCAGGATCAAACCTTGTATTTCTCTACATATTACTCCTTTTTGGGGGGAGGATTTGCTAAATTTCCTACTCTCTAACATATAATATTGAATTCCTGTATGTCAATAAAAGAATATATTTCCTGAAATTTGCATCTCTATGTCCCTTTATCTGATTACCAGGGCCATCAGAGTTGACTGTTTTCATCACTTTCTCATTTGGCAGATCAGTACAGATTTGGCAGAAAGTACATGGATCTTTTTAATGGCCTTTTATTAATGTCCTATAGCTACCCACAATATCCAGTTCCAACTGATTAATATCAGGAAAGTCATGTCTTCCCAAGACTAAAGACAATGCTGATTGTAAAAGCATCCCCAGTAGCATCAGTTCAACTAGAGGCTCACACAAGAGACAACAGATCAAGGAAGAATTCTGGCTAAAGTGGAAGAATTACAGTGGGCTATATTGTAGATCTAACCATCAGGGTAGGTGATTTCCTTCATCTCTACTTTTCTACTATTTGTTTTCTAGTCCTATCCTGCTTCCCAGAAAAATTTAACATAGATTAAAACAATAAAACTTGTATTTTTATGCTATAGCTGAGCTTGCCTAGTGAACAGAATGTATTGTGTTAATTACATCTCAAAGACATGGAAATGGAAACATTAAACATTGTAAGTTTTTTCTAAACTAGCAAAAGCCAGGTCTTAGGTCAGCATGAGAATTCAAGAGTTGGAATCATGGAATATTAGCTCTGGAAGAGATTGTGGTTATCTAGGCTTTCTCATCCCAAATTATAGATGGGGAGACTAAGACTTATTTACTTAATTTAATCAAGATCACATATCTAATTACCAACTCAGAAAACTATGCTTAGTTTTTCCCCCCTACAATATACAATAATTATATTGTGTTATAAGAGTCATTTTCTAGTGGGGAACTTGAGGGACTTTTTCTGAAAATAATCTCAATCCATTTGTGACTTTATTAGTAGATAAATCCTAAGGAGTTGTCTGAAGCACATATAAATTAAATATTTTTTCCCCAGAATTTCAAAAATAGGTAAAATCAGAAATAAATTTGAATTAGATCTTGACTTTGAGAGAGAGGGCAAAATGGTAATTAGAGAACTGGAAAGGATTTGTATTCAAGTTCCAACTCTTAAACATATTGACTGTCTAACCCTGGACAAGTCACTTAATTTTCCTCTGTTAAGAGAATTGTTTAAACAGATTACAAATAACTACTAGATTTCACCTTTGTTTCAATCACTTAGAGCAGGAATTCTCAGTCCTTTTTTGCATCATATGGAGTCCTTTTCAGAATGCTTTAAAATGCATAAATAAAATACACAGTTAAAGGAAACCAATCATATTTAAATAATTGTAAAACATTTTTTTAAAAGTACATGGATCTGAAATGAAGAAACACTCCAGAACCAGGAACCACAGAGAAGAATCTATTGTCTGTATTAGAACTCAGGCTTTTTTGACTACAGGCTCAGCATTCTATCCACTGTTCTATCTAGTTGTACTATCTTTCTCATTATTTACCATATCAAAAATTAAAATATTTTAGTGTCATTATGAAAGTAGTTTTGACCTGATGGACCCTCTGATAGATTCTTGTGACTTTTAGGGGTTTTCAGACCACATTTTAAGATCCACTAAACCACATGTTCTCTAAGATCTGTCCTCTAAATCTATGATCTTACCACACAGGTATCTTGCTAGAGAAATGATTTAAGATGGAAATGGGGGAGAGAGGGAATGTAGGAGCAGAAGAGGAAATTTGCTTACAAGTGTTTTAAAAGACAAACTTTAATCCATATGTTTTAGTAAACTACAACTATGTGAAACTTAGTTTAGAATAAGAAGCTACCTGATCTATCTAATCTTTGGCATAATATCTGGAAAGAAACAACAAATTCTGAAGTGCTAGTCTTATAAGCTCAAACCTATAAAAGAGATATTAGTGAGCCATGATGTGCTTGAGAAGATGGGATATGTGCCAATTGTTGCTTCCACTCCTCCCCCTAAGCCTTTACTCCCACTACTTGTGGGAACTATTGATAGATCTGTGCTGTGAAAGTTGGTATAATGACATCCTCTCCTTGTGGGAGTTGATCCACAGGGCACAGTGGTAGCTTTGTATTTGTGTGATTTCTTCTTTACCTTGCTCATGAGGAATACTGAATAAGATCATCTTCCTCTCTCTCTTTCTTATTCTCTGTCTCTGTCTCTCTCTTTTTCTTTCTCCATTTGAGTTATTATACAGTGACTTTTCCCTTTGCCCCAATAAATGCATGGTAATACACTTTTGAAATGTTTCTAGTCCCTCCAATTAAGTGGTGCTAAATGCTAAACTATTATCTGTAGGTTTTACTAGGTTAACTAAAGGGCATATGGCACAAAAAAGTTTAGAATCCCTTATATTTAAAATAAAAGTGAAATCTAGGAATGATATCAATTAACTTTGTCTTTTCTTAAGGCATTATGATTGGCAGTTAGATGAACTGGATCAAGTTGTAGATACAGTTAAATATCCCCAAATTCGAGGCTATTCCCCTACAGATTCTTGCAAGAGTTTAGTCAAGTTTGGTCATCTTTCTTAGTCTCATTTTAAAGGCAAATCTTCCTTCCTAAGGTGTAATGAAAAGTAAAACACCATGTAAATATATCACCCCACTGGTAAATTTTTTTTAGCAAGTTTATTACCTTATATGTATTTAATGAAGAAAAACTTTTATTCAATATGATATTTAGTGGGAATCTAAAAATTAATTATTGCAGCCAAATTTAGTACATATAATGAAAGGAAAAACTTCATTATAAAATATCTATTTTGTATTCTGCTGTGTCATTATGAGGTAATATAGAATCATGAAATTGACTGTTGTGACAGTCTATATTTCTCAGAGAAGTTGATGGGACCAAACTGACTTCAAATGTATTTTATTTAAGGATTTTTATTTTGTTCCCCACCTTAACACATTTTAATCTTTGAAGCTGACCAGAAAACTTTTAATCAAACTGTCCTTCACTATTTCTAAGACATCTGCAGAGAATCATGATTTATAAAAACAAAAGTGAAAGTGAAGTTAAATAAAATGTTTAAAACCCCTTTAAAATTCTTTTGATACATCTGACAATAATCTATGAAATTCCTAGATAATGGGAATAAATGAGATCAATTCTATGGATGTAATATTTATAAATTATTGTTTTGAGACTTTTGGTCCAATTATAGTATTGAATTTGTACTATACATACATTAGTGTGATTTCATATATGTGCAGCTTCTCCTCCTCCCTACCTGATACACCACTCACCTTATGACTAAAGGTATGGATTACAGAAATTATCAGAAGAAAACTCCTAAAAAATAGATTTGATGAAATGAAAAAAGCATATAACTTCTTACAAAATAGATATATAAAAGAAATCAATTTATTGAAAAACAGAATTTGTGAAATGGAAAAAAAATCCAACAAATAAAACACTTCACATAAATGTTCAATTGCCCAAATGCAAAAGGAGATAAAACCGCTAACTGAAGAAAATAACTCACTAAAATTTAGAATTGATCAAATGGAAATGAATACCTCAATGAAACTTCAAGAATCAGTCAAACAAAACTAAAAAAATTAAAAAATTGAAGAAAATAAAAAAAATACCTCATTGGAAAAATAGTTGACCTACAAAATAGATTTAGGAAAGACAATCTAAGTATTATTCGACTTTCTGAGAACCATAATAAAAAAAAGAGCGTAGGCATTATCTTTTAGGAAATCATCAAGGAAAACTGCCTGGATATCCTAGAACCATAGGATAAAATAGCCATCGAAAGAATTCATCAAATACCTCCTGAAAGAGACTCCAAAATGAAAACTCCAAAGAAGGCACACAATTTTATATTAATTATATATATACATGTGCAGTCATGCAAAAACATATTTGCATAGCAGTCTTGTTGCAAAAGAAAATAAACCCCCAAAAAAATCCCTTAGAAAATTTAGTGTAAAAGGTATGCTTCTATCTGCATCCAGACTCAATCCATTCTCTCTCTGGAGGTGGGTATTGTTTTTTGTAGGAAGTCCTTTGGAATTGTTTTGATATTTGTATTGTTGAAAATAGCTAAGTGATTCACAGTTCATCATTGTAAAATATTGAGTATAATGTTTTCCTCATTCTGTCTACTTCATTTTGTAGCAGTTCATATAATTTTCCTAAAGACTTGATTGTGACCAAAAGAGTTAGTTTTCACAAAGCCCAAGTTTTCTATTGAATGTAGAAGCAATTTGATCCCAGAGACAACTTGGCTCATTGTCATTTTGCTTTCCTGGAATCTTACTTGAGAGAGACATCAGTATTTTTAAAATGTTCAAAGAGGGCATTGCAGCCATTTTGTATGAGGATTTCTTGAAGAGACTGAACTGGAAATATTTAATCTGGAAAAGAAAATATTTAGTATAAAATAAGGATTTTTTTTGAAGGGTTGTCATTTGGAAAAGGTATTGGTCTCAAGGGGACACAAATGGAGGAAAATAGAATTCAGATGCCAGTAAAAATCTTTCTAACAGAACTATCCATAAATGAAACCAGTTGTATTGTGTGGTGGAAGATTCTGTCTTGTTGTACACATTCAAGTAGACATAGTTGGGTAGGGCACAGAAGAGGTTCCTTTCTTTGGTAGGTTAACCTAGAATGCTGCTAAAGTCATTCCCAGCTTTCACATTCTGTAATTTTTAAAATTCTGAATTAAGGTAATTTGAGTTCAAGCCCTTATTCTGACTTATACTTGCTCATGTAACTTAGCTTTCAGTACCTCAGGAAGCTCTTCAAGATTATATGTCAATATACTTTATATTAATATATAATTAATGAGACTGCTGAGTGGTCCAATAGATAGAGTGACAGGCCTGTAGTCAGGAAAACTCATCTTTCTTAGTTCAAATTTTGTCTCAGATACGTACTAGTTGTGTGACTCTGGGAAAGTCACTTTTTTTTTTATTTAATAGCCTTTTATTTACAGGATATATACATGGGTAACTTTACAGCATTAACAATTGCCAAACCTCTTGTTCCAATTTTTCACCTCTTTCCCCCCACCCCCTCCCCCAGATGGCAGGCTGACCAGTAGATGTTAAATATATTAAAATATAAATTAGATACACAATAAGTATACATGACCAAACCGTTATTTTGCTGTACAAAAAGAATCAGACTCTGAAATATTGTACAATTAGCTTGTGAAGGAAATCAAAAATGCAGGTGTGCATAAATATAGGGATTGGGAATTCAATGTAATGGTTTTTAGTCATCTCCCAGAGTTCTTTTTCTGGGTATAGCTAGTTCAGTTCATTACTGCTCCATTAGAAATGATTTGGTTGATCTCGTTGCTGAGGATGGCCTGATCCATCAGAACTGGTCATCATCTAGTATTGTTGTTGAAGTATATAATGATCTCCTGGTCCTGCTCATTTCACTCAGCATCAGTTCGTGTAAGTCTCTCCAGGCCTTTCTGAAATCATCCTGTTGGTCATTTCTTACAGAACAGTAATATTCCATAATTTTCATATACCACAATTTATTCAGCCATTCTCCAACTGATGGACATCCATTCAGTTTCCAGTTTCTAGCCACTACAAAAAGGGCTGCCACAAACATTCGTGCACATACAGGTCCCTTTCCCTTCTTTATAATCTCTTTGGGATATAATCCCAGTAGTAACACTGCTGGATCAAAGGGTATGCACAGTTTGATAACTTTTTGAGCATAGTTCCAAACTACTCTCCAAAATGGTTGGATTCGTTCACAACTCCACCAACAATGCATCAATGTCCCAGTTTTCCCGCATCCCCTCCAACAATCATCATTATTTTTTCCTGTCATCTTAGCCAATCTGACAGGTGTGTAGTGGTATCTTAGAGTTGTCTTAATTTGCATTTCTCTGATTAATAATGACTTGGAGCATCTTTTCATATGACTAGAAATAGTTTCAATTTCTTCATCTGAGAATTGTCTGTTCATATCCTTTGACCATTTTTCAATTGGAGAATGGCTTGATTTTTTATAAATTAGAGTTAATTCTCTATATATTTTGGAAATGAGGCCTTTATCAGAACCTTTGACTGTAAAAATATTTTCCCAGTTTATTGCTTCCCTTCTAATCTTGTCTGCATTAGTTTTGTTTGTACAAAAACTTTTCAGTTTGGTATAATCGAAATTTTCTATTTTGTGATCAGTAATGATCTCTAGTTCTGCTTTGGTCATAAAGACCTTCCCCTTCCACAGGTCTGAGAGGTAAACTATCCTATGTTCCTCTAATTTATTAATAATTTCATTCTTTATGCCTAGGTCATGAACCCATTTTGACCTTATCTTGGTGTACGGCGTTAAGTATGGATCAATGCCTAGTTTCTGCCATATTAGTTTCCAATTTTCCCAGCAATTTTTATCAAACAGTAAGTTCTTATCCCAAAAGCTGGGATCTTTGGGTTTGTCAAAGACTAGGTTGCTATATTTGTTGACTGTTTTATCCCTTGAACCTAATCTATTCCACTGATCAACTAATCTATTCTAGCCAATACCAAATAGTTTTGGTAACTGCTGCTCTATAATATAATTTTAGATCTGGTACAGCTAAGCCACCATCATTTGATTTTTTTTTCATTAATTCCCTTGAAATTCTTGACCTTTTGTTTTTCCATATGAACTTTGTTGTTATTTTTTCTAGGTCATTAAAATAGTTTTTTGGGAGTCTGATTGGTATAGCGCTAAATAAATAGATTAGTTTAGGTAATATTGTCATCTTTATTATATTTGCTCGCCCTATCCAAGAGCATTTAATATTTTTCCAATTGGTTAGATCAGACTTAATTTGTGTGACAAGTGGTCCTGGGAAAGTCACTTAACCCTGTTTGCCTCAGTTTTCTCATCTGTAAAAGGAGGTAAAGAAGGATATAATAAACCACTCCAGTATCTTTTGCCAGGGAAAGTCCATGGGGTCATGAAGAATTGAACATAATTGAAAAATTACTGAACAACAAATAATTAATAATAAAATAAACTTTTAACAAATATAGATGATTATATGTTACATAAATCACATAACAAGTTTTATATATATATATATGTGTGTGTATATCTATATATATGTATACATACATATACATATGTATATGTGGAGAAAGAGAGGAAAAAGAGAGAGATAGAGATAGAGAAGGACGGAGGTAGGGAGGAAGAGAGAGAGGGGGAAGGGAAAGAGGAAGGGAGGGAGACAAAGACAAAGAAGGAGAGACACGGAAAGAAAGGGAGAGTCTCTTAAGCTGTTTTTTTTTTTTTTAATATTTTAAGATTCTCATGAAAAATATCTCACTTTAAAACTGAAAGGAGGAGCCCAAAGGTTTGTTTCATTGGAAATTTTTGAACCAAGCCCTTCTGCTCTGTTTCCTAATGAGTAAGCCCAAGGAAATATTTAGAAGCTAACACCGTAAAGCAGCTTCCATTATTGAGGTATTTCTGCACTTGTATATATCTAATTAAATATTTCACATGTTTTCAGCTAAGTGGAATACCATTAACCTCTAATTCTTCTATATCAGATGATTTCATTGGTATAGGGAACTAAACTCCCTCTCTCCATACAGATCAGTACCACTCATTATTGTCTTCAGCATCATTCTACCAGTTTCTCTACATTGTGGCTGTAGAGGAATATTCTATTCCAGTGTGAGAGATTGCTATTTTCAAAGCTAGATCCACAGTCCCAATAGCATAAAATATAGCCATTTAATAAAATGGCATATACATATACATCTCTTGTTTCCCTCATTCACATTCAGACCTTAAATGAAGTAAGGTTTAAGAAATATACTTTTCAGAAATGGTTAGGAAATAATATCATGGATATTTTAGAGCACATTTAAGTAAGCCTCCTGGTAAATGTTTTACCATAGCAACATTTCTTCTTTTCTCTTTATATGCTTTTTTTTTTAATCAAGTCATAAAGTAAATTCCATGGAAGTAAAAAAAAATGCAGTTTTGAAGGTAAATTCCCCTGCTCTTCTAGAAAAGCCACTGTTCCTTTGTTGGTATTTAGTCTCATTTAATTGCTTTATGTCTTGGTAATTTTGGAGTCCTAAATAAAAGCCCTAGTTTGGAAGCCTTGGGGATGAATGAAGCATTTAGAACCCAAGTTTCATTAATTCAGACATAT
The DNA here is from genome assembly GCF_902635505.1 of Sarcophilus harrisii. Lineage (NCBI taxonomy): Eukaryota > Metazoa > Chordata > Mammalia > Dasyuromorphia > Dasyuridae > Sarcophilus > Sarcophilus harrisii. Next base: position 496,541,780 of record NC_045426.1, on the reverse strand, counting down.
CATATAACTTTTCAGCCTAAATTCACTAATATCTATAAGCCTTGGTTACTCTTCACTATTCTCCTAAGCCATCTTTGGAGTATTATAGAACCATAGAGTTTTTGATCTAGAAATGGAATCTAACCCTATCACTTTATAGATAAACTAAGAAAAGTAAGAGAAATTTAGTGATTTGTTTAGCGTCTAACAGCTAACAACCTGAGGTAGGATTTGAATCCAGGTCATCTTGCTTCCAAGTCTAACATATTATCCATTACCCCATATTGCTTTTCTTGTTGAACCAGACTTTACTGACAGAGTCAATCCTGGTTTCCTGTCCTCTAGATTCAATTTAGGAGATTCTCCCTCAAAAGAATCTCTCTGCTTCTGATGTGCTGAGGAGATTACTCTTATATTTATCTCTGGAGTATTAGAGAGGGGACAAAACAAATATCAGCCTCACCCAGTAGGGGATAGAGATACCATTTCATATGCAATTGGCAGATCTGTCAAGCAGAGCCCAAAAAATGGATCCTTGGTGGTCAGGTCACAGAAGAGAAAATAGCTGTTAATAAAAACAAATTTTGTTTCTGATCCATATTTCTGGGTTGGATAAGCTTGGGTTCATATGGAATCCATCTAATAATATGAATGTTTAAGGAAATTAGAAAATTCAAAAGACCAGAGTTATAGTTACATTCATTTCCCCATAATACATGTTTAAAGTAAGGACAGGAAGAAACATGGATTTATTAAACATCTATTATTTGTCAGTGCATCAGTGGTGTAATGGATAGAGTGCTGGGTCTAAAGTCTTCCTGAATTCAAATCTAGCCTATGATCTCGAACTAGTCACTTGACCCAGTTTGCCTCAGTATATAAAATATACGATATTTTCATCTATAAAATAATCTGAAGAAGAAAATCACAAACCACTTCAAAATTTTTGCCAAGAAAATACCAGATGGGGTCATGAAGAGTTGATCATGGCTGAAATGACTGAACAGAAACACTATTTGCCAGCTGTTTTACAAATATTTCTTTTGATTCTCATAACTCTATGAGGTCAATTTTATAATAATCCCAATTTTACAGTTGAGGAAACTGAGGCAGATAGAAGTTAAGTGACTTGTCCAATGTCACAAAGCTAGTCACTATCTGAGTCACTTTTGAACTTAGATCTTCCTGACTTCCAACCTTGCTGGGACCTTTATTCACTCACCTCATCACTTAGTTCTTATATTTCTTTCAAGAACGACAGCCAGAATCAATAGATCATACTATTATAGAACTGGAGCTAGAAGGCACCTCAAAGGCCATCTAGTTTAAACCCCTTTATTTTACAGATGGGAAAACTGAGGCCTAGAAAAGTTAAGTGATTAACCTGAGGTCATTAAGTAGTGAAAGTTGAGCCAGGATTTAATTTTAGGTTCTCTAACTCCTAGGCTTAATCCCATTTGGGCAGTGTCTATACTGATTCTGAATGAGAATGCTTCATATATGCTCTGTTATCAGAATGTGGCCTCCCTCAGAGTCCTTGAAATCATAGGAATAAATAATAAAGAGATGCCCAGTGACTTTTAAATGATTTGTTTCTCAGTTAATATGTTTGATATCCATGTGGCAATTTGTTTCATTTCTTATGAAACTCTTGAAGAAAACTGGCATTATCTTTGCCCATTTAACCTATCGTTTTAATTTGCCTCATTAATGATGAGCACTAAAAATAGCAATTAATATATTAACATTAAGTAGCCCAAAGAAGCAACGTTTTTAATGGCACAGGATATGACTTGTTCCGATGCTATTAAACTGCTTTGAATAAAAAGGGCATTGATCAGTTCACCCATTTTTGCCTGGATCCCTTCAATTGTAAACTGGAGATAATAGCTTCTTACTTTAAGAGTTGTTAGAATGAAATGAAATACTGATTGTAAAGCATTTAGCCTGGCATATATTAAGTGTAATATACATGTTAGTCATTATGATGATGATAAGTATAAGTCAGATCCTCTCTATGCTTTTGCCTGCTCTTTTTCCTCTTTTCTTTTAGTTTCAGAGAATGAAGTGTTCCTTATCTTGGCTGAGAATATCTTCTCAGCTTGTTTCCCATCCTAATCTTTCTGCTTAAGAACCTTGCTCTAGAAATCATTCTTTTTTCTCCTCTTCAAGCTCTCCTTCTCTTTTCTTTTCTTTTCTTTTGAAGTAGAAATATGCTCTGATCTCCCCTTTTTTAAATCTTGACTGAACTTTTAAGTCATCACCCCAGATCTTTCCTCCCCTTAGTTGTCAAATTTACAGGAGGAATAGATTATTAGGCAAAATATCTACTCCAATCCCTCACTAAACATTAATTTCTCAAGCTTTGTAACTTTTTCTCTCCCACATTCTACAGAAATTTCTTTCTTCAAAATTATCAGTGACTTCTTATTTGCCAAATCCGTGGCTCCTTTTCAGTCATCATCTTCCTTGACCTTTTGGCAGCATTTAACATTTGCTGAATGCCCCCTTTCTTTTGTACTCATTTTCTTTCCCTGACTTCCAGGAAATAGTTCTTTCCTGGTTCTCTTTCTGCTTCTTTAAATCCCTTTTTCTAAAACTCTTTTTTGGTTCAGCTTCTTTTGTTTTACCCCCTAAGGGTAGTTCATGCCCAAGGTACTTCTCTTTTTTGTCTACATTAATTTCCTAGTAATGGCTCATGGCTTCAATTCCATCTCTATGTAGATGACTTTCTCCCCCTCCTTCTCTCTCTCTACTTTTCTTCCTCCCTTCCTCTTTTTCCTCTTCCCTCTCTCTCCCTCTTTTCTCCCCTTTCCCCTTTCTTTCTCTCTTCCTCTCTTTTCCTCTTCCTTTCCTCTATTTATTTACATTAAGTGCTAGTCTCTGCTTTGAGATCTAGTCTAGAATTACAAAGCTGCTTCCTGATGCAGGATACCTGGGTTATATTTTAAACTCAATATATTTGTAATGCTAGAGAAACTGAGGCAAAATAGAGATTAGAGAGTTTTTAATATTTTATTTGAAAGGGAGAGATTGTGCTGGGGGTATGTTGTCCCCAGGGCTGATGTCCAAAGCATCCAGCCTCAATGTGTTCTTCTTATGAAGTAAATATACATGTGGCTCCAAGCTACAAGGGGCCGGTCGAGGCAGGAGCCAAGTCAGAGCACTGAGAGCTGGAATGGACTATCAATCTGGTTCTGACAGGGTGGGGGAAGGCACCAGAAGAACAATGTCAGAATGGGGGAAGGCACTGGACATTCTGGCAAATAGGGAAGGGCTGGGGTCATGATGTCTAAGATAGAAGGTCCTTCTTTTCTGGATCATGATGATTAGGAGGGAGGGGTAGTGTTGCAGGATTGAGCAGATTAGGAACTGAGGCTGAACAATTCAGGGAAACTGAGGCAGGACAATTCAGGGAAACTGAGGCAGGACAATAAAAGGGAACTGTGGCATAACATATTCATAACAGAAAAAAAGCATCCACTCCCCGAAAACTTTCTCATCCACTTAACCTCACTATTTTCATCTCTTTGCCCAGGCTAAAAAATTCAAATTCATCATTTTTTTTTAAATCCTTGTTTAAGTTCTTTCATTTCAATCAATGACCAAATTCTGTCCATTCTAATTTTGATATTTTTTTCCTGCATTCATATTTTATTCTCTGCTCAGAATCTAACTGCTGTACTTATTTTTATTTAGCCTCCTAATTTGCTTTCTTGCCTTAATATCTCACTTACCCATTGGTCTTCTAGACAACTGCAAATTAAACTTTATGCACAGGTATGATCATGTTGTTACCATGGTCAAAACCCTTCAATGGCTTCTTATTACATAATAATAAAAATTCAGATTTCTTAGTTTGGTATTTAGGACCTTCCATAACCTAGCTTCAACCAACTTTTTCAGTCTTATTTTGTGCTCATCCAATCGCTATACTCTATGTTCCAAAGCAACTTGATTCCCAGTCTCACCTGATCCTTTCCTGCCTCTATGCATTTACATAATTCATGTCCCCTAACAAACTCCCTTCTTCCACATGCCTGCTGACTGAAATTTTCCTTGATGTCTAAGTCAAGTTTTATCTCCTCTAAAAATTCTTTCTTACTTCTTCTGACTTAAAAGGACTTCCTCAAATATTTTAGAACAAGTTGTTTGGTCCTCTTCTTAGTCCATATCACATTCTTCTTGCTTCATAATAATTCACAGTTTTATAGCACTTTATAGAGCATTTTCCTTACAACAAAACTATCAACAATATAAATATTAATATCCCCATTTTAGAGATTAATAAACTAAGGTTCAAAATATTAAGGGACTTGTCCATGATCAGCTTGTAAATGTCAGAATTGAGACTCCAAGTCACATATTCTGATTTCAAATTCATGCTCTTCTATAACAATATGTATATGTATATCTATCTTATTCTCTTTTATCAAGCTCAAGTTACATATTTTTACCTTTATCTTCCTAGGATCTTGCAGAGAGCCTTACATATATCAGGTGCGTGATAAATATTTATTGAATCAAATCAAATTTAAAACATACTCTTACTAGCAGACAAATGAAAGCAAGGTCTTGGAAATAATGTCTTTTTGCTATTAACAGTATTATTCAGAACATACCATTAGTGCCTGTCTCTTTTGTTCTTTTCAAGGTTTTTAGTGTCTTGCACTATAGTTGCCTTCCAGAATGGTTTTGTCTAAATCTATTTATTGCAATTAGTTTTTTGGCACAAAGCATGGATAAAACTCTTAGTCTGGGAGTTTGTGGGCCTGTACTTCTGTTATAATTGCCTATTGATATTTGTACATCTGATGACTACTGTTAATTAGTTAATGTTTGTAAAGTGATTTTGAGATGCAAACCTAATTATCATTGTACTGTGGGAGGGTGTTATTGACTGCTACTAGAGCTATCTAAAAGTGTGGCTGAGTTTGACTCAGGTTTCATTCTGTAGCTCCTGAGACAAAGAGAGATCCTCTGAATGTGGTTTTGCCCTCAAGCCATCCCTATTTCCAGACAAGACCAGTTACTTCTTCATGAACAACTCTGTTAAGGCCATTTTCAGATTTTCCATCTACTTGTCACTCACTAGAGCTTGCTCTAATGCCAGCTGATGAAACCCTGATCCATTCCCTCCCTTCTCTCCCAGTAAATGGAAACAGAATTCATAGTAAAAATAAGTTAAAAAATTAAGCAAATATACTTGGTGGTGTATCATTGTTTCTTAGATGTAGAAGTAACTTTAATAAGATAAGCATAAAGGTCACTTTAGTTATTTATCAGTCAAAAAGAGAAGCTGAATGGAGAAGGAAAGCACTGGGAAGGCCTGGGTTTTGAGTCATGCTTTTGACTTTTACTAGCTGGGGACCAGTCACCTATACTCTGTGAGCCTCAGTTTCCTCAATTGTAAGGTGAGTGTTAGATGATGGCTTTGGAGATACCTTTCATTTTGAAGTGTAATGTCTTTTGACCCTATGACCATGAATAAGGCAATTAAGTTTTCAATGCTCCAGGCCATTCTCATAGATTGTAAATTACAGAAAAGTTGGCCATCTGGATCAATAGAGAGAGTTTCATCATGAAAAAAATAACAGCTCCACATTTCACCACCCCCAATTTATCTTATAAATACAAGATATGTATTTCTGAAAGAATAGACAGGGATCATTTTGGATGAATAATCCCTCCCTCTTGCTACATTCTGGTCTCAAGTCATACTTCTACATAAAGTCTTCTCTAATCCTTTGCAACTATATCTCCACCAAATTATAATATGTTTATTTTGTATATATCTTCTACATATTTATGGATATGTTGTTTTATATATATGTATTTATATAAATACATATATATATACTTGCAAATTTACCAATTTTTATAAATATTGTCTTCCACAATGGAATGCAAGTTCCTTAAGACCATAGACAGTTTTTATTTTTCTTTATATGTCTACTATCTTGTAGGTGTTTAATAAATGATACAGACTCACTAACTGATGTATTTATTATATTGTAATATGTATCTAGATTATCTTCCTACAATTCTTCCCTATCTTAATAGGTTAAAAGCTCCTTGAGGACAGGAGCAAACTTCCCTCCTTCATCTTTGGATTTCCTTGAGCATCTAGCACAGTTCTTTGTGCTTATAAAACATGTCCAAGAAATATCTGTCAAAATAAATTTGGATTATAAAGAGTATTCATAATATTCAAAGTTATTTCTCTTAAGTTAAAGCTAGTGAAATCCTGTGGGGCATTTGTAATGTCAATATGTAAGAAACAATTCATCTTTCATGCTGGAAACAATACTAAAATGATTGACCATTGTTGTCAATAAGGCACTATTCAAAAAGCAGAGAGAGCTGGCATTTTAAATCAAGGTCTTTTTTCTCCAAATCCAAGATTCTTTCCATTGCATTAAACTACTAGCTCCCTTGTAAACCTCTTCCTGTTCATCTATTCGCCACAGTTCATCCTTTTGTGATAAATAATTCCTTTGGTGGCTATGGTATTAGTAGCCTACCTCTGTTGATGGCAGTGCTCTCCAATAAGACTCATACCCCTAGATTCTCTTCTTAAGACTGGAAATATGTATAGGCTCTGACTATGTAAAGTCTCAGAAATCTCAGGATATGGAACGGTTCTGACATATCAGAGCTGCCTCTGTTGCAGGGAGCCACTTCTTGCTTTGACCAAAACAAAGTTCAATCCAAGGCAGTCCCAAAAACTTTGGATAGAAAATGCCATCTGCATCCAGAAAGAGAACTATGGAGAGTGAATATAAATCAGCACATGCTATTTTTTGCCTTTTTTTTTTTTCTGTTTTTTTTTTCCTATCTCATTATTTTTCCTTTTTGTTTTGATTTTTCTCTCCCAACATGATTCATAAAGATATGTATGTTTAAAAAGTTAATATACATGTATAACCAGAAAAAAATAAAATATCAAAACAAAGTTCAAATTTATACCAAAATTTATTAAATTTTGAATTAATTGGGTTAAAGTTCTTAAGTACCAAGAATAATTTGAATACCATTAAAAACCATTAAAGTATTATTATTAATAATAATTATGTTTGTTCTTGCCACCTCCTGCTCCTGAGGGATAGATGTCTTCCTATTGTTATGGAAGTTCTGAAGCTTATAATGGTAAATTAGAAAAGATTCTAAGGACCACACAGCAGGGCCAGACAATAGTGCAGAGTACAATCGGGAATTTGCTAATTGCTCTTGGGTTTCTGGAAAATTTTGCCTTGTAGCCTGGCCACATGTGAATTTTCTCAAAGAGGGTACATGCCTGAGTGGATAGGGCAATGGACTTGCAAAAAAACTGACACTTATTTAGTGGACCACAGCCAAGGCACTTAAACTCTGAATCTCCCTTTCCTTATCTGCAGCATATCTGTAGCATCTATCTTGTAGGATTGTTAGGAAACCCAAAAGAGTTAGTGAATGTCATGAATTTTACAAACTTTAAAGCCTGATAATACTGTCAGTTTTTATTATTCCAAGTGTAGTGAGGCCATTTAGTTCAGGTAATGCACCATGGAGTGGATGACAGAAAAAATGATAGGATCATAAATTTAGAGCTAGAGGCTACTTTAGAGGTCATCTATTATAGCCTCCTCATTTTACCAATGAAGAAATTACAGTCCAGAGAAATCAAATGACTTGGATAGAGTTAAGATTCAAATCTAGGTCTTTTGGCATTCTTCCCACAGTATTTCTCCTTTCTATTTCTTTCTCTCCACTCCTCCACAATTCCCTAAGTTAAGATCATATTGCTTTTTACCTGGGCTATAATGAGAGTTTCTGAATTGGTCTTCTTTCATCCAACCTCTCCTTCAATCCATCATCCAAAATTTGAGTGACTTTGTATTGTATCTAATATCAAATACAAACTCTTCTGTTTGGAAGCTACTGCCCTGTCACAATATGACTCTAATTTATTTTCCCAGGCTAATTACATATCAATTCCCCTCATATTCTCCAAGATCCAGCCAAAAATCTATTGATTTCTCCCCATACATAACATTTCATGTTCTCATCTCCATTAATTTATTTTCCTGCCTGGAATACTATCATTCCTTAATTCCCTCCCTTAGAACTCATAGCTCATGTTAAATACTATTTCCTATAAAAGAGTTTTCCTGATCTCCACAGTTATTTGTGTCCTCCTCCTCTTCTGTGAGATCATATTATATATATTTTCCATTTACTTCTTATGTAAACAATGTATTCCTGTTTGTTGTTACTTTTCAGTTGTTTTAATCATGTCTGAGTCTTTGTGACTCCATTTGTGGTTTTCTTGGCAAAGATATTAGAGTAGTTTGACTTTCCTTCTCTAACTCATTTTACAGATGTGGAAACTGAGGCAAAATAAATATAAACATAACATAGAGGAAACTGGATTAAGTAACTTGTTTCAGGTCATACAACTAATCTCTGAGGCTGAATTTGAACTTGGGTCTTCCTGACTCCAGGCTCTATGCACTGAACCATCAGCTTCTCCGTAATACATATTTACATAGTGGAAGGTAAATTCTTAAGGGCAGAGATTTTCTCATATTGTGTATCTCCTGCTCCTAGTATGTTGTAGGTGTTTAATAAATATACATATAGGTTCATTGATAAAAGATGATTAGTTTGGCATATAGTAGGTAAATAATAAATGCTTGTTAAAGGGAATTGAATATACCACACTGAATCATAAAACTGTTACTTTGCAAATGCTCTTAATAGATTGTCTGACATTTTATATTAGAATTACACCAGCCAGGTATTTCTAAATGGGATTAAAAAGCATGAAGAGAATTCTTTCAATATAATTCCTGCAGCTGACAGAATTTCTTAAGCTGGAAAGAACACAATTCTTTATTATTTCAGCAGATGATCTTTCCATTTGCTTTGCTTCTCTTTGAAAGCTGACCTAAATAGGGAAATAAGGTTTGAGAGCTCACTTGTTAGTTTTTATATTAAAAGGTTTAGAAGAATCTGAATTGATGCATTGGGATGTTTGTGGTTGTTGTTTTTTGCACCATGAAGGATTTTTGCTACTAGATGTGGATGTAGGTATCCGTATTAGTGTGATATTTAGAGACCAACTAAATAGGTCTAATGATAATTTTTTTTCTTTTTTACTATGACAACTTTCACATCACATGCTATTTATGTTACTTGTGATTTTCTGAGACACCAATAGACTTTTAAATGAATGTGTTTAGCATTTTACTCAAAATAACTGTTTCCTTTGCTTTTCTTTATTTATAATTATTGTGAAGTTTTAAAAGGAAACAGGAATGAGGAAGATGAAATGTGTAGGTGAAGTATATTATAGTACTTTTTGGTCTAGGATGATGGTCTAGGAGGAAGAGTAGCAGAGGCATATTCATAAAAACCTTAGAATTTTCGCTTATTTTTATGTGGCCAAATGATATGAAAATTATCAGGAAAACTAGCATAGTTCTGATTTTTGTTTTAATTAAATATTCAAATAAAATATCTCTTATTTTACTTGATTTTCCTTTTTAAAAATTTAGAATTTTAAGATCTTAATATTAAGGAAAATCTTGAGATTTCTTGAGACTTTTAATTATTACTGATCACTTTATATTTAGGAAAAAGAAAAATGGAATAAGCATTTATCAAGCATCTATTATGTGCCCAGGATTATGCTAAGCACTTTATAAATTTTATCTCATTTGATTTTCACAACAATCCTGGGAAATAAATGCTATTATTATCCCCACTTGACAGTTGAGGAAATTGAGGCAATCAAAGATTGAAATGACTTGCCCAGGATAACACAGCTAATGTCTGAAGCCAGATTTGAATTTAAGTGTCCCTGACTCCAGCCTAGCCCTCTAGTTGTCACCTAGTTGTCTCATTGGTTCATTCATCCTGTCCCTTGTTAATCTGAAATTTCTTCACTGATTGTTAGAGAATAGATGTGAGTGTTAGGATTCTGCATAAGGATAGGGACTAGACCTATGAATTAAGTGGTGTAGGGAACTCGAGATGGAAGAATCTGTATCTAATGTAGGACAGCATCTACTCTGAAATTTATAGTCCTTAGAGAGCTGCCCAAACTGCAAAGGTATCTCAGAATTTCAGAGTGCTTGTGGAATCAGATTAAAGGATAAATAAGATAGGTTTAGCAAAATAAATATAAACATAACATAGATTATATTAATTTATGATTTATAAAGTCATTATGCAGCCTGCAAAGATCTATTTCTAGTTGAGTTTTTGGCTTAACACACTAAAATACTGGGTAACTTGTTCAGTCACATTTTATATGCCAGTTGAGATATTTGAAAAGTCTTCCTGCTTTTGAGTCCTATTTTTAATGGAGTATGCCATAGATATATGAAAATAATTATTACACAAGGAAGATTCAGGGGAGGAAGATTCATAATAAGATTAATTAATAATGAATATTAATCATATTTAATCTGGAATTGGGTATGTGTATTATCTCCAGGAAGGCAGTTGCAACTCAGTTAAGTCTTGAAGGATTCAAAAATCTCAGAACAGAAGGAGTGCCTTTTGGCCAAGAGGAAAAAGCTGCATAAATTCAATGGGGATAAAAAGGGACTGTTGAGTTAGAGAATAAATAGTCTAGTTTGGTTGAAATATAGAATTTCTGAAGGGAAGTTTCTGAAATAAGGGTGGAGAGATAGATGGGAGATAGAAGGGAGGGCCTTAATTCTAGACTAAGACATTAAAGAATTTATTTTATATTCAGTGAAGAATTTTGATCAGGGAAATGACATGGTTAGGCCTGTTCCTTAGAAGAAGTATTTTGGAAGCCATGTAAAAGATGAATTGGAAAGGGAATGCCTGAAAAAAGGAAGACCAATTAGAATAGGGGTCATTAAATTTCTCATGAGTTTTCTAGGGGTTGGTTATCTTTGTCACAAGGGTTTTCATTCTTCTAGAGAATTGATTTTCCCTTTGTAGGACAGGATGATTCTTAATATTCTGTCTCCTATATGATATTCATGAATCAACAAGAATTTATTGTATTTATTGTATTGTGTTTATTAAATACTAAGCATTGGGAATAAAAACAAAAAGTAGAAAAAAAAAAGTCCCTGCTCCCAAAAATTTACCTTCTGATTAGGGAGCAATCTGGATACAAGAAGATACATACTGAATATTTATTGTTCAGAAATGTTCGACTCCCATTTTGGGGTTTTCTTGGTAAAGACACTGGAGTGGTTTTCCAGTTCCTTCTTCAGCTGATTTAACAGATGAGGCAACTGAGGCAAACAGAGTTCATTTACGTGCCTAGAGTCACACAGTTAGTAAGTGTCTGGGGCCAGATTTGAGCTCAGGAAGAGAAGTCTTCCTGACTTCAGGCCAACGCCTATCTATGCTGTATATAGGTAGAATAGTTTAAAAATAACTTTACAAGTGATGGCATTAGCAAGAAATGGACCTGGGAAATTCCTCTTGTCTAAAATGCTTAAAATGAGTTTTGAAGATTATTGGAGATATAGGTAGGAAGAGAAAGCACTCCAGGAATGGAGGAATATCCATTTCAAAGAAGATGGTCCACCATGTGTGAGGAACAAACACCAAGTAGGCTTTCATAACTTCCTTGTGAAGAGAAAGTTTGATATAATGGATGGAAAGTTGGATTCAGAATCAGGGGACTTAGATTTGAATCATACCTCAGATTCCTTTTAGTTATGTGAATATGAACAATTCTTATAACATCTTAGGGTCTCAGTCTCTTCATTTGTAATAAAAAAGGGGGGGAATATATGTAATAAAGCATATTATTTACTTCATAGACTTTTATGAGGAAAGTGCTTTCCTAGACCTCACTTACTATATAAATTTATTACTAATATTTTTAATAGTAATGATTGCATTATTGAAAAGATAAAGCTAAAAGATATTTAATTTGAACTATTTCTAATGCACTGCTGTTAGAAAGAAGGCATAGTAGAAATTATTATGAAGTAACTCCACAAGTAAGCCTGTTAAGGTGGGACACGTCATTTGTCTCTCTATTTTAATTTTCTCATTGTTGGAATAAGGATGTGAGACTCATTGATTCCCAAGGTCCTTCAGAGTTCTAACATCTAATAATTTGAATTGTTGTCATGTAAGCTACTTGAATATGAGTCACTAGTTTTTGTTCCTGTTTATCTGGATTTGAATGTCTAGCACTCTTTATGATAGACAACCTCTGATCTGAATTTATCATTGCTAAATATTGTCAATAACCTGACATTGTGGGCTATATTTGCAAAGTGAATAAAAAAAGACTGGGTTCACATCTAACTATTTACATTTATACACTGAGTTCAACTTTGACTCTAGGACAGGAAATCAATATATTGATCTATTATTGAAGTTCATTCATAGCCTGTGTTATTTTTCAGTAGTTATGTAAGATTTTAAGATAAGGATGAATATTTTGAAGAGAAATGCCATGACTTCAAAGTGTTGTTTAATTGGTAGATTTGAGCTCATTTAATATAATTAGTAGGAAGATGAAATTCTCCATTTTGTAAAACCTGCTAATTCTTTAAAAATGTAAAACTGCTAGGATCCAAATAATTAGAATGTAATAGTTTAATTAAAATGAAAGATCTGAGCTGTGAAATGTGGTTGGGATAGGTTTCTCAGAAATGTGTCAGGCTCCTTTGATCAGACGAAACATTTCATTTGAATTTTTATAAACAACTAAATTGCAGAATAAGAAGGGAATAAAAAAAAGGGGAGAAGGAGATCATGACTTAGATAAGAGCAAGACAAATTAATTATGAGTTAAAAAGAGATTTATTTATCAGGAGACATTAAAAGTAGCAAATATATTTGGCAGATTTCAAAGTGATTCCCATATAGAAAAGAAATGACATTCAGCTATTGATCACAAAAACAGGCTGGTAATAAGAAATCTAGGTGATGTGGAAATTTCCTTCCACATTAGAAGTTAATACATAAAACTTAATGGAGGTGCTATTCCCCTCACTTAATGAAATGAATATATTCCATTAAGCTGAAGCCTATTTTTTCACTGCAGCATGACATGGTGGAAATAGTATTAACCTGGGAATTTTAGTCTCAGTTCTGCCAATAATGTAGCTGTTTGATTGCTGGTGCACTTTAACATTTCTAGTTTCAGAATTTTTACTTTTCCTGAAATCCTGTGATCATTCATATACAGCTAGATGAATAAGTGAATAGAAAATTAGATTTGCAGTCAGAAAGACCTGAGTTCAAATGCTGCTTCAGACAACTTATTTAAATGTATGACTCTGGCTAAGTTACTTAACCTCTCAGCTTTGGTTTCCTGTATCTAATCAAGATCTCAAAGGTTTTTTTAATTGTCTTTTAAAATTGCTAACTAGGGCAGCTAGGTGGGGCAGTGGATAGAGCCCCAGCCCTGACGTTAGGAGGACCTGAGTTCAAATCCGATCTCAGACACTTAACATTTTCTAGCTGAGTGACCCTGGGCAAGTCACTTAATCCCAATTGCCTCAGGAAAAACAACAACAAAAAAGCTAATTTGATGTAATAGAGATTGAATGAGAAGAGATTCAGCCTCTCATTATTCTAAATAGGATAGTCTGGGAGAACTAGCCTGATGATGAGTTTATCAATTCCTGAGAACAAGCTAGTTGAGCCTTCACATCTGTGGCATTTAGTCTGTCCCAGAAAGTAACTAACACTAAAGTTTCCACTCTTGAATGAATGTGGATGGAAAGTCAAGCTTCTCTGCCCTTTCTTTTCTCCTCCAAGGTGTCTGCCTCTGCTAATTGCCTTCTTGTTAATGACTACTTTAAAAATTGTATTTAAAATGATTCCACAAGGATACATATTCATGAGTAATAAAAAACCCTTTTATATCAAAATATCAATTTCTGCATTTTCAAAATGTTCTTCATGTTAGTTTTAATGCCATAAAGATTTTGTAGGAGCACATCTTCTGCCTAACTCTTGTTAGGGGTTGGGCAAAGGAGGTACCAAACTCATGGTCTTTTCCTTCTGAGACCCCCATGAGGATGAGTTTATGTAATTTTTTTTGAGAAGATACACGTTTTGCAAAACCAAGCACTTGTAAGAAATTGACTGAGAAGTAAACCAATGCTTCTGCATTGCCTTTATCTCTTTTTGCATGTAAAATTTGGCTAATCAAATTTTGTTCCATGGATGCAGGCTCCCTCTAGTTTTATAATATTAGAGATTAGAGCTGAAAAGTTCCTATAGATTCCTTACTCCAACGACCCTGATTTGAACAATGAATAAATTTAGAGCCTGAGATACTAAGCAATTGATTCAAGGCAACACAATAGCAAATGGCTGAGTCTGGTTTTGTAGCAGTCTTCTGCTAGAAAGTCTTTTAAATCTGCTTCTTCATGCCTCCAGGTACCCACAAAGCTTTAATTAAGCAAAACAATTCATTAAAAACAAACAATTTAAATACATATGATGAGATAACTTAATCTAATGAAAAATATTGGTGGGATTGCTCTTTATTGTGAGAAATAAATATTTCTCTCTTGTATTTAAAAACTAATTATTGTATTAGGACCAAGACTTTTCCTCTTTTCTATTTCCTCATGCAGAAACAAACAAGTGTGGGAAGACTCTTAAATTTTTACCAGGCCAAAATCTAATCAGACAGTAAGAGAATTTCTAAGTTTGGACTAATGAGTGTTTTCCTGCTCATTATATTTGCTCAGACAAGTCTGGGGAAATATTGATTTTCCCTTTAATCAAGGAAGATGATATGGAGGTTGATATCTTTTTGACCAAGATTTAGGTGACCTAAGTCATATATCCCAAGACCCTCATATTTTAATATAGTCCACCTTCCATTGTATTTGCCAGTTGATTGGTAGTCTTTTGGAAGATCTATTCTTCAAAGTACATATAGACTTTGAGTTCACCACCATGAAGGGTCTTTTATCTAACAGAGATGACTAACTGACCATCCTTTTATTAATAAACATACTAGCCTTATTAATAAAGTGATTAAATTACTCAGAAACTCACTCAGAATTTTAAAAATTATCAGCTCATACATCTTCATTTGTCCTCCCAGTTTCCAGTATTTTTGACTAACACTTCCCAGTCTTGTAGCACTAATGTAGATATGGAGAATGTGTGATTTGAATAGTTCACTCTGCCTAAGCAATTAGAAAGAAGGACCCTATTTTGGAGTCAGGGGAATTGAGACAAAGAGCAAACAGTGGTCTTGATTGCCTAGTGTTGATGAGCCAGACACACAAAGAATTGTCAGAAATTACTGTAATGAGTACATCATGCTTTAAAAAATATCACATTGGAAGTAATGGAAAGGAGTCTCTGATGAACTTGAGGAAGAGGGCATACTTTTCAGAAGAAGATGAGCTCTTACAAAGTTCTAAGTGGCTAGTTGCCCAATTTACTATCATGGGGTTTAGCTAAAGTGTGTTTGCAAATTGAAATCTCATTTTCCCTATGGAAATCACCATCTTTTAAATGGCTCAAGAAGAGCCATGAAATGCTCTGCCATCTGGTACCCTGGGAAAGAGAACACTGGCATGATCTGCACTGACATTTGGCTTCCAAGCAGGTGTTTTCATTGTTTGTGCTCACTCTTTGTGTGGCAACACCATTCCCAAGACTTGTTTTACACTGGTAAATTGATTCTGAATGAAATGTGACCTTGAGTAAGTGTGCCTGTGGGGTGGCCCCTAGATTGATGGGTCCCTCATTTTTGTCCCCAGAATTTCCTTTTTCCAAAAGATAAATGGGAGTAAATGATGGGTCAGAGCCCAGGATCTAACTGCATACCTAGCTAAGGAAAGTAGAGCAATAAAACTTCTTATCTGTTGCTCCTTATTTGCTTCCTATACAAGCTCCATCCTTACTTTCTTATTTATCTTTTTGTAAAAGCTACATCATGACTTCTTACCTATTTCCTTCCCAAAATAACAATACTTTGCTAAAAGACATCCTGGCTCCTCGCTTATCAGTACCTTGGCCTCCACAGCTGACTGAAGCCTCAAATTTCAGTATATAAAAGATCTCCCCTACTTTTTCTAATTGCCAGACTCTCTCAGAGTTTGATCATTCTGCTCTGGCATTCATCAAGTCTTTTGTGACTATAAGAGAATCTCTTTGAATTCTTTCAAACCAACTGTGAGACATGACTCTTAGACACTTCAATATGAATTGTTGTCCTTGCCCCTACCCACAGAATCACATCATCACAGCATTTTAGAGCTGAAAGAGATCCTAATAAAATCACCTGTTGTAATAGGGAAGCAGAAATTATGACACTTGGAGTCAGAATTCCTGACTTGAATATGATTTCTGTGATCAGTGACGAATTTTAAAGCTAAGTTTGCAAAGTATTCAAACTATGTAATCTCATTTGGTCTTTGTAAGAAACAAAGTACCTTATAAGAACTCCACTGACTGCTGATTAATTCAGAAAAACATTTATTTTATATTCTTGCAAGAATGGGTGCAGAGGTGAGTAGACACACCTTTGAAACTCCAAAGGCAGCATTTTATTTCCTATCCTGAAGCACAAATCCCTCCCCTGATTCTCCATAAATTGGATGTTACAGAAGTTACTTGACATGAATCTCCACTCCTCCTTACATAGCCAGTCCATAACACAAAGGAGTTTACATTCTATAAGGGGGAAGATAAGAGAGGAGGGCAAAGGGCAAAGAACCAAAATTTCATTTCAAATCTCAGGTCACCTCCCCTGATTGCAAAAGTTACTCCCTGACCCAAAGGGGCTTATATTCTTTTGATGTTTTCTAATTTAAATTTCATTTCTCTAATATAATTTTCATAATTGTGGAAACCAAATGCCCATTCATTTCTCACAATTACCCCTTTTTTTTTTCTTTTTTAAATAATTTGGTTTTCACATCCTTTTCTAACCCCTCCATTTTGGCTATTATTTTTTGCATCCAACTTCATAAAAGTCTATTACCTCTGCACAGATCTTCTTACACAGGAGGGATAATTAATCCCTGCTAATTCTTCTGATAGGGCTGTACTACTTCCAGTTGTAACGTGTTTCTTCCTTTTTGCCAATAACCTTTTTTAGAGTCACTCTATTTTTTCATGCAATTTTGCTAGAGGTATCTAACTATTTTGCTATTCCATACTTCACTGATTCTCTGGTGTAACCTATTCAAGAATATTCACTCACCAGAATAGGAATTCAGAACAACTAGATTTCTAGCCTTGAATTCATCAGTTACTATCCTTGACTTCATTCTTTCTGACTCAGTTTTACTTTCTTCATCAAATGCCAGGGTAAAAGGAATAGTTATTTGGATCAATGCACATGGGCACCTGTGCATCAGTTCTTAGGCAAAGTAGGTTTGAAAGTGCTGCCTCCATGATACTATCCAAGGTTTGCTCAGGGTTTTCTCATCCCTGAGAAATTGCCAGAGCTATCCTCGATTACATTTCAAAATCAGGTACATCCCTAGATTTTGGAATCATTCACTCTGCCATGAGAGGCAAACTGATCTCCAGAGCTAAGGGGCTAGTACAGCCTGGTTTATTCCCTCATAGAAAGGAAAGGGAGAACAAAGCATTGCTATTCTCTCCAGGAATGTCATTTTGGGAACTGGAGGACTTCACTCTCATATTTTTCCATACCTAAAGGGAATGTTATTATCTGAGGCATGGGGCAACCCATAGCATAAACATATAAATTGATTTTTGTTCAGACTCTTTATAGAATACTTTACCAGTTCTACCTAGGCACTGGTGTCTACCACTTGTCTTAAGTCATTAACTTGATTCCAAATTTTCGGCATTTTCTAAAATGTTCAGCCCTTATAGCAAACCAAACATTATTCCAAATTGGACAGTCAATTCCATAAGATCTTTTTCTCTAATGGACACAAATACTTAGTGTCTAATAATCAAATACCTTCTTATCTACGGCTAGTCAAGCCTCTCCAGTTGTATAATCTGACAAGCATCAAGCTGAATTGTTTGTGAGTTAGTTTTCTCAGTAATTTTAACCCAAATGATAACCTAATTTTCCCCATCCTGATTTCCAAATACTATTGTAACAGAGGAGTAGCATTAATACTACTACTACTACTACTACTACTAAAACCTTCCCCCCTCACAAAATTGATGAATTCCTACAGACAACCCATTTGGACTCTAGGTAATTTGGGGGTCCATTTACCAACCAGTTCCAGTTCCTTCATTAACAAATGGGGCCCAAAGTCTTTTATGGCCTTTGTGGTATGGGGTGATGATCTCAATTTTCTGAAACTACTTCCTGCTGAGAATGGGCATTGAGCTGACTCAGCCTACCTTTGGACAAGTTTGAGTCAGACCTCTGAAACTGGTCAGCACAGCTGTCTAATGCTGGCCATTTGAAGGTGAATTGCTCAGAGCCTACAGGAAGAATACTAGTGAGAGTGTGACAGAATACTAAGAGCAGAACTCTCATTCTTGGGAGATGTGTTTATGTCTTCCCTGAAGATCCTGTAAATACTCAGTTAAGTATTATCTCTTTTAATAGACTACATTATAACCCAAAAGCTATTTTAAGAAAGAGGGAATCCCATCAGAATAACAGATATTCATAAAATCCTTCTTTCACAGATATCATTTGCCTATCCAAAGCAGGATATTGAGATAGAAATTAATCCATATTTTTACAGGAAGCATGTGTAAAGCCTCTCTGCCAGTTATTTTTCCAACACAAGTATTTCTCTACTGGAAGAGGCCAGCAGTTTTTCATATCAAATAAGTTACTCCAAAGAAAATATGTTTGTGCCACAGGACATACTATACAAACAAATGTTATTCCCACATTAGTAAAAAGTAAAGTAGTAAATTTAGTAAAATTAGTAAAAAAAAATATTAGTAAAATTGACTTTCCCAGTGATGTAACACAATATTCCATTAATTACATCCCTCCAAGAAAACTTGAATATACTAAAATCCTCTTCTCCAAACCATACTAAAGATGTTTTAGCTTCAGTTTCAGTAATATAAAAAATAACAGTTAGGTCCTACAGACAGTTGTATCAATTGTTATTATATTATTTGGAAACCTTTGAGGACTTTATTTCATATAGACATACACATCTAGCAACAGACTAGGCCAAATACTCATTTATCTAATTATAAGATATAATAACTACATATTTTCAGATGGAAAAAAGCAAGATATTACAAACTTGAATCATGCTTATTGTTTCTATTGACCACTTATTCTGATTATTGAAATTTACTATGAGGAAAAAGCAAGGGTCTGATTATAATGGCATTAGGCATTAAAACTGATCCTTCAAGGCTTTAGCCTGAGGGCACAAAAAGCTGACCAATCATGCAGTAACAATTCTACCTTATAGCCAATTCAGCTCTCAAATGGGTTACTAATTTCATCAGATAATCATTTCCAAATTCAAAACTCAAAACAGTATCAATTATAATGCCAAGATATTTCATCTCAACATAACATCTCAAACATAGTCAAAATTAAATTCAGATCTCTTAGGTTGAAATCCTACTCCAGGTAAATCAAAAAAAGTTATCTTTGTGTTGCTAAGCTGAAGAACTTTTGATACAGCATCATAAATTTCTTTGCCTTGAAACAACCACAGATTGAAAAATAAAAATTAAATATTCAGTCATTAACATCATGTAAACTAAGCTAGTTCTTTAAACAATAGGAGCATTAATGTTAAAGGAATTCCATTTAATCAGTTGAGGGGGGGAGGGGGAGAGAATCACAGAAGGTAGGGAATGAGTTCTAGTGAGTGGATTTAGTGAGTGGATTTGTTTTCTCACTTCTAAGGGCCAACTACTTTCAGTGGAGGAAGGGTAGACTAAGCCTTCATTTTCCCAAGCCAACAGATCATGCAAATAATTAGTGTAGCATTCAATCCTAAATTTCAGATTAACTACCATAAATACTTTACTACTTTAATATTAATGCACACATATTTCTAAAATCTTATTTCCAAATGTATCACTTGAAAGTAATTCTGTCATATACCATTTAAATTTAAACACATAGTGATTTAAGTCACATTTTTGGGAGAAAACTCCCCCCCCCCCAAAAAAAAAAAAAAAAACTTCACTCTTTTAGATTACCTGAAATCTATGAAAAGGTGGTAAACTATTTGAGATTTGAGATGGAGCAGGCTGCTGGGAGCAAAATGGCGAATGGCAATGGCTCCTATCTTCCCCCAAATTTTATACCCTTCCATATGTAGAGTGCTGTATTAGGAAGAGGGAAAGACTTTAACATATAAAGTGGATTTCCCTAGATTTCTGCAAGCCACATGGAGATAGGCCACATCATTTTACAGAATCCAGAGTCCTCTGAGAAGAGTTTTGGGACTCTAAGTAGTTGGGGAATGTAGGGACCCATCTAGAGAGAAACTGAGACTGACTCTAGAACATGGGTTTTTTGGCCATTCTTTGGAGAGGCTGGACTAGATATAAGTCTACATGCAGCAGCCTTGCCTATTCTCTTCTAGGGAGATAACCTTGAAAGCTTAAGAAAAATTCAGATTATTTTGCAGCAAGATACCTAACAGGCAAACAGACTTAATATGGAGATACCAAATGAGTCCTTTTATATCCTAAAATGGTCCTTTCTTTTACTTTGTAATTTAGCTGACTTAGAAAAACATAGAAGACAAAACACACTCACATTCACACAAACACAAACTGCTTTTAAATTCCTTTTCTTTCTGTCTAGCACAGTATTGTTCATTCCCTGCTATCTGGAGAAGAATCTTTTCTCTTCTGGGACCCTACTTCTTTACTTCTCTCCTAGAATTTCTTGTAAATATCTCTTGTGCAGTGTGGAGATCTCCACACTCCAGTGATCCAGATTACTAATATTTACTCAACTCTAGATTTATTGATATCCCCTTTCTTCTAGGAGTATATGAGAGATATGTGCCAGAAGTTTCAACTCCTTGGTGTCATTAAATTCCTCATCTTACCAATCTGTCTGACATTTCAGATTCTGTAAGATGGCCCTAGTCACCAAAGGCAATACTAGATAATTAATCGTCTTACCTTTGGTTTGTGCACAGAGTTGCCTGGCTGCTGTAGAACCTACTGTAGTTCCCTTCCTGATTTCCTGTATTCATCAATGATTTTATTTACCAGCATGATCCTGGGATTTTGGACAGTCTGTGAGTAAAAGACACTGGAGCTGAGCCATAAGGCCATTGAAATTGACAGGACACATCTCATTGTTCTTCCACAGGGACCTGCCAACTCACAATGTCTGGATCGCAGACAAGCCCCCATTTGTAAGAAACAAAAATATCTTCCCAAGAACTCCACTGACTCACTGATGAATGCATGAAAGATTTTATTTTACATTCTTGCAAGAATGGATGCCTAGATGAGTAGATATATCTTTGAAACTCCAAAGGCAGCATTTCCTACCCTGAAGCAAAAGTCTCTACCTTGATTCCACATTATTTGAATGTTACAGAAGTTACTTGGCATGAATCTCTATACCTCATTTCATAGCCAGTCCTTGCCCCAAAGGAGCTTATGCTCTTTTGATATCCTTGTGGGTTTCAGTTTTATAATTTAAGTTTCATTTTTCCAATTTTATTTTCATAACTATGGAAATCAAATCCTTATCCCTTTTTCATAATCTTCCTAAGGACGTCTTATAGGTAAGGAGTATACATAGGACTATTACCGTTTTATGGATGAGGAAACTCAATCTCATATGGGTTAGATATCTTTACCATAGAAACTTAAATGGTAAGTGTGAGAAATAAAATTGTAAGGTTTTGTTTCCATTGTTGAAAAGTTTTAGTCTCACAGTCTCCCTCTTCATTGCTATAGTAAAAAGAATGTGATATAAGTTTTAGGGTCAGTACATCCTGTCTAAAGAGAATTAAAGAATTTCATAAGTGAACAGAAGTAACCACAGGTGTTGGTTGAATGCAAATCACCTAGATTTGTGCCCCAGGCAAGCTAAATTTTTAATTGAGCCTCAAGTATATTAATCTCTCCTCTCTTTAGAAAGAGACATTCATTATTTTTAAACATATGATGATATGACAAAAGGAGGGTATGGAAACATCAAAAAGTGCATTTAGTGTGAGTGTCATGAAATATTAATTTTGGAAGAGTCTTCTTCTATAATGGAAATTTTGAAGAGGGGATGAGGAAGCAGAATGAGATTATGGAATATTACTGCTAGTTTTAGCTTTTGCAAATTGTGTTTGTGTCCCCTCAAAAAGTTATGGCACTTGCTTCTGTAAGAAATATAATAAAGCCTTCCTCTACTCACTCCAAGAATTTGGGTCTCAAGTTGTCATTTCTAACAGTAAATATCAGAGGTTTAGTTGCTATTCAAATTTTACACTCATAACACTTCCTGTGTGACTTCTGGCAAATCATCTCTTTCAAGTAACTTTAGAAAGTAGTATTTACTAAAGTGGCAAATAAAAGTAGTTGGTTTAAAATATTCCCCTCTTCCTTGTTGTCTGTAACATATTCTCCCTCAAATACAGGGTCCAGGGAAATGTGGACTCAAGTTGAGGAAGAACAAATTGGCAAAAGTTAACTTATAGCTCTTGGTGACTGAATGTCCTTTTCCCCCATTTGTAGGGTGCTCAGGAATTTCCCATAAGCATGGCATATTCTCTTTGCTGGTCTTCTTGATGTTCAATCTTTCCCTGGCTCTTGTTAATATAGATATTACCACCAGCTGATACTGAGATGTCATTTAGGATAACAATGAAAAAAGGTAATATTGTCCCAGGGATAGCATGCTAGATCATATGGGAAAAGAAAGATGGAAGGTGCAATACAATCCTTCTCTAGTCAGAAAGTTGTGGGGGTGGTCAAGGTTGAAGGCAAGACCTCTCTTTCTCAGATACATTTTTCTTTTCAGGGAGATCAGCTAGATCTCCATATTAACAGCAATCATTTCTAGAATTTTTTCCCTTCTCATGATAATTTATAGATGATCCCTAGAGCATGATTAGCTTTCTTCATCCTCTCAAAATGATTCTCCTCATATAATAATAACCAAGGCCTTTTGAATTTATTCTAAGGTCTATTCATGATTGATTGATTGAAATATGCTCTTTTTGTTAAACTATCAAAGCAAAAATGGTTTTGGTATGGTTTCAACTCCAGTTTTACTAGTGCCTTCTAGTTTTGATTGTGTTTTTGTTGCTCTTTCCAGTAATATTATTGTTATGTATAAATTGTTTTCCTGGTTCTGCTTCTCAGAAATAAATACATGAAAAGTCTTCTCATGCATGTTTGCATTTATTATATTCATCATTTTGTACAGCACAGTCATATTCTATTACATTCATGTACCTCATTTTGTTGAGCCATTCTCCAACCTATGAATAGCTATTCGGCTTTTGGTGCTTTGTAGCTATGAAACAGTTTTTATAAATATTTTGGTGCAGATGTGGCTTTTCTTTTTGCCATTGAACTTTTTTGGGGATATATGCCTTGGGGTCAAAAGCGATGGGCATTTTACTCATGAATTGCAGATTCCAAATTGTTTTCCAAAATGACTGGCCCATTTCACAGCTTCAGTAGCAATGCAGCGGTATTCCTGTTTATTTTCATAGTTTGTCTGAAATTGACTTCATAGTTCTTGTCATCTTTGAATATGTTTTATTAGTGATTTTAAATATTATTAATTGCCAGTTATTCTCTCTGCCCTGTTTCCAAACACTCTTTGTTATAACAAGCAATAACAGTGAAGAAAAACATATTGCTATTTTATATCTGACAATGCATGCCCTATTGCAATGCAGGCCCACCTGCAATAGATGAAAAATATACTTAAAATGTTCACTTCACTAAAAGGATTCCTTATTTTTATGAATTTTATTTTCCTTATATTACTGGAATAATTTTATAAGTTATTCTCCTGGTTGTAATTTGCTCTGAAATAGTACATATGGATCTTTCCAATATTCTCATAATCTTTTATATTTATTGCTTTTTATGACAAAAAATGATATTCTATCCTGTTGATAGGCCAAAACGGTTTCTTATCATTGACCACACATTGTGTTTCCTATTCTATACTATCACAAAATGTAGTGTTGTAAATATGTATGTTTTAATACATGGGACCTTTAATTTTTGATCCCTTTAGGATAAATGCTTTGTGGGTATATCACTGGTCAAAAGTTACATTCATTTTACTGATTTTTCAATAACAATTCTAAACTTATTTTCCCAGAATTAAGACTACTTCATAATTCTATTAAAGAAGCATTCGTATATATCTTTCCAAAATCTTCTAACATTCACCATTTTTGTTATTTTTTCCAACCTGGCTCACCAATTCTTTCAGGCAGAGGCAACTTTATTTTTATCTCTGTATTCCTGAAGTTTAATTAGTATTTCTTTTTGTACTAATTCTTATGTTTATTCCATCAATTTTTAAAAAATTTCTTGTTAGCATTTCCAGAATTATATTAAATAGTGGATGCCATAATAGTTATTCTTGCTTTAATCTGAAACTTATTGAAAAGATTTATATTGTATATGTTATATTGTATTTTTCCATTGTAAATAAGGCTAACTCTTAGCTGTAATTATTTGTTACTAATTATCATATGTTGGAAAAATCTATTTCTTTTTATGCTTTTTAGTACTTTTAGCATATATCACAGTTACTACACTGTAACCACTGTAGTGGTTACAAATAACTTTCCATATTCATCTCCTCTTATTTTGATTAATTTTATTACAAAAGTGTAGTTTCCTCAAACACTGAATCATTCTTGAATTGTTGATATAAAAGCAACTTGATCTTAGTGAATATTTTAAAAATATATTACATTAATTTCTTTGCTTTGTAATTTCTTTTTAATTTTTTCAAATGTTTGATATTGATGGCATTCATCAGTGATGGTATATTATAGTCTTTCTTATCTTTCACCAGTATAGGTGTTATGCTGGAGAAACTGAGGCAAGATAAAGTTTAGAGAGTTTTTAATATTTTATTTGGATTTCTGAGAGGGAGAGATTTTCTGGGACCAAAGGATCCATTTTGCTCTCAGGGCTGATGTCTCAAAGCATTCAGCAGCGAATGTGAGTTTCTAATGAGAAATATATACATGTGGCTCTAAGCAACCAGGATAGACAAAAGCAAGAAGGTGGAATCTGAGCATTGAGAGCAGGAATGGATCATCAGTCGGCTTTTGACAGGGTAGGGGGTGAGGAGTATAAATTCTTGATAACTTAGGAGGACTTAGGAAGTATCCAGTTAAAGCCAGGAAGTCTGGGACTTAGAGATAGAGATATCAATTAGGTATCTGAGATAGGACATCTGGAGTTTTATCTTTTGGAATGTCAGAGTGGCCATCTATAGACCTAATTATCTCAGTCCTAATGGTCAGGAATGGGGGGGGGGGAGGTTTGCAACCAGGGGTATTGAGGCAGAACAATTCAAGGAACTGAGGAGCAACAATTTAGGGAAACTGAGGCAGAACAATTAGGGAAACTGAGGTAGTACAATAAAAGGGAACTGTGGCACAGCATTGGTATCAAATCTGATACAAACTGAGATCTTTTGGGGGGAAGGATTGGAGAGGCCCTGATGTGAATTGTATTCACTTTAATCTGTGGGGGACAGGTGACTGGGGTCTCAAACTGTCTCCTAGGAGGGGCATACTCTCATGTCCATAAAGGATACTCCCAAGATAAGTAATCTTATTCAATTTTTTAAATGAATTGAATTGAAAATAAGTCTCTCAGATTCATCCAGTGATAGATCCCCCAGCTTGGGGCCAAAGATCAAAGTAGCCCCAATATATTTAATGTTGTATACCCAGACATTTTGCAACACTATCCTGCCAGGATTCTTTGCCCACTAAGAAAGCTGTCTTTTTAGTGAAAATAAATCCCTTTGTACCACAGACTTCGGGTTTGCGGACCTGCAACATCAACCAGAAGGGATCTCTTATCCTCAATTCTCACACCTCATCAGATCTATATTTATTTTATGAAAGGGACCTATGCATCCATCTCATTCACATTTGTAATTATGTTCATTAGATTTGTTTTTTATATCACAATTTCCTGAAATGTTTATTTATTTTCCTTATTCCCTTCCCCCACTGATAAATGGAAAAGGAAGAAAAGGCATTAAATCAATAATACTTATTTGTAGATGGAATGGTTCATTTCCAATTATTATTATTATTATTATTATTATTGGTATTAACTTTATCCAGACCAGACTCAGACCACATCCTTATTTTCTCCTCTCTGCCTTTCTAAATCAGCCCTAATAGAAGTTTGCTTGTTTCTCTTCTCAACCTTAAGCCCTACTTCCCTATTTACTTTATTGAATTTAAATAGTATGTTGTTGCTGTTGTTGTTTTAGTCTCCTTTCCTCACAAGCATCAAATAAGAGTGCTGTTTATAAAGTTACTTGCTTATTATATATTTTTTATAATTTCTTCTCTAATAGATATGCAATTATGAAATGTGATATTTTCCTCCTTCTTTGCTCCATATATTTTTCCTTTCTTTTCAACTTATTTCATTTTTCTTTCCTTTTTTCTCTCTCCTACTCCTTGGCATTGTCCTTCTTTTCTTTTCTCCTCCTTTTCATTTTCCTCCTCCTCCTTCTTCTCTGTTCGTTTTCCTTTAACCTTTTCAACTTTAATAGTGCTTTCAAATGTCATCATCATAAACCTTTCTCTTTCATTGTCATGTAATTATAGATTGTAGAGCTAGAAGGAGCTTTAGAGCTAATTTTATTTAACATCTTCATTTTATAAATAAAGAAAGCAAGGTTGAGAGGAGCTAAAATACTTGTCCAAGATCACATAGGTAAATAATTAGGAGAACTGGAATTTGAAATCAAGACCTTTGGCTACATATCCAGTGCTGTTTCTACTATTTTTCTTTTCTTCTGGAGTTCGTTTTTTGCATTGTGTTAAGGACTTGTTCATTTTCTTTTCATTTCTTTTTACTAGGAATCACTCATGAAAATTTACTATTACCAATTTTGTCCTTTGCCCTAGTCCTCTTTACTATTTCTTCTGAATTCTTTAGATTTATAATTGGTAAGATTTCTCTCACAAAAAGTGCTATTAGCATCCCAAACAACCTCTCAATCCTTAACCTGAAGTAGAACTAAGAACAAGCCCCACTTCTTGCCTTCTATGCTCTCAGAATTTTGGATGGAATGGATACTGATCCAGGCACAATCTATCAAGCCCCTGTATGCCTTCCAGTTCTGAATTGGATGGTCCAGAAGAGCAATGTGATTTTGACCTCCTTGTGGACCTTGCTCAAAGTGGGGTAGCCATTTTTTGATAGAACATAGAGTGAAAGAGGAACTTCAGGGGCCAGTATTCTAATTCCTGTTTTATAGGTGAGTAAAGTGAGGTCCAAAGAGATAAAATGATTTAATTAAAGCTATGTGTTTAACAAATGTTTTAAATTGTTCTGTTTCATGTCATTCCCTATTAATAATCAATCTTCAAACAATTATTGAGTGCCTCTTATGGGCCTAGACTGAACTAGGAGTTTGGAAATACAAACACAAAGAATGGAATAATTTCTACCTTCAGGAACCTTTCATTCCTTTGGGAAAGCAACTTGAGCAAAAGCACATGTAGAATAAATATATTCAGAATATATTCAGAATAAATATTCAGAAATATATTGATTCAGAATCAAATATAAGACAGTATTGGGGAGGAGTATTAGGAAAAGCTTATTGTAGATAATAGCTCTTCAGTTGTATGTTGAATATAGAGAGGGATTCTATGATGTGTAGATGAGGAGGGAATACATTTTAGGAAAGGGAGTGACCATCACAAAGGCAGAATCATTAGAAATGGAGTGCCATATGTGAGTAACAGAAGACAAGTATAGTGGTATTATAACATATAGTATAGGAAGTTGGAAATATAAGTTGGCTTCAGATTGTGAAAAGTCAGTTTCTATTTGATCCTAGGATGATAAGGAGACACAAATTTTATGAAGTGGGGAATGATTTGGATAGATTAATACTCAAGGAAATAACTTTGACAGGTGTATAGAGGGAATGATAGTACAGGGAGATCAATTTGGAGATCATTGTGATAGTATAGACTAGTGGAGGTTAAAATTTTTTGATCTTACACATAAATTCACAAACTTTTTTTTGAACATGGATGCAAAAATATATATTTAAATTATAAATCATATATATATATGCTACTATATTTATATACATTATAAATAGAACTTTAAAAAGGATAATTATACATATATTACATGGTATTTGATCCAAGAGCTTTTAGGTAATGACTTGAGTTCATTGAGTAATATGGTCAGATCTGAGAATTAGAAATTAAGATTAACATCTGTTTGAATGATAGATTAGAGTATAGAAAGCCCGAGTTAAGAAAGAAAATTTAGTCACTTATTGTAATAGTTCAGGCCAAGGGTAATGAAGCCTAAAATATGGAGGGGGCTATATGAGTAGAGAAGATTAAAAGATGTTGGAAAGTTAAAAATGATAAAATTTATTAACTGATACATGTGGGATTAGTGAGAATTAAGAACAATATTGAAAACCTGGATGGCTAGAAAAATAATAGTAATGTTATTTAATAATAGTTAATGTTAATAATAGTTAATTATAATAATGTTAATAGTAATAGTAGAGTTTGGGATACAGTTGGGTTGTGAGCAAAGATGATGTAATGAGTTCTTCAGTACAGATGGCAAAATATGGAAAGTAGAATGCAAAGGGCTGAAAAGTGAGTTAAAGGACAGGAAATAAATGAGTGTGAACAGCTTCTTTTGAGAATCTGGTGAGAAAGGATGGGAAAATATGTGGTAGAAAAATAGCTTGAGAGAATGATAGGGTCTAGTAAAAATTTTTAAAGAATAGGGGTCATTTTCAAATATAGGAAATATATGAAAAGATCAAGAGAGAAAAAATATAAGTTTGAAGCATTTCATACTGAGCTGACCTTGTGTATCAATCAGAATTAAAGCTTATACCAGAACAAAGTGGGGAGGAAACGAAGATTTCTGAACAAGAATACAGGTTGTGGAAAATCCTTCTGAGTTTGTCACATATATATTTCTTTTTAACAGCTTCAGGGTTCTGAAATTTGGAGCCAATCTTTTCATTTTATGGATGAAGAAATAGATTCATAAAGGTTACATGACAGGTTGTTTAGCTGTGTCAGTCACATCCAACTTATTATGTCCTTTTAGGGTTTTCTTGGCAAAGATTTTGAAGTGGTTTGAATTAACTTTTCCAACTAATTTTACAGATGAGGAACTGAGGCAAATGGGATTGTGACTTGCCCAGAGTCACACTGTAAATATCTGAGGCTCGATTTGAACTCAGAAAGTTGAGTTTTCTTCAGTCTAGACTCCCCACTCTATCCACTGTACCACTTAGCTTATATAATTTATTCAAATTCAAACATAGTAAAGGAGAGAATGAGGATTCAAATTCTGATCTTGTGCTTCCAAGTTCAGTGCCCTATGCCATGAACCATTCTGTCTTCTAGGGTCATCTTTTGTATTTTTGTATGGATTACTTTACTGAAATTTCTTTTCTTTCATGTCACTTAGTTTACTGGATAAAGTTTCTAATAGTTTCTTAAGTCGCTTTAGAAGGAACTGTGTTTAATTAGAACGAATGCCTAACCTTCCTTGCTAGATAGCCTGGGATCTCTTAAGGACTGGGACTTTTGTGGTATCCTAACACTGTTCCACAAGCTAAGTTGTTTTTTTATTGGGGTGGTCTATCTCCTATAAAGATAGGGCTCAATCCAACTGGCATAATCCAATGCCAACTGGGTATGTTTTTCGGTAATTATGTATTGAATGCTTTCATGAAATAAGAATATGACTTTTAAAAAATTGCCAGTTAGTGAGGAGATTGAGCTCCTGCTGCTATTTCAAAGGCAGCTAATTGTTGGTTTATGCCTTTCAAAGATCAGCACAAAACAAATTGCTAATGAGAACTCTACTTTTTCCTTGTATGGACATGTACCAGGTAACCTGGGGCACTTAGGCTATATGTAGAAAGAAGTCAAAATGCTTTTGAGAAGAAAGCTGTAAAGAAAATATAATAATTCATCTTTGGTACTCCTTTCTGTTCTGTCAACCACATTTTCTCTTTCTCTTGGAATAGCTCCTTCAACCCATGTCAACCCATCCTGTGCCCTAATCTTCCTTTTAACTGTTTTTCAACTAGTCCTCACACAGGGAGATGTTATTTTAAGATATTTAAGCCCTTCCCTCCCTGTTCCCATGGATATTTACTTTTACAAGGATATTATTAAGGATTGATTTCAGTAATGGAGCAAGCATATTAAGTGTTTACTGTAATTTAGATAATGGGAATACACATATTAAAATATCAGTGACAGTGAAAAATTGAAAATATAATAAAATGGTAGGGTTGATATTGTGGTGTTGAGAAATTACCTCTTGGTGAAGCTACTCCTGGCATAGCAATTGAGGACATGGAAAAAGAATATTTACTGTAAATGAGTTGGGAATGTCAAGAAAGCTTTATATGGAATGAACCTATCTATCTCCTCTTAAACTAGAGTATATTCTATTTAGTCAATTAACAAATATTTATTAAGTGTCTATTATATGTGAGGTGCTTTGCTATGTACAGGGGATGAAAAAAGACAAAAGATAATCCCTGCCCTCTTGGACTTTATAATCTAATGGGGGAAACAATATGCAAACAAATTATATACATACATACATATGTATATACACACATACACATAAATACATATATCCATGCATATACACATACACATGCATATATATATATATATATATATATATACACACACATATATATGCACATATACACATATACATATATACAAATATCAGAAGCCCCTCTCTGAGCTTCTGCCAAAAATACCCCTGGGCCCATTTATACTAGTGTGGCTAGAAGGGAAGAGAAAACCTCATGGAAGAGTGAATTGCTGAAGACGAGACATGGTTTCTCCTAATGGTAGTTTATCTTAAATAGATATCTTTTTCATTTTCTTCTTGGTTGAATCCTTTTCTTCTTTGAGTTTAGGTGTCTCCTAGAAAACCTTCACCACAATTATTACATTCCATCCTTCAGCTTACAGATTCCTTTAGTAGTGTCATGGCTAGAACACTGGATTTGGAATCAGAAAACCCTTAATTGAAGGGCTACGTTAGGCACTCAGTAGCTGTGTGATTCTGGGCAAATAATTTAAATACTGATTCAGTTTCCTCCTCTGTAAAATGAATGCCTTGGCTCTAAATCTATAATCCTATGAACATCTTGGTAGAGCTTCTTTGATTACTCTTCAGCTTTTCTATACCTTTTCTATAATGTGACACCATAGCTGAAAAAAAAAATATAGATGAAGTCTGACCAGAGGAGAATGTAGGGGGGAGTCACTTGGCACTACTTGTACCTTGTCTTTCTCTTAAAATAGATTAAGATTGTTTTAGCTTTTTTAACTGTAATACTGAAATGTTTTCTTATGTAGAGCTTGAAATATACTAAAACACTCAAAGCCTTTTACATAAAAATAATTATCTAGCCCCACCTTCTTCATCTTATTCTTGTGAGATGAATATAACCATAATATACATATAATACATACACCCATATGTATTATGTATATATACGTATATGATATGTACACATGAATATATGTAGATTTGTAATTTTGTGTTTCAATCTTGAAGCCACTTTTAGATCTGCCTTCATCTTCTTATCTGAAAGAAATAGTATGAGAATTTTTGTAAATAAATTTGCTGAAATCCATTTAAGTTGTCCAAAGCATTTATCTGATTTACCAAGTTGTATTGGTATTGAAAGAAAGAAAAAAAGAAAAATGGAAGGAAGGAAGAAATGAGGTTAGTCTGATAGGATCTTTTGCTAATGAAGCCCTTCTGGTTCTTGATTATTATTTCTCTTTTGAAAGACTCACAAACCATCCTTTTAATAAAATGATTTAAAATTTTGTCAGAAATTATAGTCAAGCCCATTAACCTATGGTTCAGACACTTTCCTTACAAAGAGTATCTGATCTGAATGTGTTCTTTTTGAGGCCTGTGACATTTCTTTGGTTACCTAAAATCTTTTAAATATCAGTCATTCAAAGAATCAATAAATAATTATTAAGTTCTGACCATATCCATGCCCTGTACTAAGCACTAGGATTAAAAAAAGAGGCAAAAAGCATTGAAAAGTACAGCAGTAAACACAGCTACAAGTTATTTTGGACTGGCATTCAGTTTATATGGATATGGTAAACCAGCTAAGTCTTGTTACTTTCTCTAGATGCTAACCAATTTTTAAAAATTTTTGGTTTCAACACTTTTGAAAATTCCTTTTTATTTATTTTTATTCTATCTTAAACAGTCAAAATATGTCATAGTTATAAACAGGTGGCAATGTGCATCTTCTTCCATTCTAGACCAGCTTGGGAAGTGCTAGTTTAATTATAGTTCCATCAGAATGGTTTTATTTATTTTATTTTCTAAAACAGGAGGAAGTGGTAGCAATAATTGAATTACTGAAATTTGATTAGTACAAATCATAAAATCATAGAATTTTAGAACTGAAAGAATAAATGAATAAACACCAGTCATAATTTAACATTATATGTTTTAATAGTGTGATCATTACATATATTTGTTTTAATTGAAAAGTTTATTTCCCAAAAAAGAAATTGAATAATTCTCTAGATAAGCATTCATATACATATATATATATATGTATAGATAGATACATAGATAGTTCTTTAAGGTTTAAAAAACACTTCCTTCTCAATAGTGTTGTGAAGATGGTAATTTGAAATAATAGTACATGATATAAAAATAGAGGCTCAGAGAGGTTAAGTTCTTTACCTAGAGTTTCAAGCATTGAAGCCAGATTGATTTGATTGCAGTCATTGAGCATAGGGACATTTTTTCAAATCCCTAGTACTTGGCATATTGTCTGAAAAATAGGTACTTAATAAATTTTGATTGGTTGATTGACTCTAGATCTAGTTCTCTTGATTTTTCTCAAGATTCAGCATTCCCTGAATGCAAGGAAGGAAAATTTAAGTGCACTTTTGTTAAAAATCACCTAGAAAGGACTCAAAAAAGCCCAAACCAAAACAACAACAACAAAAAATTGACAAAATTCTAATACTGACTTTTTTTTTCATTTTACTTCATAAAATTATGCTCAGGGCAAAAAAATTATTTAGAAGCTTCTTTTTCTTCATTTTAAAAAAGTGACTGATGAGCTAAAATAGAAAGTTGCTCTAGGCTTAAAATTTTTTTTCCTCTTTCAGAGTTATAGCCTGTTCTTTTCCACTTTTTGTATTTTAAATTTCTGGGTTACATGTTTAAGACCTAGACAATACTATAAGAATACCTTTGAAATATTTTAATGAATATTATGCTCCTGGTTCAGAACTTAAGATAAGACAAATTGATATATCACTTTGATCTCACCTAGACTGGATGGCTCATTCTAAATATGAGCTACATTTTAATAAGCCTCAGTTATCAATTCTTCTGTCTTAAATTTTATTGTTATTACCACCATCTTCATTCTCCTTTATTAATATTCTTTTTTAAGAGTGAGGAAAGTAATGAGATTGAAGACTTTCTCATTCCACTTCAAAAGCTCTATAGTAATTAACAATAAACAAATTTTTCTTGAATTATGGTTTCTCCCTATTTTTACTCTGGTAGTATGCTATAGTTTTTTTCTTTTCTTTTTAGAAATGTTGTCTTCTTTTTTCCCCTTTAAGACAGATTTTCTAAATTTAATGATGCTGATTATTTTCTCAATTGTTATTCCCTAAGAACATTTTGGATTTTGTAAAAAATTTTGTAAATTAGATATTTTCAACCTTTTTTGTAATCAAGGATCTTTTTGGCAATGTGGTGAAGACTTTCTTAGAATAACTTTTTAAAATGCATAAATAAAACATATGGGACCACAAAGGAAACCAATTAAATTGAAATAAAACAAATGAAAATGTTATAATAGATTCAGAGAGTTTAGGATAGGTGTTCTTAACATGGAATCCATGACCTTTTAAAAAATTATTTCATTTGTTTTATTTCAATCTAATTGATTTCATAGCTGTGTTACCCTGGACAAGTCACATAACTGTTGTCTAACTTGATTGTAAAATGGAATAATAATAATAATAATAGCACTTTATTGTTGTAAGGATCAAATGTGATGATATTTATAAAGTGTTTAGGAACTTCCTTACACATAGTAGCTACTTAATAAATGCTTGTTCCATTCCTCTTCCCTAATGAACTAGCTGGGACTTGGATCCAGAATTCCTAATTGCCAATACAGTTGTATCATTACTACATCAAATTGCTATGTCCTTCGGGAGAGAGATGAGAACAGGCTGGAAACCATAGCTTTTTAACGAGAGAAAGAGGAAGAAAGAGAGAAAGAGAAATAGACAGACAGAGAGCATGGAAGAGTCAGGGATATTTTTTAATGAATATGTGCAAACTAAATTTGATTAAATTCATCCTTAAGAGAATGACCGCAACACTGATATTTCTTGGATAGTTTTCCAAATCACACCAAATGACCAGTTAGACTAAAATTCATTTTTTAACTCAGCCATGATCTGTCTGAAACTAGATTTGAACTCCAGTTTTCCTCACTTCCAAACCCACAGGTCTAATCACTGTATCACCTAACTGCCTATAGGGAATATAGAGCAAAAATTGCTAAACACTGCTATTAATGTTGGAATACAAGTTTGAATAATATTAATTTTAAACTGTAAAATTATCTTTCAAGTTCCAACCTAAGACTGAACAATGGGAAAAGCCAGCAAACATTTCAAAAATCAATTAACCAAACAATTTCTTACCATGTAGAAATGCCTTGAAGTAGAACTAGCTATCTTAAAATATGTTTTTTTTTCCTCATTGGAGTTCCTTAAGCAGAACATATATGTCCTTTTGTCAGATCTGTTATAGTAGTGATTTCTTTTCTCTAGACCCAGTTCTCTTGATTTTTCTCAGGATTCAGCATTCCCTGAATAAAAGGAAGGAAAATTTAAGTGCACTTTTGTTAAAAATCGCCCAGAAAGAACTCAAAAAACCCCAAACCAAAACAACAACAAAAAACATTGACAAAATTCTAATACTGACATTTTTTTTTCACTTTATTTCATAAAATTATGCTCAGGGCGAAAAAAATTATTTAGAAGCTTCTTTTTCTTCATTTTAAAAAAGTGACTGATGAGCTAAAATAGAAAGTTGCTCTAGGCTTAAAATTTTTTTAAGTTAGAGTAAATAGCTGCTGAAGTTTTTTAAAACTTTAAAATTCTGTAATCTTAATTAACAGCTCAGTGAAAAAGCCTATCTGAGCATGCAGAGAAAGACAAGTTCTTTTTAATAAGGCTTTTTTTTTTCTTAATAGGAAAGAGCAGACTATTTATAGTTGACTAACAAAACAAATGGATTTTGAAGGGATTCAGGGGGGAGATGAGCTTAAGATTGACAAATCATAAAGAGAAGATATTTTAAATAATTATATTTAGAAAAATGTATGTTAGAGGAAATTTAAAAAGTTCTATTACAATCTCCCTTGACTCATTTCATTTCAGATTATCCATTTTATAAAACTCACTCTTAGGAAGTAAAATTCATTTTCTTTCCTAAGTCCCTTATTCCCTGAATATTGTCTTGATGCTTTTTTCTTTTCTTTTCAATCTTTAGAAAAATTGCTTGGAATAAAAATTGACACTAAGGCATTTGTATTTAGTAATATGCAAAATGAATTCTTTCTTTTTCTATTAAGTCTCTTCCCAAAAGACATTTGCCATTTGAGTATTTCTAGACATAAAGAACCATATTTGTAACTGAAATGGAAGCTTGTATACAAAATATTAATTATATTAATGAAAGTTTAAGAAGAGAACACAAGTACATGAAACTGCCACCAAATTTTCTATTATAATTTTACCATACATTTTTCCTTTTTTAAGATTAAAGGGAATTAGGAAACTTTGGGATTTAATATCTGAATGTTTATATTTTCAAGACTGAGGAAAAAAAACTTATTTAATCATGAAGAAGTTGTATATGTTTCACTTTCTACATTTTTTGGACAAAGAGTTTAATGGAATGAATTATGGCTTATTTCATCAAAACATCTCATCTAGTTTCAAAGTTTACAAACCATGGTAAATGTATCAGCAGTAACATTAGCTAACATTTTTTGATGGCCCCAAATATAACAAGAACTAAATAATATAAAGAAATGTAACTAAAATCAGACATTTATATTCTCAGCAGAAGTTAAATATATGGATTTATTTTAAAACAATATATTTTAGTATTTGAAATGTTTATTCTTTGTTACCATTAATATTAGTCCATATAATATATATATAAATAAACATGCATAAGTATATTTAGTTGATATTGCCTACAAAGGATTTTATTATATAGGCAAGGCAAGACAATACACATTTATTAAGTATTTGCTTATTATGTACCAGACAATTTGCTAAATATTGGAGATATGTATAAAGACAAAAAGTCTACCTTTATAATGGACTAAAAACACAAAAGACAGCAGAAATGGGGATGAGGAGAATTTTGAAGTCTAGAGAATCAGAAGAAGAGTTACGAGGCTATAGGTCTCCCAGAGATAGGATTCACCCCAAAATGAATTAGGGAAGAATTTACTAATGAGAGAAAGAATACAAAGACAACAGTCTAATCCAAGACATAAATGTTATATAATCCAGTTTACAATTACATGGTTGTGTAAAGAAATTACTTTGAGTTTTGAGGATTGGATGGTTCTAAAGCAGAGATTGGTTTAGATGTTTAATCTCAGTTTCCCCTCTTTAAATCATGAAAGAAATTGAGAGAATGTTCACTTTATTTTAATTTATTCAGGCAGGCTGTCTTTTGTTTGGCATCCTAGCTCCAGTGGGACATAGAGGAAAGACACAGTGGGAAGGAAAAGTTATATTCTTTTGTCTTGATTCTAGCCCCAGTGGAGATTTTTTTTTTGGAAAAACAAAACAAAAATCTACCCAGGAAAGAAAGAAAAAAGTTTTTTTTTTTTCTGATTTTCTAGGGATTGCTTAGAAGATTCTGTAAAGACATCTCATATTCTTTTCCAACCATAACATTTGTTGCCAAGATAGCACTAATTCTCTCTAGCCATTTTTACAACATCCCACCACATTTTAGACTGGATGTTGTCTGGTTATTATTGATGACTTATTTCAGTCATGTTCCACTCTCCATGATCCCATTTGGGGTTTTCTTAGCAGAAATACTGGAGTGATTTTCCATTTCCTTCTTCAGCTCATTTTACAGAGGAGGAAACTGGGCAATTTACTGGTATTGATACTCTGAGGATGATTTCTGGGTAGTACTATCCACTCTACTCTCTTTTTCTTTTGTCTTCAAGTCAGCTTTCACATTGGCATTCTTCCTCCCCCTTCACATATGATTTGTTGATCTCTCCAAACCTCAATACCTTTATGAAACTATCTGCTTTTAGCCTCTGCTTGAAATTAAGTGGCAGAGCTCATTTTCACAGGATATCTAGACTGTCATCTATCTTCTGTTTGTTCAGCCTCCTTTTTCAGCTACCACTCATGTATTTGGGGATACTCACCAGGTAGAGACAGTTCTGTCTGCAATTGTCTTTTTGTCTTCTTGCCTAGAACAAATATTCATTCAAAAGACAGAAGATAGAAAGTAGGGTCTATCTCAGATTATCTTCTGCCTTCAGTTCTTCCCTCTTTCTATTTTTATGGCCTTAATTCCTCTATTTTGGGTCATAAATAGGATGGGCTGACCCTATTGTTTGTCCAGGACCCCTGTGTGGTGCAAGAGCATTTAGACAAAGGGTACAATAAGATTCTCTTCTGTCTCTTGTTCCATCGGACTTATTTTTTTTTCTGGCCATTATCCCTTCATTGTCTCAGCTATTTCTTGTTAGGTAAAATCTTCTAATTTGTTTTCATTCCAGTTTACAAACTTTGCCCATTTTCTTAGCCCCTACAAAGCTCTTCCTCTTCCTCCTCTGCCCTCCTAGAATCCTTCTATCCTTGAGGTTTTTTCCCCTCAGGAGATTCTGTACTTCATAGGAGGTTAGTTCAAGTATCCCTTAAGTTTAACTTTTTACTTCTGGGATGCTTTGATCAATTCCTTCAAAATGGTCAGGGAAGGAAGGGATGGAATTACTCAGAGGCATTTTGTTTCTCAAAGATAGAGCAAGGGTGAAACTTTTCTTCATAATTAGAGTGAATTTAAAATCATCTGGAAATAAAAAGTATATATCTTAGTTGATTGACAATCAATCCCTTTAAAAAATAATGCTATTATTCTTTGTTTTTGAACAGGATCAGTGAATCAACATAATAAATTTTATTCTAATTTCATGTTTTTATTATTTTAAAATTTGTTTCTTGTGTAAAACAAATTGTTCCCTTGTTTTTTAATCTACATTCTCTTTAATTTATTTGTTTAGTTTAGTTAGTTAATATTCACATTTAAAGTTATGATGGCTACATATGTTTTCTACCATTTTTTATTCCCTTCAATTTTAATGTGAATATTTTATCCTTATGATTAGTTTACTTATACTACTTTAATTCTGGACAGTTTCCATTCCCTTCATCTTCCCCTCCTGCTACTGTATTTCTAGCTTCTCACAAGTTCTGTAAATTTTAAATTGTTGAATTTCATTTGCAGCCATGTATATATATATATATATATATATACATATATATGTATATATATATATATATATATATATATATATACATCTACCTTTTTCATTTCTATCTTTTGTTCCTTTTCTTTCCCTTCCAAGTGAACTATATTGTTCAAAACCATATGTTTTCTCCAAAGTATGCTTAATAACCTCCCCTCAGAACACACATGATACACTTTTAAGGTTAATATTTCCTATTAACATTTTCTCCAATACTTTCTTTAGACTAGATAATAAAGATCAATAATGAAGTTTTTATTTGTAGTACTTTCTGATTTTGGAAGTGTAAATAAATGCTCCCACTAAAAAATTTAAAATTATTTTTCATGAGCTGATTCAAGTTGGACCTACCATAATTCTGGTTTTGTCCCTTACTGCCCTCTCACCCTCTAAGCTACCTTTTAGTTTAAGCAAAATTCTTTTGTGAGGCCCTTACTATATTCTCAAAATTTCTGTGCGAGAAAAGGAGAAAATGGAAAAAGGGCTAGCTTTCTGTCTGCTTCCTTTTGTGAAACAACATAAAGGAGTGGCTCTTCCCACCAGAGTAGAAGAAAATGAACTAATATTTTAAGCATTCCCTATTATTAAAATCACTCTAACAGAAAGCATCAAAGGGATATACCCAGATCTTCAGAGAAAGCAATAACTAAAAGTCAACCATAGCTCATTTCTTAATGAGTTCACAAATTAATAAGGAACTTATTCAGTATCTACTATGTGCCAGTCATTGCACTATGTCCTGGTCATACACATTTAAAAGTGATGTAGTTCTTGCCTTCAAGACATTTACATTTTACTAGTATGACTAAAAGTGTTTGTTCATAGATAGGAACAAAAAGGTTTATGCCAAATATATGATTTGAGTGGGCTCTAACACCTTCAGAAATCAGGAAGAGCTTCTTGAAGGAAGTGATCCTTGAGGTAAAGTTTGAGGGAGGTAGAGCTTTCAAGAAGTTGAGGTGAAGATGAGGAAGGCATTCTAGTCATGAGGAAAAGCCTTGGCAAAAATATAGGCATAAGGCATGGATCATCACCTAAGGTGAACATAAGTATGCCAGTTTGGTTGAAGTATAGAATACATGGAGAATAATAGCTCGAAAGAGACTGAAGCTAGAACATAATGGCCTTCAAATGCTAGGTAGAAGTTTTTCTTTTATCTTAGAGGTAATGGGAAGTCAATGAAACTTCTTCAATAGGATAAAATGTGGCCAATCCTGCATTTAAGAATATCAGTTTGGTATTTAGGAAAATGGGTTGGAGAGTAGAAAACATTGGATGCAGAGAGGCCATAGAATTATAAATTTAGAGTTAGAAAGGATCCTAAAGGTCATCTAATTCAATTCTCTAAATTTATAGATGAGAAAACTGGCCCAAAGCCAGAGAGACAGATAGCAAGCCTAAAGAATGAATTTCAAACTAGTATGAATTTTAAGCAAGGACCTTTGGTTCCAAATGCATTGTCCTTTCTATATTCTACTTCCCTAGGAAGATATTCTAATAGTCCAAAAAAGAGGTGATGAGATCTTATATTAGAACTAGTATGGTATAAAGAGAGAAAAGGAAATAGGCACAAGAGTTCTTGAAGATATAGAAAGAAGCAACAAAGCTTGGCATTGATTGGTCTGGGGATCCAAGTGGTCATGAAGTGGTGATGATAATTCTTAGGTTGTGAATCAGGTAAAATGGGAAGATAGTGTTTCCTTCAATATACATAGGAAAGTTAAAAGGAGAAATAGGTTGAAGGGAGAAGATAATAAATTCAGTTTTAGTCATATACTGTTCAGTCTTTTACACATATTATTATTTTTATTTGTGTACATTTCTTACTATCTTATAGAAGAGGAAGGGGTAAATTTCTTAAGCTAGGGACCATGTCTCATTTTAAATTTGAATTCTCAGTACCTATGAAAAATGCACATACACATATATAAACATTTTTATATTCACAGATTTATCAAATATATAAACACATATATTTTTAAATTCAACTAAATTGTTGCAAAGCAAATGTTAGTTGGTTCAGATAAGAAAGAATTCATGGTGCAGAAGGGATTCCTAATATTCTGAATTATCACTACACTCTTGCAAGGCAGTCAGATGAAAGGGGCTATTTCTTTGTCTGCTTCTTTTGTATTCTCCAGGATATCCAAAATAGAAACTGAGAGCCATACATTTCAATTGAACTGTTCTGTATGACAGAATGATAACTCAAAGACATACTGAATTTGCTCTAGCTTCTCTGATTTTTATGTCCTCTGAGTCCTGAATCTTTTGTCATTGGAATGTCTGACAACTTATGTGACTCATTTATCTTTTTTTTTAAACGGTGATTGTATCTTTTCTTTTTTTTTGGTTGTTTTATGACCAGACCTTTCATATTTTTATGATATCTCTTCCCCTGTACTACAAAAGCCTCTCTATTCCTATTTAAATAAGAAAATTTTTCTCAACTTCCTCAGCCTTTCCTCTTCTTCTCACACATATCTTATTCAATCTTCTTCCTTCTCTGGCTTCATTGCTGACCCTGAGTATCTTTGAAGGAATCGTCTTTCTGGAATAAGTTGCACACTATACCTATATTGCTTAACCATTGGTTCCTACCCAATGGTTCATCACTCATCTATTGTTCACTGAGGTTTTTGAAGGATCACTATATAAGCTTTTCCAAGTGGTTCCAATAAGTTCATCAACAAGAAACATAATTTTCATCTGAAATACTTGTTTAAGGATTCTTTTTTGTTCGATGAGACATTTTAATTTTACTTTGTCAGGAAAATGGCATTCTGTTTTCCATCAGCCTGACTGCATCAGATCCCTGTTACTTGTTATAGCTCTGTGATTAAATTGTCAGTTCTCAGTCTGGGATATCCAATTGATAGAATAAGCTAACATACACATTTTGATTGGGCTTTCTGCACATGAACAGAAGGGTGGCTGTGTAGCAGAAATGTATGTATAGCAGAAAGAGCACTTGCTTTGGAATCAGAAGACATGATATCACATTGAAATTCAGAGACCAGTTCACAAGTGCCAACCATGTGTAAGACAGTAATGTCAAAGACAGACAATATTGTTGTTAAATCATTGTTTTCAGTTCTGTCCAACTCTCTGTGACTCATTTGGGGTTTTCTTGGCACAGAAACAAGTGATTTCCATTTCTTCTTCTAGCTCATTTTGCAGATCAGAAATTGAAATAAACAAGGTTAAATGACATGTCCAAGGTTACATAGAAAGTATCTGAAGTGGGATTTGAACTTATGAAACCGTGTCTTTCTGATTCCAAGCCCAATGCTCTCTTCATGGCATCATTTAGCTGCTCTAGGTAGACAATACAGAGATAGAAAATACTACAGTTGCTGTCTTCAGTCATGGTGCGATGGGTAGGCATGGCACAGAGACAATATGTGATCTCAGTGTCAAAAAATCCATGCAAAATCTGAGGATTTAAATGTGACTTTTTGTTTTTAATTGGGCATGGGATTTAGTGAAGATTTGGTATATGATCTGGATCTTAAGTTTGAAGCTTTCTATGAGAGATCTTACTCTAGGGTATTATAGTGAACATTATTTCTCCTGATTTTAATCTCTGAATGCTTCACTGTACTTAGTTACCACCTATATAGGGGCTAATAACGTAACAACCATGAGATTCCATAGTTACTTAATTCCCCCAAAACAAAACTCAAAACACACACACATATATGAATATATAACATACACACAGATATCTACACACATGTATGTATTTGTGTATGTGCCTGTGTGTATTGATTTTGTTTGTCTCTAAAATGAGATGGTCTTGGCAAGCAGCCAATCTTATATTCTCATCTCTGGTATTTGAAAATAAGAGATTATACTTATGTAAAACTTTGTACTTACACAGAACTTTTAAATATTTTTTCTTCCTATATCTTCATAACATTTCTTTGGTGGGATAAATATCCAAAACCTAATGAAGCTTTGAGTTTATCCTTCATGTGTCAAAGAAAGAGAAGAGTAACATGAAGAAAGGCTGGAAAAGATATATTTGAATTATATTATAGAAAGCTTGGTTTGAGTTTAAGCTCTCCCATTAACTAACTGTAAACAAGAGCCATGGTCAATTTCCTCATTGAGAAAATGAACATTATATTACATCTATGATTTATCCTCACAAGGAGATATTATTGTGACAAGTTGGAGACAAAAAACATTTAAAAGTATTTTGTAACCACAAAGTTCTAGATACATGTAATCTCTTATTTTTGATACCAGAGCTAGGCTTATAAGCTTGGCTTCTTACCAAGGGTCTAGGCACAAAGTCAGTGTAATAATATCCAGAGAGGAAAATTTTGTAGTCTTGATAGAGCATCAGATGTGAACGTCTAGTTTTACTTTATATCAATCACATTGACAAGGATCATAAAAGATTGATATTTAAATCAGTATTGAAAAGACTATTGAAACAGGCAAATAAAAGACTGTTGGTGGAGCTGTGGATTGTTATAGACATTCTGGAAAACAGTGTTGAGTTATGATGGACATCAACAAGTTTTGATACATTTTGAATCAAGAGGTATATAACCCAAAGACTTCAAATACAGAAAGAGAGGACTCATATAACAAGATTCATAGCAACACTTTAAAAAACAATTGCCAAAGGAGGGGGACGTGGAGAAGTAAAGGTTTCCCATTGAATAAAAGAACTAAATCTGATTCATTTATTATCAAATACTTAGCAATCAATCATCTGTTTGCAATCAAGAAGCTTTTGGAAAGGTGACTAGATATGCATAATTTAGCCATTTTAATGAGTATTTCCTTCATATTTATTCCATGAATTATTTTATCAGGTGATAATGGCACTTCTCTCAGTTATGGGCTCTAAATTTAAACCTCACATTCTTGTGGAATTATTACCCAATGATTCCTATAAATAATGCCACAAATGTCTGTGCAAGGACATTGGGAATATGAAAGATTCAGATGACTAGATTGATTGATCTAATCCTATTTGTTCTTTGAAATTATTTGAATTGCTCCAACTTTGCACAGCATAGTAATTAATTTGGGATTAACTTTAGATGAATGGGGAGAAATGAATATTTTAAATTGGCTGTAAAAGGACTAATGAGTGAAGAAGGTTTTTACTGTGATCAGAAACTCAGCATGTAACCTAGCAGCTTTGTTCCTATAGCTGATTACTGACATCAATAATGATAATCTGATTTACTAACTGGTTTTTATAAAAAAAAGAAATTAAAGAAAAATAGAAAAACAAACATCACTTAGGACTTAGAAACATAAAAGAACAAATAACCTATTAACCTTATCCAAGAGAAAATCAATATAAAACTTGCTTTTCAGGTCAGTAGTCTGTCAATTATGAGGGTACCAATCAGAAGGAATCATCAATCAATCAGATACAGAAACAGTAAATTGTATCATATTTTTCTATTGCTCTTTTCAAAAACTTAATTTTTCTGTCAGAGATAAGTTATCCAATTCAAAAGGCAACCTGATTTATATATATATATATATGTGGTATTTTTCAGCTTTCTTAAAATAATTCTCTTAAATGCAATTCATTCAGTAGAGATGCAATTAAAGTCAAATTAAGTAAAATGAAGTTCAGGATCCATAAGACCCCAAGAAAACCAGCTGATGTGAAAATAGAAGAGAACTTTGAAAGATAGGATAAGGATTTTATAGACATAAAATTAAAGAGTTCCTCATTGTTGGAGAAAAAAAAATGGGTTGATAAATTACAAAGTACCTTTGGAATTGATAATGGCAACATTTAACATATTTACTACTAATAAAAATTAGGACATTCCTTATATTT
Organism: Sarcophilus harrisii; assembly: GCF_902635505.1. Lineage (NCBI taxonomy): Eukaryota > Metazoa > Chordata > Mammalia > Dasyuromorphia > Dasyuridae > Sarcophilus > Sarcophilus harrisii. The sequence continues at coordinate 496,497,216 of NC_045426.1, read as the reverse complement.
TACAGTAGTTATTAAAGATGTCATTTTGTAGTAACTTGAGAAGCTAGTATTTTCCAGATATTGGTCGGAATGTTTTACTATTTTACAAATAAATAGTAATATTTATTAGTAATTAGTAATTTTTATATTTGTATTAATATAACAATAATTATATATATTATATAAATAAATAGTAATCCTACTATTTTCCTAATATAATTCCACTATAATCCTAATATGATAATAATCCTGTCATATACCCTTAAATGAAACTTAGTTTATTATTTAATACTTTTTCTTTTAAAAATTCACCAGCCATTTGTCAAGTACTTATTATAAGCAGGAATGAAAATTAAGTGGTTTCTGCCCTCATGGGAGCAGGCATGCTGTTAGAAGTAAGGAATATGAATACAAATACCAAAGCCAAAATATAGGATACAATACAAAGTAATTTTAATAGCAAAATGGAGCACTAGTCATTTTTTCTAGTCTTCATAAATCCTAAAGTTTTTCAGGTAGGAATTATGTGCAAAAAATAAAGCAATTGTGTCTCCATGGATCAAGATACAAAGAAGTCTAACAAAATGAAGTAACACCAGAAAAAGGTAATTGATAATCCCTAAAAGTTCTCAGTTAGCATTGTCTTCCCAATCCCATCCCCACCTTGAGAGCAGCAAAATTTATTTCACTGGCTTATGCTCTGGGAGTCATTAAGCAATTTCTTTACTGTTGGTATCTCTGCCAGAACTCCCTTTCTTTAGTCTCTTCCCCTCATTCAGTGTCAACAAGTCATTAGTTTTAGAACTTGTGACTTGTACAGCTGAAATAATTAGGAGATAAAAAACTTGAGTCCTCAATGGCAAATATCTCTAAATTTATTCTTTCTCTTTCTCTCACTCTCTTTCTCTGTGCGTGTGTGTGTCTGTGTGTCTGTCTCTCCTTTTCCCTTTCTCTATTCTTTTCCTTTTCCCTCTTCTTTACAAGGTATATAATCTTTAAGCATTGCTTAGAGAGACCATTACTTATGAGAGATATTGTGCCTTCTTGAATACACGAAAACATTCTTTTTCAGAAAAAAAGATCGAGTTTTTGAGGAAAACTGGCAAATAACACAGGAGGGCATGAACACAGAGAGGAAATTTCATGGCAAATGTGAATGAAAATAATCAGGAAGGAAAGAAAATTAAAATGGATTGAATGATCAGAAACAAAGGAATATTTCTACCACAGAATAATCCTTTTATCTCTGAATCTCCTGATATTTTTATAAGTGAAGCATAACAAAGGAGAGAACAATATCTATAATTCAGTTACATAGACATTGTTTAGAAAAGATCCTTTAGAAGATTTAATTCCATAAGAGAAAAAGATATGAGAAAGAATAAATAATTATAATTTTAATGAAAATTAAGAATAAATAGAAAAGGAAGAAAATCAAGGAAGTAAAAGAGGGAAAGAGGTCATTTTAAGGAAAAGACTCAAAATAAAATTAGCAATCAGAGGAAACTGAAAGGAAGGAGAGGAAGGGAGATTGTAATTAACTCCTTAGCCAACAGAAAAATAGAGGAAAATAATTAAATGACCTAATGTAAGGAAGAAAGAAAATGGAATTAATGATATGACTTCGTAATTAGAGAAAGGATTGACAAATGGGAAGTGGAGCGAGAGGCTTCAGGGTGAGAAGAAAAGGAGTTTGTGGGAATAAAGTTTCCTTAAGATAGATTAAGCAAAAATAAATTGAGATTATATAACATCCTTAAAGAAGAAGAGAAACAGAAAAAGCCTATTAAAAATGTGAATGGACTTAACTTTCCAATAAAATAAGTGACATATTGGACAGAAATATAAAACTTCACAATTTGTCTACAAGAAACACATCTAAAAGGCTTAGATTTACAAAAGCAAAATTGTTCTATTATATGCATATATCAGAATTTGTTCAGTCATTTTTCAAAAGATGGAAATGCCTTTATTTATAAAAAGAGATAGGTTTGTTTTTATGCATATAGTATCTTTTTCCCTTTCTTTGATATCTTTAGGGGCAAAGTCTTAGGAGTGATATAGCTGGCTCAAAGGAAATGCATTGTTTAGTAATTTTTGTGTATGATTCCAAATGGCCTGCCAAAGTGTTAAACTCACCATGGCTCCAAAAGTATATTGGTATGTTTATTTTTTTTTTTTTATAGCCTCTTCAACATTTGCCATTTTCTTTTTGTGGGGATCATCTTTGCCAATCTAATGGATGTGAAGTAGAACCTCAGAATTGTTTTAATTTGAACTCTTGTAATTAATAGTTCTTTGGAGAATTGTTTATATGACAATATATAGCCTAGATTTCTTTCCTTGAGATCTTGGTTATATTGTTAGGTCACTTATTAATTAGTGTACCTTAGCTAAGAGACACTTAAAATTGTATCAGTTTGTCTTATATTTGAATCCATTTATTATTTATCTTGGAAATGATTTCATTATCAAAGAAACTTGCCAGTTAATGGCTTTTCTTTTAATCTTAGTTTTATTGGATTTATTTTTGCAAAAACATTTCAATTTTTATGGAATCAAAATTATTCATTTTATCTTATGTAATCCTCTCTCTTTCTTATTTGGTCATAGAGTCTTCCTCTAGCTATAGACCTAATAGGTATATTTCTATATTTCTCTAATCTATTTGTGATATAATTTTTTGTATCTAGCTCACAATATGTTTGAGCATTCCTTTATGTTTTTATTTTTCACATTTCCTTTACATTACACCATTTTCTAAAAAAAAAAAAAAATCACTTGATATTTATTCTTTTCTCTGTGTTCCTTAAGATCTAAAGAGGAAATCTTGATTAGCTAATAGAGAACAAGTCTGGCCAGAAGACCTGGGTTTGAGCCTCACTTCTGGCATAAATAGACTATATGTCATTGGACAGGTCATGTATCCTCTGAGTTCTGTAGGAAGTACTAGAAGACTATACTGGTATTGGTAATACTGATAGTGTACATTTTCTCCTTTAGAATTTCCTATATCAAATATCAAGTGTGGTATCAAACTCTTGGCATATGGGCCAGTTTTCTACAATATTCTATAGTGGGGTAAACCAGATAAAAATGTTATTGAGAAACGTTTAACAAAATATATAAAAATATAATACAACACAGCATCATTTTGTGTTTTTCAAATCAAAATTATAATTTTATAATATAAAAAATTTAAAACTCTTGTAAAATTTGGTATTGGAATTTTAAATGTTTAAAATTTAAATTTTCATGCAGCTAGGTGGTGCAGTGGATAGAACACCAACCCTGAAGGCAGAAGGACTTGAGTTCAAATCTGGTCTCAGACACTTAACACTTCCTAACTGTGTGACCCTCACAAAGCATTTAACCCCAAATGCCTCAGGAAAAAAAATCCTTAATTTTACAAATATTAAAACAAGATCATATTAACTAGGAAAGCCAGAGGAGCAATTGTATAGCAGAGTAAGGATAGAACTTAGAATCAGAAATGAGAAGTTCCTATTTTGAACTAAAAGAAAGAAAGAAGCAAGTGAAGAGTGAATTTAAAATATAGTGATGGAAGTATGAGTGAGTGGAAAGATGAAGAGAGATGTGAGTAATATTGAGGAAATGAAATAAAGAAGATAATTAAAAATTTTAATTTCTAAAATTTCAATTCCTATAATTGAAAATTTGGTAATTTTACATTTGAAATTTCAAATGTGAAATTCTTAAAACTTACATTAAAAAACTTTTACATTAAATTAATTACAATTACATTAAAATATTTAAGTTTCTAAACTTAAATTTTAAAATAAGTTTCTAAACTTAAAAATTTTAAATTTTTCTAAATTTGAATTCTTAAATTTTGCATTTCAAAAAATTTAAATTTGGAACTCTTCTAAAATTTGCATTTGATAATGTTAATTTTAATGATTTAGATTAAAACTGAAAATTTTAAAATGTTGAAAATTTTAAACTTTTAATTTTATTCTGATTAAAATTTTTAGTTTGATTATAAATTTTAAAAGTTTAAGTTGAAAATTTTAAGTTTTAAATTTTTGAAATTCTAAATTCTAAAAATTTAATTTTATTCTTAAATTTAAATGATAATATTTACTTTTATAAATTGTAAATTATAAAATTTTAGGTATTTCAATTTGTTTTGAAATATGAACACTTGAAATTTAATTTTAAAAATTAAAATTAATTATTAAATAATAATTTCTTAATATTTAAAATATTAAATTATTTCCTAAGTGTGAAATATAGTGATAATATTAGTGGAGAGGAGAGGGATGAGTAATGTTGAGGAAATTTTAGGAAATACTGCTCAAATAAGGGGGAAACATAAAGTTAATTTTTAAATTTCTAAATTTCATAAATTTATAATTTTTTAAAATTTAAAATTTAATTTAAAAGTTATCAATTTATATTTTTTATTTTAAATGTAAAATTTTGGAATTCTACATTCAAAATTTTAAGCTGAAATATGAAATTTTTTTATATTTTAACTTTACAATAATAAATTTCTAAATGTGGAATTCTTAAATTTGAAAATTAAAAAATTTAAATTTCAAAAATGTAAAATTGAAATTCTTAACAAAATTTACATTTAAAGTTCTTAATTTTAATTTTATTTTAAAATTAACTTTAAATTTTAAAGTACAAAACTAGCATTTTAATTTTAAACAGTTAAAAGTTTCAATTAAAATTTTAAATTCTCACATTTTAAAATTTGAATTTAAAGTTTTGAAATTTACAATTCTAAATTGTAAATTATAAGTTTTGGGGTTTTTAAATTGTGTTTTTGAAATTAAATTTTTTAAAATTTAAACTTAATTTTTAAAATATTAGATCATATAGCTTTTAACTAGCAATGTCAGAGATAGAGCAAATAGAGTATCAGAGTTAGGAAAGTCTGAGTTCAAATCAGAAGGAAAGAAGCTAGTGAAGAGTGAATCTGAAATATGGTAGTAAATCTGAGTGATGTTAAAGAAATAGAATCACATCAAGACTAATGAAGAAATGTGAAGCAACTATGGAAAGTTATTTTTTGAAAATTTTCTATTTTAATTGTATTTTTAAATACTAATTTTTAATTATCATTTAAAATTATAAATTTCTTCTTCTTTTTTTTTTTAAATTGCTGAGGCAATTGGGATTAAATGACTTTCCCAGGATCATACAGCTAGGAAGTATTAAGTGTTTGAGGCCAGATTTAAACTCAGGTCCTCAACTTCAGGGTTGGTACTCTATCCACTGCACTATCTATCTGCCCCCGATTCTAAATATTTTAAAGCTGATTCCTATATGCCCCATCACATCAAAGAAACTGTGTATGCTTTAACTATTCTTTTAAAATTATAATTATTAAATAGTTATTTTATTTTTTCCTCCAGAAAAATGCCAAGAAAAATTTTAGCATTCACTTTTACAAGATTTTCAGTTCTAAATATTTCTCCCTTCTCCCCTTCCCTTTCCTCTGCCTTATGGATTCCATTTCTACTTGATTTTGACACCATTAATGCAGAGCCTGATCATGTTTTGTGAAAAGTCCCATGTACATTTGAAGAAAAAGTAAACTTTTTGATATTTCCATTCAATCTTTCCATTTGTTTTTCAAATGTCATTGAGTATATTTGCACATGTGTTATTTAGAAAAATCTATTTATTGTCAAATCTGGATCTTTTATTTCTTCTGGTGTCTGTTCTATAGTTTATTTTACCCCATAATATTTATTCATTGTATTTGAACCTACTTGAAATTCATTATTAATTAGTTTGAAACTCATTATTGGCATTATTAAAACTCAATCATTTCATTCAATTCTTCCCCCCTCCCCTTCTTTTTGAAGCCTTTTTTGTGATAGTCTTTCTTTTATTTGGCTTTTACTTTTATTTCATTCTAAACATTTATTACTGTGTTTGAAGTGCTATATGGGAGCTGGGCTCCACCATATCTATATACTACACCATCTGCTAGCTAGTTTCAAAATTTGTTCATTTAGTTACCACTTTGTCACCATTTCTATATGAGATTTATTTCAACTTAATTTGCTACATTTATTAAGCATATATTATGTATAAGATACTATGCTAAGTTCCTGGGGAACTAAAGCAAAAGTGAGAAATAGCATTTATCCTATAAAGGCTTCCATTCTGCTGAGGAATGAAATATATAAACTGTTAAGTCAATGGAACATAATTTGAGGAGGAAAGGAAGAATTAAACTTGCCAAATTCTATGAAGGCACAAATGAATAAGGGATTATTCCTTTTTGTAATCTAGTAGGGTAGGAAAAAAGTGAATAAATACTAATAATACATATAGTATAATAGAATAATAACATATAGTAACATAAGACAAGTTTGATAACAATGTTATGAAAATTCAGAAGACTTATAGCCCCAGGAAAAGCTTTATAGAAGAAAAGTTTAAACTAGACTTTACAATATTGGTAGGAATTCAACAAATTGGTATATGGGGACAAGTTACTGAAAAAATACTGATAGGTTTATTGAATAGGGAACAACTAACAAACAAAGCATATAATTATATCTAAGCCTGTGACAATAAACAGTAATTGTAGGTGTTGAAAGGTATCAGTGCATAGTGGATAGACAAGTGGCCTTGTATTCAAGAAGACCTCTGATATATATCTATATATATAGAGATATATAGATATACATCCACATATATATGCTGATAGTCATTTACTTAATGCCTCAGGCAACTACGTATTAGGACTACAAATAGCAGAACATATGCCAATCTTCACAGATGAAGGAAGTTGCTTCCTGAAAGTTTCCTATAGCCATAAATACATTTGGTCCAAAAGAAGATGTATATGAAGACATAATCCCATTTTAAATAGCTCCTTTCACAGAAACTTCGGATATTGTTACTGTATCTTTATGATAAAAGAGAATTTTGGACAGACAATTGTCACCTTTGAGGTAGTCTTAATGATGCTTAGATGACAGAATTTCATTCTTTTAAAAAATGATTTTTCCAATTACATGTGATTTTTTAACATTTAAAAATTTTGAGTTTCAAATTCTTTTTTTCCTTCCCAGCTACTCCCTCATTGAGAAACTAAGCAATTTGATGCAGGTTATATATGTATAATTATGCAAAACATAGTTTCATATTAGTCATGTCAAGACAAGAATCTAAAGAAGGTCACAAAAGAGAATGTTTTGATCTGCAGTTAAGACCCATTAGTTCATTCTCTAGAGATTAATAGCATTTTCATCATGAATCCTTTTTAATTGTCTTAAATTAGTACTGCTGAGAATAGCTAAGTCATTTATAATTAACCATTGTATAATATTGCTGTTGTATACAATGTTCTCTTAGTTCTGTTCACTTCACTTTGTATCAGTTTATGTCTTTCCAAATTTTTTCCTGAAAGCATCTGATCACCATTTCTTATAGCACAATAGTATTCCATCCCAACCATATACTACAACTTGTTCAGCCATTTCCCACTTAATGGGCATTCTTTCATTTTCCAAGTTTTAGTTACCACAAAAAGATCTTCCATAAATGTTTTTGTATATATACATCCTTTCCTCTTCCCCCTTTTTTTGGGGACTTTTTGGGACACAGATCTATTGATGCATTGCTAGGTCAAAGTTTATGCAGAGTTTTATAACCTTTTGGCATACTCTTGAATTGCTTTTCAGAACTACTGGATCAGTTCACAACTTTATCAATAGTTTGCCAAAGTCCCAATATTCTTGACATCCCTTGCAACACATAATTTTTATTTTCTATAATAATAGCTATTATGGTAGATGTGAGGTATTACCTGAGTTGTTTTAATTTTGCATTTCTCTAAACAATAATGATTTAGAGAGCTTTTTTCATATAATTATAAGTAACTTTCATTTCTTTTTTTAAAGACTTTTACTTTCAATATATATGCATAGTTTTCAGTATTCACCCTTGAAAAACCTTGTGTTCCAAAATTTTCCCTCTCTTTCCCCCCCCCCCCCCACCCTCTTCCCTAGACAGCAATTAAAGCAATATATGTCAAACGTGCAATTCTTCTATACATATTTCCACAATTATGTTACACAAGAAAAATCAAATCAAAAGGGAAAAAATAAGAAAGTAAACAAAATACAAGCAAACAACAACAAAAAGTGAAAATACTATGTTGTGATCTATACTCAATCCCCACAATCCACTCTCTGGATACAGATGACTCTTTCCATGACAAGACCATTGGAACTGGTCTAAAACATCTCACTGTTGAAAAGAGCCAAATTTATCATAATTGATCATCATATAATCTTGCTGTTGCCATGTACAGTGTTCTCTTGGTTCTACTCACTTCACTTAGCATCAATTCCTGTAAGTCTTTCTATGACTTTTTGAAATGATCTTACTGATTGTTTCTTATAGAACAATGATGTGCCATTACATTCATATACCATACTTTATTCAACCATTCTCCAATTGATGGACATCCATTCAATTTCTAATTCTTTGCCATCATAGAACATTTTTACACCTGTGGGACCTTTCCCCAGGGTTATGATCTTTTTGAGATACAGAACCAATAGTGGCACTACTGGATCAAATGGTACTCAAAATTTTATAACCTATTTGGGCATAGTTCCAATTGTTCTCTAGAATGACTAGATCAGTTCACAACTCCATCAATAATGAATTAATGTCCCAGTTTCCCCACATTTATCATTATCTTTTCATGTCAACTTAGCCAATCTGAGAGATATGAGTTGGCACTTCAGGTATAATTTGGATTTATTTAATCAATAATGATTTAGGGTATTTTTCATATAATTATACATGAATTCATTTCATTCATCTGAAAATTTTTTGTTCTTATCCTTTGACCATTTATCAATTGAGGAATGACTTGTATTATTATAAATTTTAAATTAGCACACAAAACTAGTAATAAGTTTTTTTTGGTCAATTTTGTACTAAAACTTATGTTCAACATATTATTCAAGTATACAAAAAAGTCAATACTAAAGATGTAAAAAAAATCAATTTCTAATTATTTAGTGTGTTTGTGACTGGTCATAGAAAATTTTGTATTAGTGTTTTGAATCAGAAATCAATGACAATATTTTTATTTTTTAGACAAATCATTTTCACATCAAATTTGCATCTGAATAGGTAATTCATGTCTATGCATGTTATAGGAAGTTAAAAAAGGAAATGATACAGATAATTCAAATAAAATATTGATTTATCTCAAAAATTCTAAAATTTGCTTTTTTATGGCTTCTCAGAGCTCACCATTATGAAAATATATAGACATGCATTTACAGGACAATGCAGTATATTAGGAACTCTTCTTGAACTGTTCCTCAAAATCCCCAAATCCCTATACTCTGCTGCTAATTGGTGTCACAGCTGGGACTTGAATAGAATTCTCATAGCTCCAAGACCAGTGTTCTTTCTGCTCTACCTTAGTTCATAAATGTTCTTTTAAACTCTAAACTTTGGATATTCCTAGTGCAGTGGGATTAATGTACTTCATGCTGGATGGCAGAGTATACCTTATATCAGAGAGCAAATTTTGGAGACCAGCTATGGGTCTACATAGCTTATTCCTAATAGCAAGTTCACCACCTGCAAAATAATTATTCAAATTCCTAAATTCCTCCTTCTTTGAATTTCCTTTATGCTCATCTATAAAATATCATTTTATTACTTAACCCTGTGCAGTCACTTCATTTGTAAAAGCCCTAGTGTTACCCGATATTTCACATTGCCAGTCTTTCCTAATTCCCAGGGCATCAGAGTATCTCTGGCCACTGACCTTTGCAGTGTCAACCAATTCTACTTGGCTCGCCTCCTCTGAGGCTTGAGAGCGTGCTCAAGAACAGCCATGTGCAAACTTAAAGCCTTTATTATACTTGCTCACATAATGCTCTAACTTGTTAACTCCCCACATGTTCACTATCAAGTTCCTTACCTCTCTCGGCTATCCATACACTTGGTTCAGCTACCCCAGGATAAAGAGATTGACCTCCTGCTGGCAGTAGGTTTAAAAAGAGTCTGTGAGGTCACATACACAGCCAATCAGAGAGGGAGCCATCTCCCATTACGAAGCTATCTCAATATGACAAGAGTCCTCCCCATGGGGCAGTCCCTAGCTACAGAAAATTACTTCTGGGCCACTCAAACCTCCTGTTGCACTGTGCTGGACCATTTAAAGGACTCTTACACTCATCTTTGTAGAAGTTCTAAAAATAGTTATAGTGATTTTTGACTTAAGTTTTTTATACTAAAGTAGGCACATTTGCTTCATCAAATGTTTTGAATCATATTATGCTGTTGGTGATTAAATTAAGAATAGAAAAAATACTTTCATTACTTAAGTGATAACTATATTGTTATATGCTATTTAAAGTGAATGTAATGTTATTATAAAGAGAAAATGTATTTAATAAATATATAAAATGAAGATAAACCAACTGAAATTATATAACTGAAGTAAATGTTGTTAGATTTACTCAGGTTCTTGTTTTAATAGCTTATAGCTCTCTAGTCTTTACATAAGTCAATTGATCAAAAAACGCCATTTATTATGTACTTTTTACTTGGCAGGCATGGTGTTAAGTGCTGGGGATGTGAATAAAATAATTACAATGAAAAGAATAAATAAATAAAAGTAAATCTAAAAGATCATGTTACTGTGAAATATATTTCTTAAGTGTTCATTAAAAAACAATCTTTCCAAAGGACAAATCTGACTATGTCATCTCCTTACTTAATAAACTACAATCACTTCTTTTCATTACCAGGATCAGATATAAAATGCTATTTGAGTTACAAAAACCTTCATAATCTGGCCCACTTCTGTTCCATTTCCAGTATTCTTATACTCTACATGTTCTCACTTACTCTGAAAGCTAGCTATACTGGTCTCCTTGATGTTCCTTCTGCAAGACATTCCGTCTCCCAACTCTCTGAATTTTAATTTGCTATTTCTCTATTTTTTAGGGGTATTTGATTTTTGTTTTGGGTAATCAATGTTTTTTCTAGAGCTTTTCATTAATGACCTTTCCTAAAAGTCAATAGAATTTTACTGGATGATTGTTAATAGGAAGCATCCCAGATGAGGTTTCATGAACAACAGTGTTTAGAAAATGTAGCTCCTCAGAGAAACTCATGTAACTTGAAGACGTACGGTTGTCATTGTATTGCCTTGTAGGGATTCGATCTGCCAAAATATATATAACTAGAATAAAGATGCCAAAGCAGATTCTAAAATTTGTTTTACAGATAAGTAAACAAACACTTAGAAAATGTATAGGATTTTTGCAAAATTACAAAGCTAATAAATGTCTGAGCTTTGATTTAAATTTTGGTCTGTTTTGATTATAAGGGCATTGTTCTTTTTACTTTAACACACTGCCTTTAAGAATGGCTATCATACATTGAGACAGAATAATATATACTCGTCACCTGACATAATAGAAGTCTTTAAGATGATAGAATATTTTTTTTTGTAATAGAGAATGTGCAGAGAGTAATGATTACTTGACTTTTTTTTTCAACAGGTAACAGAAGAACAAAATGTTCTAAATAATTAATGCATATCTGAGTAAGAAACCCAGATATACAGACCACTAATAGGGAAAGTGAACTTGACATAGAAATATTTCGATTTTTATCAACAACAGACTGATTTTCTACCCACACATGTACCAAGTATAAGTATATTTAAATGAATCCCATCTATCTTGAAGCAAAGTTAGTTTTTGAAAACCAGTTAACTTCTCTCCTTGTCATAAATTTTGAAATAAAAATTCTTGGAAAATATTCATTATGTGCTAAAGAATGTTAAGCCTTTTTAGTAGTGCTTTTCATGAGTACACATCTCTGAGGGATGACTTTTTGATTGTAATATGAAGAAAAGAAAAAAATTATAGAATGGGATCAATTTATATATATATATGTATATATACATACACATTGATACAATGTGTATATATATATGTGTGTGTGTACATATATATATATATATATATATATATATATATATATGTACACACATATATGAGAATTGCTCAATTTACTGACCGGAAATCTTCCAGTATAGCACTTTTTACTCTGATGAAGGAGATCTCATTCTAATAAAAAACTTTAGGAGACAATACCAAATCTATATTTGAAGATAATGTGAGAAGTAACAGGCAAACTTTTGCAAATGTTATTTTCCTGAAGCTCTAATCTTTATTCACATAATTTTGATCATACACTGTATGATGTACTAAGCACAAAAATACAAGACTCTACTATTCTAGTTGTTGAACCAGTCTTCCAGCTCCTGATATGCTTTCCTAATGGCTGAGAAATTCCATATTCAACTAGCTCTCATACTAGCCATATTGTACACAATCTTTCCACCATGCTTAAGAGCTTAAATTCCCACTATTGCTTTCTACTTCTTTGGAATAGCAATCAAATCAACATACCATTTCTGGAAAAAGCATGTCAATCAAAGGCCTTTTGACTTTACCTATTAACTGTGTTTCTTCCTAGCCTTCCCTAATGACAACTACTTATGAGTTGTCTTATTTATTTTATTCTCAGAACTTAGAACAATACTTGGAAATTAAACAAAATGAGCTATATTCATAATAGATTAGAAAAAAATTTTTCAGAAGGAAGGAACTAGAGTTAAGAGGATCTGTGGAAAACTTTTTGTAGAAGATAAGATTTTAATTGGGATTTAAAGGAAATGAAGGAGGTTAGGAGTGAGAGTTAAGGAGAAAGAACATTCCAGGAGTAGAGGGTAACCAGACAGAGGTCAGAGGAGTATCTTGTTTGTGATACAGCCAGAATCATTGGATTGAAGAATGAATGTCAAGGAGTAAGTTGTTAGAACACTGAAAAGGTAGGAATGGGCTAAATTATAAAGGTTAAACAGTTTACATTGGATCCTGAAAGCGTTAGTGAGTGTATATAACATGAAAGACAGTTGGATATTGGAAATCAGCAGATGGTTTGGGATAGGTAGAGCTGAGAATCATCAACATAGACATGGTAACTATAGGAAGGCTGATGAGATCAAGTAAAATAGAAACAATTAAGATGTGTCCATTTGACTCCCAGTATGGACAGAAAAAAAAAAATTGAATTTTCCATCCCTGTTAAACTATTTTCTTATGTCTCTTCTGTCCCTGCTACTAAACTCCACAAAAAGGCCAACCACATTCTCTTCTTTCATTCTCTTTTTAATCCCTTATGATACAGCTCCCCACATTACTATTCCATCAAAACTGCTCTCTCTAAAGTTACTAATATCTCCTAGTTTCCAAATCTGGTGGTTCTTTAAGGATATAAGAGAAAGAGTGAGGATAATAAAGAGGACAACCTATTGGAATAAATGGGATAGAATGAGATTGCTTGAACAGATAAAGGGCTTTTCCTTGATCGGGAGTAAGATTACTCTATCATGGGAGAGAGGTGAATGAGGAGATAGTGACAGAAGGCTGTCTCTGATAGGAGAGGAGGGAGAGGAAAGAGGAGGGAGTTCATGGTAAATGACCTTAATTTTTCTGTAAAATAGAATGCAAAGTTTTCAATTGAGAAAGTGACAGTGGAGGAAGTCATGGGAAGTTTGAGGAGGAATGAAAATATTGGACATAGTCATTATGAAGAATGAGATAGTGAGTTGATGAGGAAGGTAGAGTAGAATTGCCTAGCAGCAGTGAAAAGATTGTTTACAGTGGAACAAGTCAGAATAGTTGTGTGCTTTTAATATACCTTTGTTTAATTCTAAAGACAACATGTTTTTATTCACAAATGTATCCTTTTCCCCAATTATTCATGCATTTGAGATATTACTCCAACTTCACTAAGCTTCAGTTTTATTTTATTATCCTTAAAATAAAAAAGATTACAGTTGGAGCAGTTCCCTCATCAATTCATCATGAGGAAAGTACCTTGCAAACTGTAATGCTATATAAATATGAGTTATCTTTATAATTAGGCCTTTAAGAAGTTTAAATGGAAAGGGAAAAAGAAAAATGTAACAATAATTAAGAAGTAGAAGTGATAAGGATTATTTTCTCCTTTTCTTCCTTCTATCCTTCCATCCTTTCTTTCTTTTTTCTAAGACCATAGATGTACATTATTTTTTTTAATATATTTCCATATAAGTCATGTTGGCAGAGAAAAATAAAAAAAGGAAAAAAGGTGAAAATAGTATAATTTGATCTACATTCAGTTTCCATAATTCTCTCTCTAGATTGAATGGAATTTTCCATCCAAAATTTATTGGAATTGCTTTGGATCATTAAATTGCTGAGAAGAGCCAAGTCTATCAGTTAATCATCATGCAATCTTGCTGTTGCTGTGTACAATGTTTTTCTGGTTCTTATGAGGATTATTTTTAAAAACAAGAATAGAGGAGACATGATACAAACTGAAACGATGGTAAGTATAATTAATGAAGGTCCAGTTCTGAGATTTTGTAATGGTCAGTGTCAACTTTGCTTCCTACCAGATGTCATGTGGTACATTTATGTTCTTCTCACATACAAGTGATTTATTATGTATTACCTAATTAGAATGTAAAATACATGAGGAAAAGATTATTTCTTATCTAAACTTCTGTGGTGCCTCGCCCAGTACTTTGTGGATAGCTGAGCACAATACTTAACTATTAAATTTGATGCACAAAACTAGTTATATGAACTTTGGCAAATCACATAAAAATCTGGATGTTAATTTCTTATTGTGAAGAACAGAAATGTTGGACAAGATGTTTTCTAAGATTCTTTTCACGTCTAAGATTCTGTGAGATTTCTTTGAGGTTTGTGGTAAAAGAAGTAATATTAGAGATGTTAAGGGTAGAATTATTCTGAATAATTAAAGTGTCCTACATATAAATGTATTCCTGAGCATGTGAAATGAGATAGAGACTAAAGTGTCAGGATTTTAGGAGGTTGATGAATTATATAACCAGAATGTGGATATTGAATTTATCCTGAATGATAGCAAATATGGAAGACATAGGAAGGTGATGGAAAACTTATATGAGAAGAAACTTCCCCTTCATTCATTTTATCTTTTTTACCCCTCTCAGCTTGCAACTTCAAGGGAGAGATGGTAAATATTCTCTAGAATCTTAAATGGAAAATGGAATGTATATTAATGGGGAGATCCTATAATTAAAAATAGCTTATGAAAAATGAGGTTTTGACAATATAGCCTTTCTGTCAGTATTGAAGCAATATTTGTTAGAATTTCACTAGGTATGTGCCCAAAATGACAAGAGATTGTTACATGATGAGCTGTAATGGAATGGTGTCAAGAAGAAAGAAAAGGGATACTTAAACACATTACCTCCCCCCCCCCCGAAAGTGGACTGAAATTTAGAAAATGATCATATAGCATATTAATGACAATTTTTGAGAAAGGATTCATCTTTTCTTTGGTTAGAAACAGTCATAAGAGTAATCCAGATCATTCTTTAACATGTCATCAACGTAAGTTCATCCTTGAAGATAAGGTATCAATTTGACATCTTGATGATTGTGTCTCCAGGGTCCCTTCCTTGACTTCTAGAAATCTGTTGGTTCTGATGAGTCTACTGGTTTTGCAATGTGGGTGTGAGTCTGAGAAGTAACACAGGAACAAAACTAGCCAGCTGTTAATAAATTTATCTTCTCTTTGACAGGGAGGCATATTAATGGTAGATGGCTCTAATCTCTGCCTTCCACAACCCCAGTTTGACTACACAGGATGTCATTGATCCCAATGACCCACATTCCTGTGGCATACTAGACTGAGTAATGATGAGTGCCTCCCCTGTCCCTCTAAAAAATAGGTGATTGATAGGGAGGTCACAGATCAAGATTATGTTCTCTCTAGTAACTTAAAACTTGGGAAGTTAACAAAACAATACCATATATCTTACAAAAAATTATTAGATGATAGACCTATAGCCTCTACATTCTACAAAGAAAGAAAATGAGACCCAGAGAGTTTAAGGTTCTTGTCAAGGTCAAATAGGTAATTATCATCAGATCTAGGATATGAACCCAGGTCCTATGTTTTTAGAATTAGTGTTCTTTTAACCATGTCATCCTTATCTCTTTTGATCCTTATAGAAACCTTGTGAGGGCTGTTGCATTATCTTTTTGTAGATGAAGAAACTGAGGGGGGGAAAGAGAAAATAATTTGTCTAATATAAAACAGAGGGTGAGCAAAAGAACTGAATATTAAACCCAGACCCTTTGACTCCAAATCCAGCACTTATCCTACTCTGACATTATCTCATTATAATCTGTAAGAGCAAAAGCAACAAAATACTAAATATTGCAGTATTCAAGTGCCCTATTAAAAATCAATGATTTTCAAAGATTTTACAGGCAGCAGCTATCTGAGAGAATTGAGCTCCATGATTCATCAGGAAGAACTGAAACTAGAATATGAGAGAGGATCAATCAAAACTATGCACAATTTGTATGTATATGAATTCAGATAGCAAAGTGATGGATTTAATTAAATAAATTGAAAGATTGGGACAGAGAACATATATCTTGTTTGGTTGCTTTATATCTGCCGAGTAGATTTACTTCAGTAAAAATGTTGCTTGCCTAATGTAAATGCACTTCTCCTATGATCTATAACCAGAGGAATTTTATATTTTTTTCTTTCTTTTTATTTCTTAAATATTTGTTCCCAGATACATCTGAAACATTTTTCATTTGTTTTTAAGATTTTTGAGTTCTAGTTTCTCTCCCTTATCCTCATCCACAGTTAAGAAATCACATGTGAAGTTATATAAAACATTTCCAAAAAAGTCAAATTGTAATAGAAAACAGATCTACCATCCTAGATGAAAATAAAAATTCTCATGAAAAATTAAGTTAAAAATAAAGAGAAAGATGGAGAGAGAGAGAGAGATAAAGAATGCTTTGATCTGTATTCAGACTCGATCAGTTCCTTCTCTGGGTATGAATAGGATTTTTGATCATAATTCCTTCAGAGTAATTGTGGATAATTGTACTACAGAAAATAACAAATTAATTCACCACTGGTTGTCCCAA
This sequence comes from Sarcophilus harrisii, assembly GCF_902635505.1. Taxonomy (NCBI): domain Eukaryota; kingdom Metazoa; phylum Chordata; class Mammalia; order Dasyuromorphia; family Dasyuridae; genus Sarcophilus; species Sarcophilus harrisii. The sequence continues at coordinate 496,480,192 of NC_045426.1, read as the reverse complement.
AACTTTGCTGTTACTTTGTATACAGTATATTTTACTTTGTTCATGGAAGACTTTCCAGGCTTTTTTTCCCTTGAGAGCCTCCTCCTTATTTCCCAGAGAACAATAATATTTCATCAGAGAAACTTGCTTCGAATTTTTTTACAATTATGATTGCTAATTCTATTTCCCTCCATTTATTCTCTCCTTTCACTCTGCTGCTCCTCAAAAGTATTTTGCTTCTGACCACTGCCTCCCCCAGTATGCCCTCTCTTTTATGTCCACCCTCCATATCCCAATACCCTCCTGTTTTTCTATATTCCTATTGAGTATGTATGTTATTTTCTATTTAAGCTAATTTTGATGAGATTAAAGTTCATTCATTCCCCCTCTCTTCCCCTTCTCTTTCTCTCCACTATTAAAGCTTTTTCTTGCCTCTTTTTATTGCAGATAATTTGCACCATGACACTTCCTACTTTCCTTTTCTTCCTCTCTCACCCATTAATTTCATCATTTTTTAAAAAAAGATATTGTCCTTTCATATTTAAGTCATATCCATGCCCTCTGTCTATATATACTCCTGCTAACTGCCACAATAATGGGAACATTCTAATTAATTAAAAATATCATCCTCCTGTGTAGGAATGTAAACAGATAAACCTTATTAAGTCCTTTATGATATCACTTTCCCAATATTGCTTTATGCTTTCTCCAGAGTCCTGTATTTGAACATCAAATTTTATCAGTTCTGTTCTTTTCATCAAGAATGCTTGAAAATCCTCTGTTTTATTGAATGACCACTTGATGATTTCTTGAAAGATGATGTGGAGGCTCTTTTTATTGATTATGACTTTCAACTAGACCAATAATTTTAAAAATTATTTCTCCTGGATCTGTTTTCTGGATCAGTTGTTTTTCCAATGAGATCTTTCACATTTTTTTTTTTTTTTGGTTTTGCTTTGGTACCTTGATTTCTCATTAGCTTGCCTTGGCTCAATTATAATTTTTAAGAATTATTTTCTGTGAAGGTCGTGTATTTTAAGATCAGCACAAAACAGGAATTCAGGTTAGGGGAAAATCATCAGTCTTTATTCTCAGTGAAGAAGGATCGGAGGTGGAAGAGAATCGGCGATAGCAATGTGTGCAGCTGAGTCAAGAAGCTAGCTCAACCAGCAGCCACACGACCAGCAGCTCGGAGTCTTGAACCCAGCCCAATCTCTCCCAGCTTCTCTTCCAGTCTCTCTCTCTGCCTCCACCCACCAAAATCGTCATTTCCTATACAACACATCAGGACTTGCACAGAGAGTGGGCAGGGACCATTCTTTATCCAATCATGTATATAAATAGAGTATAGCCCAATTACTATCTAGCCTCATGTACTTGGGACCTCAGTGCATCAGCTCAAACCTCAGCCCATTACACTTTGTGAAAAACACATAAGAATATTATTGCCAAATTTTGAAACCCTCAAATCAAAGATAAAATTTTGCAAGAAACAAGAAAAACACAATTCAAATATGCTTGAGCTACAATTAGAATTGTACAAGATTTATCAGCAGCCACAATAAAAGAACACTGGTCTTGGAATCACATATACCAGCAATCAAAAGAAGAACTAGGCTTGCGGCCAAAAATATCATATCTAGTAAAATTATCCATAATATTGAATGGAAAAAAATGAACATTCAATGAACTTAGAGATTTTCAGAACTTTCTTTCAACTAAAGCCTAACTTAAAAGAAAATTTCACTTATGAGAGCCTATATTCAAGATTAATTTCAAGGTACTTAACATGGACAAATTATGTTTTTTACTTAGAAATGTATACCATATGTTTAAAATTGACATCAGGAATTAGGTAACTCAAAAGAAAGATTGAGGCAGAGTTGAGTATGATCTGACTCTAAAAAGTAAAACTGCCTAGGAAAAGATAAAAAAATAGTAATTATGTTATACAAATGAGGTATAGAAGAAGAATAGACACACAGGTGTTAAAGGGAGGAAGAGGATTCGTAGTTCTGAAAACCTACTCAACATCCAGAATGGGTTAAATAGATCAAATTACATATATACTATAAAGGCTATAGCACCCCCCCCCCAAATCTATAAAGAAATAAAGGGAAGGGATGGGCAAAGGTGAAAGAAAGATTGGGGGAAGAAGACAGAAGAGAGATCCTATTGGTGAGAAGAGGTTAAGTAAGGCAATTTAAGGAGCAGAATTAAAGTAGAAGAGTTTTCAGGGATAGGAAAGAAGAAATATACACAAACGTAATAAGGATCAGGAATAGAATTTATTAGGAAAAAAAAAGTAAAACTAGTAATCATTGATCTTAGACAAAGTCAAACTTAAAGATTTAACCAAGAGAGATATCTACATTTTATCAGCCATACTAATATTGTTTTACATGCATGTTTACTTTTGGGTAAATGTATCAGGATATATATGTGTCTAAGTATATTATATATATATATATATATATATATATATGCATGTAGCTTTCTGTGTGTGTATATAAATATATGTATATGTGTGTGGATGTGATATATATGTGTGTGCATATTTATTTATTTATAATGTACATGTCTCTGTGTATATTTCTATATATGTATATATAGATATATCTGTATTATAGACTTCTTGGAGGATGTGGGAGAGATAGAAAAAAGCATAAAGTAAAAAAAAGTACACAGCAGAAAACAAAAGAACAACCTACAAGGAAACAAAGAAAGAATAGACATTCATGAATATAATTTCTTCTACTTCTATTAATATATCCTTTCTTGTAATAGAAATTTATTGTTATATATTTTGAATCCTCCCTGATGTTCTGCTGGGCACATGATAACGTTCTGTTCTGTTTTGTTTTATTTTTCCTTTTCTAACTTTTTTTTCTCTGAAATATATAGAATAAAAAATGCAGTAGGTTGTTATAGATATGAAATTTTACAAGCAATTTAAGGAAATGCCATTATCATTAATTTAATTTTTGTTACAAGTGATATCCCACAAAGTGGGAGTTATCTATAAATATGTGTAACATAAAAACAAAACACATCAATAAAACTTTAAAAGAAAAAACAGATGGTAATAAATATTACCCTAGAATTGAACTCTATAAAGACTCAAGTTGACCGAAACTAAAATAACTCAGAAGAAATAGTAAAACAAAATCAGAAGTTTAGGGAGGGTAAGAAATAGTAGAAGATGGAAGGGATATATACATACATATGTGTGTATGTATATATTCAAATGACCTGGAAAACAAGTCAAGGGAAAGAAAATCTAGTAATTAATAGAGTATTTAAAAATTGTAATGAGTAAAATAATAAAATAATTTTTAAATGACAATTCTGATCTTTGACTAAGTTCTGCTATACATACTTTTTTGCAACAAATCTAGGCAGCTAGGTAGTAGAATAGGTAGAGTACTGGATTAAAAGTCACGAAAACCTGAATGCAAATCCAACCACAGAAACCTCCTAGTTGGTAAATTGCCCCTGGTAAATTATTTAACTTCTGTTATCCTCAGTTTCCTCATTTGTAAAATGGTATGATAATAATAACACCTATCTCTCCCAGGATAGTTGTAAGGACCAAATGAGAAGATTGTAAAGCATAGTGAAATGTCTAATCTATAGGAAACATCTTATAAATATTAACAATTGTTGTTATGAAACTACTGCAACTTCTAATAATTTTCCTTTCCAAGAGAAATGTTTAGATTCATCATTCCATTTCTCAGCACTTTACCTGAGTTTCTATCTCCCTCAGATCTTTGCTCAGATCTGACCAAAGGTTAACACTTCATCTGTCTTCCATAAACAATATATAGGAAAATATTTTAGAAAATACTTTTTTATCATATATCC